>NC_061815.1:20308811-20617724 GCF_021462225.1 Girardinichthys multiradiatus | reverse complement strand
CGCCTGAGAGAAGAGCACAATGTCAGCACATAACTGACAACAGTGTTCACATAGCGAAGGATCAGATAAACAGATCATGTTTCTCTCTGATGCAAATTCAGATTATGGTAACCTCTGCTATATTTGCAGAATCGTGAATCCAGCTAGTTGAAGTTGTATTCATAATTGTTAGATTAGTGAGTCATTTTCTAGCTGGTCTGTGGGTGGGAGGCAGGGGTACACCCTGGACAGGTCGCCAATCTATCACAGGGCAACACACAAACAACCATGCAACATGCCTAAGGGCAATTTAGAGAGACCAATTAACCTAACAGGCATGTCTGTGGACTGTGGGAGGAAGCCGGAGCAACCGGTGAGAACCCACCCAGATAAAAGGTTGAGAGAACATGCAAACTCCATGCAGAAACATCCCTGGCTGGGAGTCGAACACAGGACCCACTTGCCTCAAGGCAACAGTGCTACCAACTGCACCACCATGCTGCCCTATGGTCAGGTTATTTACAACTAAATCTATTGTCATTAGGTAATAGGCGGGGTACACCTTAGTCTGGTCTCCAGTCCATTACAGGGGAACACAGAGACAAACAGGACAAACAACCAGGCATGCACATACTTTTTACAACTATATTAACAGCAGAGCTTCATATCCCACAGATTTTTAGATGAATAAAAAAAAATATTCCACTAAATTAGCCATATTTTTCTCAATCATGCTTACATTTTGTAGTGGTCACATAAGGCAAACATTTTTTGGGATTCACAGATAAAAGGTTGGAAATTCGCCAAAGACCAAACCTCCAAAGGGAACATTATTTTTGACCTAATTTACTGGCCATGAGATGCCCTCTTTTGCATTTTTTCATGTTAGGCACCTAACTGAAGCAGTAATGAGATTCAGAATACATAACACAGTGCACACCGCGAGGCAGATTCAACACAATAAATTTTTAACCAGAATATCAAAGATCCTCTTGAACCCAACCTGAGAAGAAGTGCTGCTGTCAGAGAATTATTTGTCTTGGCCTCTGTGCTACTGGCAGATGTTGTTTGGTAAAACATTTTCCCCCTCTCTTGCTGTTATTGTCGACTCAACTTTTCTAATCTTATATAAACACGGGTCATTTTGCCATTTTCAGCATCAATGAAGTATACCTGGTAAACAATGTAGGGAGAAATTATTGATTTTAAAGATCAGTTAACATCATCACATCTTTTCCTTTTAAAGATTTATTTAGGCCTGACGGCTAAGTATGAGGGGTATTCCCATTGATTTCCTCACTGCTCAGTTTGATGAGGCAAATGTCACCGAATTTCCGGTGGGATTAAACTGGATTAAGAGGTAACCACTATTATGAAATGTCCTGGCATCCTAAGGATAGTCAAAAATGGACTACTCTCTGTTTTGCTTATTACAGTTCCAGCCAAACTATTGGCACCCCTGGTAAATATGTTTTAAATAGCCTTAAAATAAATTAATGTTTTATTGTAGAAGCATAATCTCAAAATTAAAAATGTTGATCAATTTAACCTTAAATGTTGGTACAATTATTCAGTCGGGGGAAACAAATCCCATTTTAAGAAATAATTGTTTTTAACAAAATCTCCAGTGGCACAATAATTGATACTTTTACTGTTAATACTTTGATAGTACTTAGTCTTCTCCCATGACATTTCTCAAGCTTGCAACATACAGAGAGAGGGATCTTTAACTATTTTTTGCTGCAAAATATTTCTTAATTGTCAGAGTCCTGGGTCCTCTTCTACATACTCTTCACTTAAGGTTACCCTTCAGGTTTTCTACAGGGTTTATGTCTAAGGACAAAGATGGCCATGGAAGAAGATTGATTTTATGCCTGATCAACCATTTCTGGATAAATGTCTTGTTAAAAAACCCAATGATAACCTTTTTTTATTTTACTGGCAGAGGTCTCTACATTTTTTCTTTACAATTTCCTGGCCGTTGGTAGAGAAACAGGCCCACGGCATCAAAGTTACTCCGCTATACAAAGGACGTGAGGTGCTTTCCAAAATATCATTCTTTGTTTCTCAACAAACCCACCTGCAATATTCACTTCAGTTTATTCTTAGTCTCTTCTTACCACAGAACACTCATGCAATTAAAGCCTCAGTAGCATAGCCCATGTGTTTACATTTGTGGTGGTTTTACAGAAAATACCTTTTCTCTCCCTAACAACTCCCTGTAAGTCGTGTCTTACAGCATCTTGAGGTCACCAAGTCTCAAAGATGCCACTCTTTGCTCCAGTTCTCAACAGAGAGCTTTACCCTCTTGCTCACTCTATGTGGTGAAAAGATACACTTGAATCAGACAGCTGTGGATTACTAATTTTAAGGTCCCATAAACTCTAATCAGTTAAAAAACTAAGCCCAACATAAAAATAGGCTTCATTTGCAATTTTTAAGGGATTGTTGGAAGTACAATTGTACCACTGGTAATTTTGTTTAAAAAATAAATAGCTTAATGTGTGATGGTTTCCCCACTGAACAAATGTTCCCAAATGAAGGGCTAAATTTAAAAAGAAATTTCAGGTTTAAATTATCCTGCTGTGATAAAATATGGATTTATTTTAAGGCTGTTTGCACATCCACACCAGGGCTGCCAATAAATGTGGCGGAGACCGTACTATATAAATTGGGGCCGTTTAATGGAGGTTTTGACGAAAATTCAAACTGAAAGACTTACCTCCATCCCCCAGCCATCCTATGACTCCACCGTGCATCTCTCCTCCATCCAATCAGTGTCAGATCCGCATGTGTCCTCAATCAATCATCCTCCGAGGCTTTGCATTTAAGGACCTCCAGTCATGGATTCCCCGCTCTTCAGCTGAGCTTCGACACTCCTCCGCCCCACTTCCACCATCTCCCTTCCATACTCCTCCCAGCTCCCTTACCTTCTTAGGCCTTCACTCCACCACCAGTATTGGATCCTAAAGGGGGAAGACTCATCTAATTCTAAGCCTAAGACGTTAATTTGAGCTCATGTCATTCTCAGTATTCACGTCTTCGGGGTCTGAGCGCCAAAGATATTAATTTTCATCAATAAATTTCTCTAATTGCCATCTTGTTTCTTATTGTGAGTCTTTTCAGGTTGAAATATAATTTAAAAAACAACAACAACAACAACACAAAAAACACTCAAATACCTCAGGACAAGCAGTGTCCAAAGCTATTTGTGCCTTATTTGTGCATAAAAAAATTGAATTAAAATACTCAGGTATGATATGCTGAACACCCATGCCTTTTTGAGCTTTAGTGCAATGACATTACACCAAGTGTACATAAAGTTCCCTTTTTTACCAGCAGACATGTTGAAACATGACAGCACATGTTTGCTCTGCACATCTGCACACTGCAAATAATGAGGTGGGTTCTGAACTATAAGTCAACAATGATAGGATAAGTCTGTGTTGCCTTATTGAAGATGATATCAACACAGCCATGTGATGAAGAAGAGCAGCAGGCTGACTATATGAAAAAGCAGTGATAAACACTACGAGGGGGCCACACTCAGAGACACAAAATCTTTGTGCCGCCTTAAACACATTTGCTGCTGTTCTCCGTGCAAAGAAAAAGCTGCTTCTGATAAGAAACAAACGCCACTTGTTGTGCATTTAAAGTGAAGCGAACAGAGAACCAGCATCTTTTTAAAACCATTCATCTCCCGCCAGCCATCCTACTATGTGTGATGGCTGCTTTCCATTTTGTTTTTTCACTGAGCAAAACCTCTCAGGGAGAGTGGGTTATGTTCTTGTGGCTGAGATATTTCTTATTTTGAAATGTCATTTAGTGTCACCCACCAGGTTTGAAATGGCACTAAAGTACAATGAGAATAAAAAAAAGAGCATTTTTAAAAACCTGACTCTTTCCAGTCAGTATTTTTACCCTTTACTGCCTTTCTTCTGTCTGTGCCCCACCTCCCCTTGCATTTGTTAATATATCCTTCCTAGGCACTTTAATAAGTACACGTTGCTAGTATTGGGTTTGACCTCTTTTGCCTTCAGAACTGCCACATTTCCTAGTAGTACATATTCAGAAATGTGTTGGAGACAGTCCTCAGAGACTTTGGTCTATATGACATATTATCACACCGTTGCTGCTGATTTTTTGGCTGTACATCTATGACATGAATTCAGTGTCCAACCACATCCCAAAGTTGCTCTGCTGGATGAAGACCTGGCAACTGTAAAGAACACTGGAGTAGAGTGAATTCAATGTCATGTTCAAAAGACCAGTTTAAGATGATTTGAGCTTTTGCTAAAATGCATTATCCTGTTGTAGGTAGCCACCAGTAGATAGGGACACTGTGTTCATAAAGACATGCACATGTTCAGCAACAGTACTCAGACATGCTGAGGTGTTTAAATAATGCTGAGTTGGTACGTAAGAGGAATTTTTATTTTGTCTTCCTCAGTGGGAAGCTGCAGACTGCATTGTCCTAACCAAGGTCAGACAGTTTTTCTTTTCCAATTTCTCCCAAACATCCTAAAAAAAGCCTCTGAAAAAACATTCTAATGTTTTCGGGCTTGTGTATCGATTTTCATTGCCTTTCTGTGCTGTGTGCTTTCTGTGCTAAAGACAGTCAAAACTGAGGCGACTGTGTTGTGATGAATACAAAGCACCAACTGGAAGTGTCACGATGTAGTTCTTGAACTTGTAAATATTGGATCGCAGTGCGACGGGGGCTTCCAGCTTGCAGCTCTCCATCTGCCGGCTGAGCAGATTGATCTGCACGTTTCTGGCCTGTTTCGAGAGAGCCAGTCGCTGGCTAAGCCCCTGCCAAAGCGGCATGTCTGTGCAGAAACAAGGGCTCCATCATAAGTGATTGCTTGTGACAGTTCACAGTCGCCTGGCCACTGAAGCATCATAACCTTGTGAAGCTTGCGGATGGGCGCTCTACCACAGAGGCAAAGAAGAAAAAGAAAGGAAAAGCATTTGCATATTCCTTGCAGTCATATAAAGATGCAGATATGATAGTTGTGCCAAGAATAGCCTTTGTAGTTAATATTGAAATTTTTTTCTATAATAAAAGGCATAATCCAAAGCAACGGGGGTGAATTCATGCGACTACTGCTGGCTGCAGCTGAAAAAATAAAGGCTTTGCCGATGTCACACAGGGGTCTGTTGTTGCTGTGGAGTAAACTGCTAATGATAGAGAAACTGAGATATTCTATGGTGAGGAGGAGGAACAGAACTTGAGCCTTCGAAATCACTGTAGTCAGATTTGTCACCGCTGCAAGTTAATTTCAGATTGCTCACTGATTCACAGACGACACATGGATTTAATCAATTCTGCATGCTGTAAGAGTAGGATAATATCCAAACAGCCATGAGTAATATGCTTAGAATCTGTGGTAGGGGACTGTGAAGCTCCATATTTGTTTCAGCTTGTCTTGCTGCTTGGTCACTGAGAAGAATCTTGTCATCGCTGTCCAACAGTTTTATTGAGATGATGTACATGGGTGCAGAACTTGCTTTACATGTTTCTTGCTGTGGCTCTCCTGTCCTTAGTGCTCACTGACCTCCATCAGAAAAAAAATAAGTGAATATAATGGGCTTTTTAAACCATTTTCTTCCTGTGTTTCCCACTCTGAAAGTTAATTCAGAAGAGTGCAGTTGTGTGGCTCTTGTCATTTCACACATGGCTACATAAAACCTGTGGGTGGATGCTCTCAGGCCGGTGTCTGTGTTTGCGTGTCCATGCATGACTGTTGTGATAAAATATTGAAGTGAATAAATTCCACCATTCCATCCCTTGGTTTTATTTTTCTGTCTTTTTTCCCATAATTACTTTATACTCTGCGACATTTTGTGCAGATCCGAAAGGAGGACCTCATCTGGACCCATGACAGAAAATGTGGCAGCCAGTGAAGAAAAAACACACTTGGGTGAAGCCATTGCAAAGGGCTCCATAGAAAACTTTTCTTACATGTCAGTGGCAAACCCCAACAGAGCTACAAAATAATGAAAAGCGACATAAACTAATTCAAGGCTAAGTTATGTTTATAAAGGAAGGAAATAGTGGTGGAGAAAGGCACGGTTGTCAGATAAAGAGATTAGGTGGCCAGTGTTTGAGATCTATAACACGAAATTCAGCATTTGAGATCCCTCTTGAGCTATGTCAGGTTCCCTCATGCTTCAAATGCTCCACCATCATCACAGTCCCCAAGAAATGCACCATCATGGAGGTAAATGACTGCAGACCTGTCACCCTGATGCCTGTGGTCATGAAATCCTTTGAGCTACTGGTGTCGAAGCATCTGAAGGACATCACCAGCCCCCCTGATGGACCCCCTGCAGTTTGCTTTCCAAGCAAACAGGTCAGCAGATGATGCAGTCAATTCGGGACCACACTTTGTCCTGCCTCCAACATGAATTATTACAAATAATAAAACATAACTACAAAACTAATTTGATATATCTATAAACTGATCTCCACTCAGCGCTGTAAATACTTTTCAAAAGCAGACGTTTCTTTTCTGATGGTCAGATGCAGCCCAAGCACCATGTGGGTTCAGAATTTTCCTTTGTGGGCTTTTAATTGATGAAGTTAACACTTTACATTTAAATGGCACATTCATCTTGATTTCTCATATGTTGATAACCAGTAGAAAATAATATAATCCCATTTTACTTTTGAATGCATGCTCCATCATTGTAGGGACATGTCTAAGTGTGTAATTGTTGAAACAGACATAAATATTAATTTTGCTAAATTGCAATCCAGTTGCTTCAAAAATACAGCTCACTAATGATTATCTACCAAAAGAGGCCACTTTACTACAACCTTTGTTATCTTACTCAAATTTGGTAACATAATTAACTGCTACAAATAAGGTGGATACAGCTCTGCAAATTTGTTGCATGCTTTCTGTAAAAGACCCATAGTCTAACAGAAAGAAACCAAAAGCAGCACTTCAGTTTTTTGGGGTTTTTTTGTCTCGGAAGAATGTACAATATATTTCAGTGATTGATCCAAATTATAAGTTGTACCAAAACAAATCATGTGACAGGGAAGTGACCACTGAAAAAGTATTTGACTCTGGTTTGATTTTTATTGCCTCACAAAAGTGTACATCACAAAAAAACTCAAAATCTGCTTAAATGAGAAGAAGTTTGGTTTGATTTTTAAATGTACAAAAATGTTTCCACATGTGTGTGGAATGCAGGGATAATAATAAGGATGCAGCCTCACTCATTGTGGTGAGAATAGTCAGTAAGAGAAAAAAAACCCTCAAAGACAATGCATAACGTCCACCTCTAGTTCTTTGTATTTTGCTTCCAAATAGCCATATGTTGTAATTATTAAAGTCCTTCTCAACTTTCTAAAGGTCTTTTTTTTTACTGTTTTATGTTCAATCATTGATGTGTCAGAAATAGGACATAAATACATGTGTATTATTTTACCGATTCTGCTACTGCTATACAGGATAATGAAACTTGTACGTGGGTTACAGTACAATCCTTTCTGGTCCATCTTTATAGTATTTCAAATACAGCTTAGTACTGTAAAGTCACAAATGGATGTTGTTTGTACTCAGGTAACTCGGCTGCATAAGAACTAAAAGCAGTTTGGGGTGATTTCATGACAACTGTCAGAAAATAAATTTATGGCTTTTTAGAGCTGGGATGCTCATGTCACAGAGTGTTTCAACATGCCTGAATAATATGTGCCAACATGGCTTTGCTGTTGATGAAAGACACAACGGAAACACAAGGCAGATATCCCATAGCTGGTTAGAATCACATCGCAAGAATGTTTGATTGTTGAGAAGGAAAGCATGAAAAAATGAAGGATGACTCAAGAATTTGTCCTATACTTTTCTTAAACGTCTATTCAAACTGGCTTTATGATATCTTTTAAGATCTTCGATTAACTTTGAGTTTTCCCGCCAGTTATCTTTTTTGTCTCTGTTTCCATTTCTAAGCTGTACAGTGACCAACTTTGTGTCTTGTATGGACAAATAATGTTAGATTTGCAATCATCCTCTAGTGGCCAAAGTTTATTAAAAGTCAATGAACATTTCACTTCCATTTTCAGGGCTTTGTGTCTAAGTAATGCTTTTTAGCCTTGGGACTCCATGTTGCTGAATTAAATATTTACAAGTTGTGAACACTCTTGTTCCATGAGACAACTTAAGCAGTTGTTTAGCAGTCAGTGTGTTTTTCCATCCAGAGTCTATAATGACCTCTGAAAACAAGTGATTTTCTACCTCCCAAAAAGTTGGAAATTACAAATGCCACTGAAAAGGCTATTCTATTATCACTTTAAGTCATCATTTTATTTGGTATCCTAACACATCTCAGCAGTCTTTGAGTGCACAGTTGCATTTCTAAAAATAGACCCAATAGTTCAGCAAACCAAGTCAGTCCATGTACATGCTGACAAAAAGCCTTCGGTTAGACAAGCACATTTATAAGATAAAACCAAGGTGACTGCAAAAATGACAAAACACATCAATTATTTTGAGTAAAACCTCCATCTTGGAAGATTTCCATCTTCAGATTTGGAGGTCTGTGTATCCTGTCCCTGTTGACTTATTCTTCTAGAAATGTGAAATTACTCAGTAGTTTTTCCAACCAACAGCTGAAAATACAAAGATAACCTAAAATAAATACATTTAATAGCTATGTTCTATTTTACAAGTCTAAATTAAATATATTGCTTCTTGATACAATACCGCACCATAAAATCAATTCATTTCCTGAATATGAAAAACAAAAATCTGGAGGGTTGATTGTTAATTTTCAGTTAGTGCAAAAAAGTGCAATGTGACAAGCGGAAAAATCACACTAAATAAACCTGGGATATCTTGGTTTAGCCAAAATTTTAGGTGTAGTCACCCACCTATTGTTTGATACAATTTGTTTCTGTTAAGACATATTTGTCCGTATACAAAAATGATATTTGAAACCTACAATCCTCTTGTATTATAATAATTTAGCATAAATGTCAAATATTACCAACTGCTTTCACTGCCATAGTTTGCCAAACCTGGAACTTTATGCTTTTATGTGTTTTACTGAATACTTATTGCTTGATGGTACAAAGGCTGAACTTATAAAGCACTTTTCTAATCACAGCAACCATTTACTGTTTTCTAAGCAGTACCACATTTACCAAGCTGCTCTCCCAAATGTGCACACATTCATACACCAGTGAGCAGACTAGTAGGCAACTTGGAGTTACGGGGCTTGCCTATTGCCCAATGGCACATGGTTGGAAGGAAGCTGGAATCAAACTCATTACTTTATGCTCCTCCTACTGAGTGAGTCAGTCGCCCTGAAGATTTACTCTTGCCTTTAACTCTTTACTTATTCCTTAAAGTACTCCTACTCTGTGTTGTTGTGTGTCCACTCAACTTTATGTTTTATACACATCAAAAGTACACTGATATACTACACACATGGACAATTTCTTGAACAATATCTCAGAACAGCTTACTGTCATCCCCCGTCTTATCACAGCTGATCAAAATGTCAATAAATTCATATGTGACCAAGGACAGTGTTACCAAAATCAAGCATCGTCCGAGGAAAAACGTATTAACATTAAGGACATATGTTATCATTTATCATAATTAGAAAAAAAACATATTGAGGAAAGAGGCCCATCTATACCAAGTTAAAACCAAAGAACTTTAAAGGTTGTTCCTTTGGTGCTAGACACATCTCTTCCGTGATACTAATATAAACCTGCCTTTCATTCAGCAGATAAAGATACAGTGATTTAAGTAAATAATGCTTCAGCATCACATATCTGTACAGAGAATACATACATAATAAAAGATGCAATCTAAAAAATATAAAAAAACAAGACCGTAGTGTACCCTGACTCAGTGGTCTACTGCACATTTTATAGCCTTCATCCCAACCACGCTGTTGTATATAAGTTACCCAAGTATTTCATTTTCAGTTGAAATGAAATAGTTACACAGATAGACACATAAAATTTTATCTCACTGCTTGGCATGAAATCATACTATTAATAATTTTTGTAATCTTATCTGTGGCCTATTACATGAAAGGGTAGTCTCATTTAATATTAGACAGAGGGTAAAAAGCTTGTGCATTTTTATGCACTTAATTAATATCTGGTTTCAAATGTATGTGATGAGACCTGATGTTTTACAATATGTGCTTTATTTCTTCATGCTTAGATCTCCATAAAAAATACACCGACACACCTGGCAAGATAAAATAAACAGTAAAAGTAACTGAAGACCTGTTTAGGGCTTTAGAATTACATGGCACTTAATGCTATACCAGTGAAAATTGCTAACCATTGAAATAACATATTTCACAAATAAACAGGGTTTTGTCTTAGATTTTCTTTACTAGAAACATCTAATCAATGTAAATCATTTCTTTGTTTCTTGTTAGCATGTCCATGAGCTGCTCAGTTCATCTAACACCTAGGTACTGTACTTCCACCTACCTATGCAGGAATTCTAGTGTGGAAAAGATTGTTTTGAAAAGGCAATGGTTTAATTTTAAGTGACCAGAAAAAAAGGAAAAACTTCAAATTCTCTTAAACTACATGTCGAGCTTTACAGAGTTGTTGATCAGCAGTAAGGTTTATCTCATATTAGTGACTTTTAATCAGGGATTTTCATCTCTAATCAAGCAAAATACTATAATAGCTTATTCTGTTAGATGTCTGACTTTATAATGATAGATGGAACAGAAATCCATTATCAGAGGTTGGACGGTTTATTTTAAATAGTTAACAAGAAGGAACAAGATCTAGAGTTTGCCATTAGAGGTGGTGAAATAATGGTCACTTTGTCAGAGGGCCATGTAAGTCCTCTGTTTTCCATTTCAATCTATCTCCTCCCTTTTTCAGCATTATCATTCAGGGACAGCATACCATCTCAGTGAGGGCACTAATAAGATGTAAAGTGATGTCGGACTCTACATACTTAACCATCCCTGCACTAGGGCTGAGGCAGAAAAAAGGGGAAATGCTTAAGTGATGCCTTCAAGGTTAAACATGTGATCCCATCTACCATCCTCTTTGACTTATTCTGTTATTCATCACAGAAAGACAAATGGGTAGGAGACAATGGTCCTGTGAGGTTTCTGTTTTAAAATGCAGTCCTGTCACCAGGATTTAGGTTGAAAATTGCTCAATGACATAGCATGTCTTTTTTATATATGAATGTTCTCAGTGGCAGGATTGGTACATACTTCTTCCCATTTTGATGTCACCGTGCAGCAGACACATTGCTCTTGATGTGAATTTAAGCCATACTTCAGCAGCAACAGTTAAAAGGCTCAGTTATCCATTAACTGATGAGCTGATTGTTTAAGCACCATCAAGACCAAAACCAGTCTATGACCAATGTAAAGAAATGTCTGAAGGTTTTTCGGAACCTAATGCAGCGTGACTGCTGCTGCAATAGACATCTGGTTATTTTCCAAGTTTTAAGCACTTCCACACACATCTCAATGTTGGGATCATGATTATTGATTAATTAATATTTATCAATAATTATAATTAAAAATCATAATTTGAGAAAATTTATTTCTTAACCAAAAATCCTCATTTATGAATCGAAACCAGAGATGTCTTCTGGTGTTGTAATTGCGGCTCAACGCCTTTGATAATTACAACCGTTAAATACTCAGTAATAATTGATAACTATTACCAGAGATGACACTGACTAATCAACCGTTTCTGCCGAAACGTGAGGAACTTTAACCCTATTTTGACTGAGAAATCACTCTTGCACAAAATAAACACAAACGCCTTCCCTTTATCTACGAGAATATTTATTAAGTCAACACCCTGATACAATCCGCTATCCGATTCAATAATCTTCACCTAATCAAACATTCAAAGTTCTACACAAAAGGGTAAAATATCTGACTAAACAAAATAAACAAAACAGCAGTGGGTGTGTATGAGATCAAACCAGCAGTCATGGCAGTTAGGACAAAATAAAAAGGGAATATGGTTGAACGAAACTTTGGGAGCGCAGCCCGCCAGAAAGTGTAGCTTATTTACGGTGAGCCATAAAACATCCCCCAGCCGCTGGGGATGTTACAGAACAAAAAGGGTTATAAAACGTTTGGCGGCAACTCATAAAACATGAAGTTGAAGACAAAGAAAATGGTTGATTTTCACCATAAGGTTATTATAGCAGTCCAGTTCCACAGCGCACCTGCTCTCTGGTGTTCACACGGTGAAAGCACAATCTTGCGAGACTCAGCGGCCTCAGAAAACAACAGTAATCACATTTCAAAAGAACAATGGGATGCACATACAGTTCAGAACACATTAGACTATAAGTGGCAATTCTACATCGCACTAAAACCTCCTCTACTCTGCCCAAGCTATTCCTAATAAAGAAATAAAAATAAAAGGTGGATTTTACTTGTCGTTGTCTCTTCTGAGCAGAGGGAGAGAGAGGGGGGGGGGTGAAGGGTTCCACGCGTCCGCGGATACTCAGCGAAGCAGTCCGTTTTCTTCCTTGGTGGCCTCAATGGCAAAAAGGTAGAAAAATTATGTTGGACCGTCACTAGTCGACTGGTACAAAACAAGGAGGGAAAGTTGCGTCTCCTTGAAACTTTGTGGTTTTTGGTTACGTGTTAAACTCACGTCTTCGATCGGCAAAGTGAAATTTCTGGCCTTCTCATACCAGAAACCTCTTTTATGAATTTTTCATTGGCCAACGAAGGAGAATAAATGAAGAATCCACGTGGGACCTCTTCTTCTCCAGAGAGATGCTTCAGTTGCGTGGTAACCGTGTCGAGGTCCCCAGCTGAAGGCCAGGATTAAAGCGTTCACCTTCTTATATTAACTCCTGTGACGTCAGACTTGGGACGGCCCCGTCATATCAGCCGCAGTGGCTGCTGGGTTTTGTAGGACAGACTATCCTGCGGTACAAAATGGCTGATGACGTTGGAAAGGCATAGTGGCATCCAGCAACGTGCAAATGGTCCAATATTCAGCAAACAAGTGGTCCAACATCAATTAACTAATCCCCTTTCCATCTTTGGCAGTCTGATACTAATACGTTTGTTGGACCTTTCTGCTGCAGTAACAAACCATGCAGCCTGACATCTGAAAAAGTGTAGCTACTACAGGTCCTTGTCAAAAGATTCCTGAGGCCTTTAAAACTCCCAGCCTGGTTCATCACTCAAAACTCCAATCATGGGTAAGAGTGCCGACCTGACTGCTGTCCAGAAGGCCACTATTGACACCCTCAAGCAAGAGGGTAAGACACAGAAAGAAATTTCTGAACGAATAGGCTGTTCCCAGAGTGCTGTATCAAGGCACCTCAGTGGGAAGTCTGTGGGAAGGAAAAAGTGTGCCAGAAAACGCTGCACAATGAGAAGAGGTGACCGGACCCTGAGGAAGATTGTGGAGAAGGGCCGATTCTAGACCTTGGGGGACCTGCGGAAGCAGTGGACTGAGTCTGGAGTAGAAGCATCCAGAGCCACCGTGCACAGGCGTGTGCAGGAAATGGGCTACAGGTGCCGCATTCCCCAGGTCAAGTCACTTTTGAACCAGAAACAGTGGCAGAAGCGCCTGACCTGGGCTACAGAGAAGCAGCACTGGACTGTTGCTCAGTGGTCCAAAGTACTGACCATGGTATCACTGTGCTCAAAGGGCCTGCCAACTCTCCTGACCTGAACCCCATAGAGAATCTGTGGGATATTGTGAAGAGAACGTTGAGAGACTCAAGACCCAACATTCTGGATGAGCTAAAGGCCGCTATCGAAGCATCCTGGGCCTCCATAAGACCTCAGCAGTGCCACAGGCTGATTGCCTCCATGCCACGCCGCATTGAAGCAGTCATTTCTGCCAAAGGATTCCCGACCAAGTATTGAGTGCATAACTGTACATGATTATTTGAAGGTTGACGTTTTTTGTATAAAAAACACTTTTCTTTTATTGGTCGGATGAAATATGCTAATTTTGTGAGATAGGAATTTTGGGTTTTCATGAGCTGTATGCCAAAATCATCCATATTAAGACAATAAAAGACCTGAAATATTTCAGTTAGTGTGCAATGAATCTAAAATATATGAATGTTACATTTTCATCATTACATTATGGAAAATAATGAACTTTATCACAATATGCAGATTTTTTGAGAAGGACCTGTATTTATAATGTCATAGTTGCAAAATCTGGCTGGACTTGACAAGTCCTGTACAAGTTCTTTTTTTTTAAAACACACATTTTGTGATTAACTTTAAAGCTGTCTAGGTGTGGCAGGTGTAATAAAGCTGCAGCAGTCAATACAGTCTCTCTTTCACTGTAAATGTCATTGTAAAGTGTAAAAAACTATTGAATTAGAATTAGTTTAAAAAAATGCCCCGGTTTGTCAGTCTTGAAAGCTGTGCACATAAAAATAGCCCAGAATTCTTAAAAACCACGGCCTGTTGGCAACAACTATGGGTGTGGCTGAAAAAAAATCACAACTACACCAACTACAGGAACCAGAAGTTGAATATAGTTAGGCACTCTATCACTGATTATTTAAAAATGCATTGAAAAGTATGAAGTCAACGTCCCTTTAAATCAAAGGTGGAAAATAATGTATTTACATGCATTGCTGTAAGTATGAATTTGGCCTATTAGTGGTTTTTAAAGTAGTATTTAAAGTCTGTCGTATTTTACACAAGAATGTTTTGTTGTACTTAACTACATTTAAATCACTTCTGTGTGTTGTCCTGAAATGTGGACCTGTAGATATTTAAATTTACCCATGGCACAGCCATTTAATAATTTTTATTCAACATAAAAGTTTGTTTCTGATCTGGAATCTGACATAAAACAATGTAAAAGAAGAATACATTTTATAAAAAACTAAAATACATTATAATAAATGTCTTTTTTTTTTTACTCTTCTAAATTATCTTGTCCTTACTGCGATCATACCCTTCTTATTGTAGCTGATAATTCTGAGCTTAACTGTAACCCTGCAACTTTAATATAGTGGGACATTGATACTGTCTGTAGTTAATGAGAACCTGTAGAGAAACAGCTCACAGAATGGGAAACCCAACAACCTGCAACAGTGACAGAGGTAGCCAAATAAGACCCTGCATGGTATATTGCACAGGAAATTAAAACGTTTCAGGAAAAAGCTGTGTGAATAATTGCCAAAATAAAATACAGACATGGCACTATTTCAGTGGTTATCTAGTTACTTTTATTTTAGACAAAGATATCTGAAATCAGTTTTATAGAATGAAAAAAAGCCAAAGATATGTTGAATTTAGACTGAATTCACACTTTGCCTTGCAGCTGTAGAAAAGTAAAAATGAGAAGCTTTACCAAGAAAATATATACACATAGCACTATAGTATACGATCATGGAAGCAAGTAAATGTAGCATTTCAGTGGCTGCACACTCATCCAAAGTTTACTTTTGTAAGATATTTTTCTTTCTCTTCAGTCTGACATTTAAATGGGAGCAACAACAGCTGATGTTTCTAACTGCCAGGTATTCCTTTTGTTGAATGAATTGGATTCAAAACAAGGCTACTGAGTGCAGAACATCATACAGAAAATATATCAACATGAACCTTTGCTCAAGCGTGTTCAACAGTCTTATAGTTGAATCAAATAATTCAGTGTTATCTTGTTAAACTGTTGATTTAATCTTTTTGATGGGACTGAGATTTGTTTCCTCTTGCATCTTTTTTTTTCTTAAAGGCAGCCTTAGGTGAACTGTCTCTTGTGATTCAGCAAAGCTTATCTGCCCCACTTGCAATGATGGCAGAGGCCAGCACCACTTTTGACAGTAACAGTTTGAATGTTTGTTGTTTTAGGGTGACACGCTGAACTCTGTCTCTCTCCTTCCTTTTTCTCATGGACTTTGGCGCTCTGCTTCCTCTGATCATTTCCCTCTTACCTGATACGTGGTGATTAGACTGACTCCTATGACACCCAGACGTATCTGCCCTTAAGAAGCATTGCTGCAATTCGTATCCCTTGTCCTCATCTGCAGAACTCTGTGCTCTTCCTCACTTCATGGACCATTCTCTTCACTTCTTACACATTCATCTAGAAAGAAGAGCACGCTTTATGCCTGCAGTGGTGATTGGGAGGATTAGTAGTGTGTGAGGGACTTTGTCACCAGCTTTCTGGGAAATCCAATTACAGAATATCATAAGCCTTATATGTTTCATACTCTGCTGAATCCTCCTTAAAAATGCACACCGCTAAACCGGAGAGGTCAGTGTTTAGCTTGGGTTTCAGTGTAAACTGTGATGACAAAGTGAGCAGAGTGATCTACTTTGAAGGGATGACACAAGTTCTGTAGCAATCGTTTTTTCCCCTGCATTGCAGCAAATGGTGGACTGCATGAGCCTGCTGAAGAAGAGGTTGTTATTTGCGTTGTGTAATAGGATGGGATCTCGGTGTGTGTCATGGCGGAGGTGAAGCGAGGGCCAAAGGGGTTAGGTCTGTTATCTGCTCACACAGAAAGTCCTTAATTGCATGTGTCAAGGAGATGGCATGCAGAGAATAGGGGCATGCAGAATGTATCAGTGGAGTGTTATCCAACTGATTATTCTGCAAATCAACCGATCTGACTGCTGCATCACTTTTGGAGTGGCTATTGTTCTAAATGTTTGAGCTCCAGCCTTGTTAAAACAGCTTCCTTATTTTATTCCGTGTACACAGTATGTCTGTGCAGTTTCAGGTGGCTGTTTAAAACACAAGCATCTTCATAAGACCATGAAAATGGCAATACCTGTCTGATGGAGATGGACTTGAGTCACAGAATCCTTTGAGGATTGCTCAGCAGCCACAATAACTTGACTCAGCAATAAGGCAGATAGAGAGATGATGAGGCTGAAGGCTGAAGGACTATGAGACACAAAGAAGAAGAGAGAAGAGGAAATTAAGTCTTATGGTTAAGATGTACAAGCATGTAGGTCGACCGTTGCATCTCAATTCCAATGGTCTATTTCACATTCACTGCCCACTTTTTTCTTTGTAACTTAAAACATGCAAATGTTTGATGTGCTGTGCATTAATAATGAAAACAAAAGATTTGGCATACAGACAATAGGCAATGCTGAAAATTTAATAACGCACTTAAAAGGAAAGTATAAGTATTTGCCTTTTTCTTTATTCAAGCATGAACCATTTACTGGACCACAGTGACTCAAGTAAATGTAGCATTTGTTCCACATCATTTCTTTTGGAAAAGCTGTGGAACAACAGATGACTTTATTTTTTTGTTTTTTTAATGTCAGTCATATAAGCATCTTGAACTAACTGGTATAAGATTGTTATGTATATTCTATTTTTCATCTTTGATGCAGTTAAAGAACGAAAACAACTCAAACTTGAGGGGCTATTTGAATATTTTTAGTGAATTACTCTAAATTACTTTGAAGAAGAAGAAGATAATCCTATGGTGATCTTTGCTGATTTATTTTTGTGTTAACCAAAAAATTAATTAAAGTAAATCTAAAGAATGTTAAAAACCTGTACTTATGCCAATTTACAAAACATGATATTATATAATACTTATTTCAGTATGTCCTCATGTTACATTTGATTCTCATGCTATTTATAGATAATGATTAGACGTATTGTGTTTTCTTTATTCATCCAGAAAAAAAAGATTACCAGACCTCTTTGAAAAGAATCTCAATAACATAAGCCCATCTGAAAGCTCTTCTGGCTGTCAGCTTTTATTATTTCCATTAATGGGTTATGCAAAGAAGAGATTGTGTTGTGTGTTTACTACTAATTTCTTTAGCACATCAAGTTTCACGGAAACCCACGTATTAATTTAGCCTTTATTTCTGAATTGAACATTGAACAGACATAACATTATGTAGAAGTTGCCTAAACTAAGTTGGAAACTTGTTTTAATTATGACAGTACCTAATAATTCCTAATTTCTGGGCAAACAAACCTCAGAGAGTTAGCATTACCAGGCCAGCTTCTATTGTCCAATACACAGTCACCAGGTAAGCACTCGCATATATGCAAAAAACGCAGACACAGATGTGAATACACCAGTGACTTGCTTGTACTTGTTTTCCAAACCCAAACAGCAGATGAGGCACTGAGCTCTGGGAATTCGCAACCTGGCAGCTTGATCATGGGGCAGATGTCAAAACCAGAGTTTGCTTATATAGAGTCGGAGCTTCTGTGAAAAACAAAGTAAATTTTAGATGTGATCACCTGTAAAACATCTGCGTGCTTTGATTGCATGTTTACTGATGAAAATTTAAAGGACAACATTTTTTTGAATAATTGTCAGTGTGTGGAGTAAAATACCGTACACCAGAAAACGACCTAAACACAGTACTTTAGATTTTTAGATAAATTAGAGAATGTTCCTAAATCTGCCTTGGGCAAGCCACTTAACCCCAAGTTGCCTTCCAATATGTGTGTTGTGTATATGAGAGCGTATTGTGAATATGGCTCTGCTGTGAAAGTACTTTGTGTAGTTAGTATGATTAGGAAATTGCTATACAAGTTTAGTTAATTTACCATTTTTACACCAAGAGACAAAACAGTTTTTAGCTATAGATTAAATTAATGTTCTGCATTAAGCAAACCAAATTGTTAATGTACTTTCAATTATAAAAAATTATCTGTTAAACTTTTTAATGCAATACTTAACCTTGAAAGGATAGTACTGAGCTATCATCTTCGTGGAGGAACTCTAAAAAATGTAGATGTTTATAAAATAATAACTATTATGTTGACTGACCAGCAAACATGCTGTTAAGTCTTAAGAAAAAACGCACATCAGATAGCTTTATCAAAAATCTATAGGAAACAATTTTGAGTCACACTAGCCTGTTATTGCAGGGCTATGATCTGGGTTGCATTAGTTGATCCGTAACATTAACACGTTGACTTTGCTGGAACTTCGATTGGAAGCAGGCCACTTGGTCAAACAAGGCTAAGACGTATTTTCCGGCAACAAACACTCCAGATTGGTCAGGTGTAAAACAAAGAATGAGTATGGATAAAAACACTCTGCCCACTGTTAAGTAAGGTGGAGGACTTGTGATACTGTGGGAGTGTTTGACTTTCAAGGGCCCTGGGAACAATCTTTTAGTGCATGGCTTTATAAATGTTTTGAAATACCAGGACATTTTAAAGTAAAATCTGGTGCCGTCTATCAGGAAGCTCAAACATGGGCTTTCACTGGGACTTTCAACAAGATATTGATCAAAAACAAATGGGCAGATTAATATATAAATGGTACCCCAGCTTTCTACATTAAATACCTTCCTAATGTGCCTGGATTAAAATGTACAATTATTTGATATTCCCATCATCTTAACGATTATCCTCAGAATCATCGTTGTGGTCATAAAACAATATAATTGCAATAGTCCTCTGTAATTAAAGTCACTCTTAGCATCTACTAACAAGTGTTCTTACAGGATTACCATGTCTTTAACCCCATACATTATTGCATTAACTTCAACCAGCTTTCCTATCCCTGCTGAAAAAAAAACATCCCCACATTATGACGCTGCCACCATAATGTGTCAAGTTAATATAGTGTGTGACTTTATGTAATAGGCCAGACAGTGTTCTTTTCTCTACTCTAACCCTACTAATGCACTTCATACTAAATGGATAAAAAAATCAAACTTTCATAGTAGTTATTCAGTTATGCTGTTGTATGACAACCTTTCATATTTTTCCAAAAACATTTTAAATTTGGGCTCAACTTATACAATGCTATTTATGAGTGTCAGCATAATAACAAATTGTTGTCTCTGAAAGGTACAAGGGACCATTCTAAACATTCTCACATCTGTTCTTTCCTTTGTGATGTTGTGATTTGGCCGAGCAAATAATTCAGTGTCTTAATAGATATGAGAAGTTGATTCAGGAGGACTAGACAGTTTGCCTTTATCTTCTCAGGGCACCACTGCTGTTGAGTACTTCTCGAATCTGGGTCTGCCATTTGAGTTAATAGTTTGAAGCACTTCATGTCTCTAAATGACAAGAGCTGATGCAATCCCCTTGGGCACTTACAAGATATCTACTTGTGACAGCGTTCCTTCTTCAGTTCCAAGCAGGAATGGCGGTCCCTGCAGGCGAGTTAGATGGGAGCAGTGGGGGGAGTGGGAGAAAACAGCTGGAGCACAATGGAAGACCAGAGGGAGAAAGAGGCTGAGACATAGGCGGGAAATGGAGGAAAATTGAGAAGGGAAGCATCTGAGCCAAAGCGGAAAAGTGAGAAGTTCAAATTTGTGACGGAGTTGAGAAAAACAACTAAAGCGACATCATTGACATTTACCAATTCTGGCTGCAATCCCAAAAAGAGCACTGAGGTCTGAATAACAAGAGTCTATAAAAAGTTACACATATATTTGTAGGACTATTATCATTAGTTAAGTTATAATCTGTTTTATAAATGAACTCAGGGTTCCTGTAAGACAGCACATTTCCCTCTGAACTAGCATACCAGGCCAGCCATCTCAAGTGATGCATTGGAAATGCAACTTCCCCGTACGCTGCCGAGTGTCCTGATTATAGAAGGGAATCAGGGCGGCACACTGTGTGTTTGACCAGTGAACTGGAGATAGGATGCATGGTTCCCTGTGGCACAGGAGGGGGGGGGGCATGCTTAGCTTCAGAGAGAGAAGGAAAAAAATGGATTAAGAAGAACAGAAAAGAGAAGCAGCAGATGAGAGAGCGATGTGAAGTGTTGTTTACCACTCAATCAGATACAAGGCTCTGTAATGACTTTGTCTGCATGCACATGGTTGTCCAACCTAAATAAAATTAGCCTTATTGAAATTCTAAGTGACGCTCCGGGAATCATATTAGCTGTTCCTTAACTTCTTCAGAGTTGGAGAGCAGCTCAGCTTCCTTTATTTTCAGCTGGAGCGTAACATTTATTTCATTTCTATTTAATTGCTAAGAGATGAAACTCGGGCCAGGGCATTTCTGCACAGTGCCTTTGCTCCACCACACTGCATCGCTTGCTCTTTTGTTTCTGCATAGATCTGGCACAATCTGCGTTCCACCGATGGAGCCAAGCAATATTATGAGGGAAACAATCTGAGAGGAAAGAAAAGCGTGAGGCACTCAGGTGGAGAGGAGGACTGCCATGCCTGAAGAGGATGTGTGCTTTGGGGGATGACCAGATGGCGAAAAGACAGGAGAGAAAAAAATAAGAGGTCAAATTGGGAGGCGAGGGTAAAGAAGACGACAGAGGAGAGAGACTCTGAAGTGATGGAAGAGAGGAGGGTCAGTGCAGCAAAGGAGGGCAACTCTTTAAGAAAGTGACTAACGCTGTACTTTTTGGAACATTGTAGCTACATCAGGCAGGATCCATGATATTTCTGATCCATGGCTTTGTTTGCTTAAAATAAGATCATAATACCTGAATCCAGCTTGTTTTTACTCATTGCTTTTGTTTGTTATATTAATGCAAAAGTTTCTAGACTAGTTCAGTATTACTTTTCATTTTCTTTGTATATACTCGTACTCGTCGTCTTCCGCTTATCCGGGACCGGGACGCGGGGGTCACATAAAAAGTAAAGAAGTGATGCAGGAAATTATTATAACAACAACCAAAGCACAAAGGAACAATTTTCCATCTTAAAAAAGCAACCCCTGTTCTTTTTCCACATGTATTTTAATAGCCAACACGTTCTCTTTTTACTCTAGCAGTGAGTAAAAGCAATTGGTCATCATTATTTCCTTGCACCAGTTTTTGTATATATAAATTGAGCCCACCAGCTTAAAGAAGATTAATTGCTGATTAGATCAAGCTTTTCAGTATTTAATCGAGATTTGAATTGCTGTTGCTGGTGAAAGTAATACTGCAAAATTACACAGAAAAATTACCTGCTTATACATTCTTTCAGATTATCTCTGTGCTACTTCTCCCACCAAAATGTGTCCATGAATGGTGTCTTTTTCAAGATTTAAAAATTGTATGAGTTTTAATTAAAATGCTACTACTATATTTACATTTCTTCTACAATAATGGCTAATGGCTTTATTTTTTTTTAAAATTTGTCCAGTCACCAGACCAGTATCGGTCTATCAAAAACAAAAACAAATTTAATGAAAAAGATTATTTAAAAATTTTCAAGAATTTCAAGTAAAGCACTTATATCAAAGGCACATATATATCTCATATATTAAACAACAGTATTCATAACCATTAAACGTTTTCACATTTTATCATATCACAACCACAAAGTTCACTGCATTGTATCAGGATATTTCTGTGATAAACAAAAAAATATACTGTAATTACATTACCGGTTCAAAGTTTTAGGTACACTTTCTCACTTAATGGGTCTCTTTATTTTCGTGACTATTTACATTGTAGATTCTCACTAAAGGCAACAAAACTCTAAATGAACACACATAGAATTATATAGTAAACAAAAAGTGTGAAATAACTTAAACATTTTATGTTTTTTTCGATTCTTCAAAAAAGCCACCCTTTGCTCTGATCACTGCTTTGCTCTCTTGTTATTCTCTCCGTGAGCTTCATGAGATAGTCACCTGATATAGTTTCCCAAAGAGTCTTGAAAGAACTTCCCAGAGGTTCATTGAGAGATGGCCAAAGGTTAATATTTCAGTCATCACAACTAAAGGAATCTAAAATATATAACATATTTAAAGTTTTTTTACAATTTTTTGTTTGTTACATAATTACATATGTATTCATTCACTATTTTGATGCCTTCATTGAGAATCTATGTACAATGTAAATAGTCATAAACGTAAAGAAAACCATTCAATGAAAAAAGGCATTCTAAAACTTTTGACTCGTGAAGTAGAAGAAAAAGGAAACGAGGCATTTAAAATGTTTTGCAAATAAAAATCTAAATAGTGTGGCAGGCATTTGTGTTCAGGGTTTCCTGTGTTCCCCTGTGTTTAGCTCTGTCAATTTTCCACAAACTCTGACCTCCTTCCTTGTCTCTTCTAAAGAAAAGCATTCCCACAACATTATGCTGCTACCGCCATGTTACATAGTGAGGATAATGGATTTATGTTGATGTGTTAGTGTTTTTCTTCACATATAGTGTTGTGCATGTCTGCTAAAGAGTTTAATCTAAGCAGAGCCTCTTTTTCAACAAGTTTGCTGTGTCCCCTAAATGAGTTATGACAAACTGCAAGTGGGCTTTCTTGTAGCTTTCTTTCAGCAACAGCTTTTTTTATATAATTTTTTTATGTCAATGGCCACCTTGTGGTGTGAACAACTAATACGTAAATGTCCTGTCAAGAAATTCTCCCATCGGATCTGTGGATCTCTCTAGCTTCTCCATAATTACCTCTGCCTTTAGGGTTTTGGCTACTTCTTTGATTCACGGTCTCCTTCCTCAGCCTGTCACTTTAGGTGGATGGGTGTTTAATAACCTAACCCTGTTTTAAACTTCTGCACAACTTTCTCTTTGACCTGTTTGCCGTGGTCCTTGGTTTTTAAAAGGATGTTTCTGTTCCAATGCTCTGAGGCCTTTACAGAATAGCTGGACTTATTCTGTGATTAAATTACAGACAGATGGACTCTATCTACCTAAAAAGTGGATTTCAGAAGACCATTGGTTGGACTGGATTTCATTTATGGATGAGATTAGTTGGTAATAAATATAATTGTACACCTCACTTTCAGATTCATATTTTTAAAATATACTGAAACCCATTTTTTCTTCTGCTTTACAATTATGAATGACTTTGTGCAGGTTTACATGAAATCCCAATAAAATTAGGTCTGTGGTTGTAACTGGACAAATTCTGAAAAAAAAGTTTGAGGTAGGAATACTTTTTCAAGGCACTGTATGTATGTGACAACCTGGCATAGGTGTACATTAGGTGTACATTTTTGTAGCTGCAGTAAAATGTAAAACTGTTCAAATGTACTGATTAAAGAGAATTGTTACAGATAATTATTTTTTGTTTTTTTATGAATAAAGTACCACAAGCAGGAATAGCAAATGCCTGGGTGGATAGATTATACAACAATATAACCACTTGGAAATGGTTTTGACATTTTTGAATAAGAATGTGTCCATATTTGAGAAAAAAAATATGTTTAAATCACTTTGGAGTAGTTTTGATATTTCGACAACCTAGTTTACCAGTTGTACTTGAATGCATCATGTGCAGCTGTTGGGAAAACACCTTCAAATCAACAGACATTACTCCAACTTGCATTTTATATGATGTATGGAGTTTGGGCTGATTAGATGCTACAGGTAGCCATTTGGATGTCAGCTGATTTTTCTCTAGTAATGTTTCAGGTGAGTCAATCAGGTGCAGAGCGAGCTATGTTGCTGTTGAATGATGCATACAGTTTTGGGTCGGTCCACCATTTTTCTGAGAAATAGCTGCATGAGATACCTTAATTTTCCCAGAGTTTAGTGATAGAACAGGTTGAAGACACTTCAGATCTCAAGTGGAAAAACAAGTCCTGCTGGATATTCATACTGATGTGGAATATGTATGTTAGGAATAAAATGATGCCATCATTTGATGAAAATAAATGTTATCAACCCACAGAGAGTTTAATCCAACATCACCAACATGAATGCCTGACAACGTCAGAGCATGCTCCTTATGAGATGACAGATAGTGTCCTGAGGAATATCCTCCCAGATTCTGACCAGATCATCATTGAGTTCCTGGACACTCTGAGGTGCAAGCTGGTGGCGTTGGATGGACCTATATGTCCTAAACAGTCACTCTGTTGAAAACAACACTATATTCCTGTGCTTTAGAAAAAACAACAGCAAGCTTCCTTTTATTTCTTTAAGGTCTTAGACTGAGACTTAGACTTTATTGTCATTCAACGGCACATTCACATTGTGCATTTAAGCGAGATTTTGTTGCAAGGGTCTGAATAAAAACAGAAAACAAGTAAAAACAAGACAGGCTAAATATAAGTCTACGCAATATAAAGAGAATAAAAAACAGAACAATAAGAATGTGGCAGCAGACACAAATAAATAAAACTAAGTAGAATAAAAAGAACATAATCTCCACTGCAAGAACCCATAAACTTATATAATGTTAAGCAGCATAGGTCATGACCGGCACACCTTCTGTCAGGACTGAGATAAATTAACATTACATTAACTCAGCCTGTTGGGTAATGATTCAAGCCTGAGGGAGTTACAGAGCAAAGGACTCAAACCCATCAGGTTAACACACACATTAAACATAAATAACTCACTATCCGTTTACTGTGAGACAAATAAAACTACTGGGTGTTACCACTGTTAAATCTGGAGAAAATCCTTTTCTTAGGAAATATGAGCCATTACTCAAATTACTTGATTAAAATCCATCATCTTGCAGGTTCTTGTGAGGTCTAGTTACTGGACTCAACAGAAACCATCTTGCAGCTCCTGCCTACAAGCCGGAAAGAGGTTCTGTTACCAAAATAGTCACAGAGAAATGCTGTAAATCAGATACACAAAACATAGTATTACTACAAATGAACACAGATTGTTGTTTTTCTGCAGGCATGTGTGCTCTTCACTCTGGGGTGCCAACATAAACCTTGTCCAAAGGCTGCAGTGCAGAAACATCAACAGTAAAAACAACCAAAACCAAATAATAAAGAAGGAGAGAATTATAGCAAATGTTGCTATCTCTCCAGAAAAAATAAATAACTCTTAATTTGACTTTATGGGATTTAAAATATGAGAAAGATGGATTACTTTGGGTCATGTTTAAGAGGTTTACAACACAACATCCTTTCAAGCCTCTTCATGCTCAACTGGATGGATGGATGGATGGATGGATGGATGGATGGATGGATGACACCATTTTCTTTTTTTTTTACCAGACCCTCAATGCATGGTACTTTAATACTAAGCTAGTACTTATTGCAGACCAGGCAGTTATTGCTATATGTGTGCTGCGATTATGATACATTTGCAATACAATGTGCAGCCCTAATTGAAAATGCTCCTTTTTCTTTAGTTTTTTACAAATCCCCCAGTTATGTTCCTGTAATATTCATTTTAGGTGTATTCAGTTAAGGACTGAAACGTTATTTTTTTATTTTTTTATTTTGAACAAGGAATGGCCAAATGCAATCCAGACTCCCTAAGAAAACATCAAATAAGAAATCCTTAGCTTAAAATCAAACAGTAACTTCAAGGTCATCAGCAACTTGCAATGAACAGCAGTATATTTTGCAGTGTTTAGGCATAGTAGGGCAGTGCCCAGTCCTATTGACTTGACTTGCAAATAAGCAATTGAAAACTACTTCTGGGCAAAATGACAGATACCTTTTTTTCAATTGACTCATGGCATTTCACCAAGCCATGCTGCCCTGGGCAGAAAGCCATTGCTCATATCAAATGCTGCCACAAAACGATGAAGGTAACATTTTTATTTTTTCCATCACTACAACTGTTTATTAGTTGTAGGAAACAACAAAGCTCTAAAGATAACATTTTATGTTTTTTTCAAACTGGAAGATGGCTAGTAGTGATTGAGAGGGAGAAGACAGGAGGCTTCTGCACCAAGCTTAAGGTACTCTACTAAAAATCAATAACACTGCTCCCATTAATTGTATGTAGTGGTAGAATAACTTTGGTAGGGTCTATAGCGCAATGTATACACATTGCTGCAACAACAAGCCCCCTGGTGCTATATAAGCAGCCACAATTGATGTTCATTAAGGCTGACTCTGGAGGTGGAGGTGCAGTTGCAGATTTTGAAGACAGGATCATTTGCTACTTCAAGCATTAGTTTATTAGGGGTTGCATAAAAGGGGAGAGCTGCAGGGCGTAGGCAGGTCTTTTCGAGTAAAAGTGACCGGAATTACCCTGCAAACCAAAAGCAGAACACATGTCTACAAATGTCACCTCTTTGAAACAATCTGTATTGAGCTCAGATTATTTAAAATGGCATTGTTCTTGGAATTATTGCAACACCAAAACATTTCCACTGGAACAAGACAATGTGCCTCAAAAGGGTTCAGCACAAAGAACTACCAAAGGGTTGCAACAGAGGATGACGTGGCCCTGTTTGGTATCGACGTCTGGGCTGGCTCAAAGGTTAACCCTAAAAGCTGAGGACAGCTCAGCTGAGATAAAGGAGCTGCTGGATCTAGCCTCTAGGATAGGTCCAGTGTCAGTGCTCACCCAAATTAAGAGGAAGTGTAGAGGAAGCCTGGCCTTGACAAGGGCTGCAACTCTCACTGGCTCCCATTCACTTTTTGAGATTGCCCCACTCACCCTGCAGCACTTACCCAGAATACTGCTGTCCATCTGTTGATTCACTTATCAAGAAGTTGTGTATGTTGTGTGTGTATGTGAGAGAGAGAGAGAGAGAGAGAGAGACTGTGAATGAATGTCTATATGTTGGAAGAGGTCCTTGTCTGACTACAGATAGCAAGCGAATAGAATTAAAGTAGATGAGGCAAATCCCACAGTGATGAAATTTCTCATTTAAGCAACAACTGTGCTTGAGAACCAAATACCTGAGCACCATCATGTTGTTCTCTGAACATCAAGGAGGGGCTTGCACATGCAATCACAAAGGCAGAATAATCCCATGGGGAGATGATAAAAAACATCTCCTGCCTGATTAGAGGGCATAAAATAAGAACTGTCACATTGGTGACTGTTACCGACACCTCTTATTTAAGGCAAGAGTCGAAGTAATATCCCACTATGCAACCTAAATATCTGTCAAGGAGTCAGAACCAAATATTTGAAACAGCCATAAAATAGGATTGGATATAGCCACCACCCTCTGTCAACAGAATAGCTTTACTGTAATATTCAAAGAGTTTAAGAGTGTTGAGAATGCTTGATTACCCCATAGGAAAACTGGAGAGTCAATCAGAATATGTTTATGATAGAGCGAGGCAACCAAAACACACCTGTAGCTCTTAATATTTGTTCACACATTAGTGCACAAATGGCTTCTGACTTAATGGAAGTCGTTCAAGCCTAACATTTATGCTGTTTCACTAGAGTGCAAGATGAAAACACAAACCTTTTTTTTTTTTTTGGTCTATCAAGAAATGCCAGAGGCTCTTACTGATAAGGAAGCAGCTCATTTTACTTAGCTGTTCAATTCCGGGATTTTTTGTTATAGTTTCCCCAGATAATATCCAAAGTGATAAAATATTTGTTCAACTGAATTTGAATGTTTGCCTGTCTCAGCCTATAAAAGTAAAATTAACAATCAAGCTGTGTTTTTAATATGTGAGTTTTTTGTCATCTGTATAAAATTAGCTATTTTGGATTTGATGACACGTCACATGAATTAAAAGCCACTACTTGCCAACACCTAAGACTATTGTTTGCAAGGTTGCTGAAAGTGAAAGTTTAATTTTTCTTTTTTTATGGAGGTGAAAAGGGTTGTCGTTCGCCGCTCTTTTGGAGGGAGCTGAACCGAGGAGAGGAAGCAGCAGCGCTCACAGCTGCTGTGAATACCGCAGTGACTTGTTCACTTTGGATGAGGGAGCAGAGAGATAAATGCTGGGAGCTTTGAGCTAGAAGCTTTCACCAAATGTGACGTTTCTATCCTCTGCCTGACACTTTCCCAACATACACGTTGCAGCCTTTATCAATAGATCCTATGGGAAAGCAGACTGTCTTTGTGGACGTGGTGCACCAATTTGGACAGCACACAGATTTAGATACATAAGAGTTAACGTATCCTAAAGTGAGATTTACTTTTTCACCTCACTTTGCTATCATTTTAATTATAGCAAATCAGTGCTTCAATGAAATTATGTTGAAATTGCAGATCCAATTATGAAATTCAAGAAAATGTTTTTTATTTTTTATTTTATTAAAGTACTTAAATAATTTTGATTATTTTCTATGTTTGCAGAATTCACTTACAAATAGCAATGTTCCAAACTTTCTTGCATTCTCTTAAAGTGGCAGCTTGGTCTCATTTTCAGGCTCATTCATTGAATGTTTTATTCATCAGTTCTTTAGAGTTTTTAGTCTTTTCTGCAAAGATACTTCAAGCCCCTGCAGTCTAATGTTGAATGTTTCCCTTACAAAATGTCATAAAATGGTCCATCAGATATGACTCTTTAGTAATTACAGTGGCTTGCAGAAGAATACCCTTAAACTTTTTAACATTTTGTGATAGCCTCACATTTCAATGTATTTTATAGGGATTTAATGTGAAACATAACACAAAGTAGTTCATAAATATGAAACTAAATAAAATGCCCATTTACTGTGGGCAGAGGATAAAACAGCATTATCATATGGCGTTGCAATAACCATTTCAGTGTAGGGAGGGTGTGTTTAGGCTAATGTATGTTTTTATATTTAGATTCCTTTCATATGTTGCTTATGAATCATCAAGAACACAATAGGTCATCTACATGTACATGAACCCTATTTTAGTCTTGCATGTGTTTGCCACATAAAGAACTATTACAGCCTGAAGTGATGAGGCTCTAGTTATTAGAAGTGAACACATGCTAACGCATGTCCTCTTGAACTCTGCTGTCCCTGCAGTTTGCTCCCAGTTCTCCCGTGGGGTGTACGCCATCTTCGGATTTTACGACAAGAAGTCCATGAACACCTTGACCTCGTTCTGCGGCGCTCTGCACACCTCCTTTGTCACGCCCAGTTACCCCACCGATAACGAGGTGCAGTTTGTCATCCAGATGCGGCCGGCCCTCAGGGGTGCGGTGCTCAGCCTGCTCTCCCACTACAAATGGCAGAAGTTTGTTTACCTCTATGACACCGATCGAGGTAAGTTGAAGAGTCTTGAGCAGTGGCTTATATGGACTGAATTACTGCAGGGAACCATGTTATAGTGACTCAGTAAAGCAGATATACAGCAGGATAATGGAAGTTTAAATTTGCCTTGTCTTACTCCTGGACCAGCTTGTAAAGTGTTGAACTGTTATAACTCTCTAATAGAATACTTTGCTGTTATGAAAATATGAAATACTTTCACTTGCAGAGCATCGTACTTGTAATACTCTACCCCTCTGGAAGCAATAGCACATTTATGAGCAATAATCTTTGAATCCATCCAACAGTTGAGTGGTTGATGCCAGTTGATCTCCTGTTTAATTGTGTTGTTGATATTGGCTCATCTTTCATCTGAAATGAGGTATGTCACAGCTGCTACTAAAGGGTTTCCAACCCAAATCAGACTCCCTGGCAGCCCGTGGGAGCTGCTCATTGTGTTGCTTCAATGGGGGCTCTGTGTAGTCCCCAGATTGCCTCACGTTGTGGATGCCGTTTACATGACAACCTGTCAACACAGCAAAGTGTTAATTTCTTGGATTTCTAATGTCATATGGGAAAATGAGCTCATTATCTCTCAGTAGAAAAACCATCCTCTCCCTCTACAGTAACTTAAATTTGTTCTAACATTACCTTGGCAGGGGGAGAGGCAGATTTCCAGGAAATGACAGACAAAGTCAAAATATGTTTGTAGGCATGAAAGAAACTGTTTTCCTCCGGTTGTGTCCATTATAGAAAAGTACTGACCTGCAGATCCAGTACTGTGAAAAAGTATTTATCCCCGAAAGATTGCTTCTATGTTAGCTGTTTTGTCACACGTTTCAGATCATAAAACAAATTTCATTATCAGATTATGTCAGCCTGATGAAAAAACCCTCCAACAAAACCCACCTACAGAGTGCCCTTCAGGGTATTCTGGTAGAAAGCCCCATTTTCATCAAGGCATATCTCATCAGTTACAGTGTGTCATTGAAGTCCTGAAGAAGCAAAGCGGCCCAAGACCATCAAACTACCACCGAATGCTTACCTGTATGTACTATGTTAACTTTAATAAAATGTTCTGTTAGTTTTCAGCCAGATGTATCGGGATGCATGCCTTCCAAAAAGCTCCACTTTTGTCTCATCAGTCCACAAAATATTTTCCCAAAATCCAGATGTTTTCCAAAAATGGGACTCAGGCCTCTGTGTTGTTTTTGGTTAGCCCCCCTGGCAGTCTCCCATGGAGTTCAGTTTTGCCTAGCCTCTTTCTTATTGTTAAATAAAAGACACTAACCTTTACTCAAGAAAGTGAGGTCTCCTGTCCTTCAGATGTTGTTCTGGGTTCCTATGTGACATTCTGGAAGAGTCATCAATGCACTCTTGGAGTAATTTTGTAGGTTCACCACTCCTTAGAAGTTTCACCACTGTTCCATGTTTTCTCCATTTGTGGATAATGACTCTCCTGGTTCGCTGGTGTTGCTAAGCCTTAGAAATAGCTTTGTAAACCCCTTTCCAGACTGACAGATATTGATGACTTTGTTTCTCATCTGTTACAGAATCTAGGCATTTTGTTATGATTTTTGAGATCTATGTGTTGTCAATAGCTTTATATATTTAAGCAATTTCTTGTTTCTAGAGGCTTGGGTAGTGCTAGTGAAATTGAAAAAAAAAAATACAAAATCATTACTAACACTTAATGAGTTAATAAGGGGTTAATTACCTTTCACATAGAGTTTGGTTATGGGATTGCTTTTTTATCCTAATAAATCTATAATGTGATAACTAATTTTTGTATTTCCTCAGGTAATCCTCATCTTATATTAAAATGTGTTTAATCATTTAAAATATTTAGGTGCGACAAAAGGCAAAAACAGAAAACAATGTATAATTCCAGTCACATTTCTCTTCTGCATGCTGCCTTCTTGCTTGGATCTTTTAAAGTCCAGTCTTCATTTCCCACCTCTATCTAAATTCAGGTTTGAGGCAAAATATGAAGTGGGTTTTCATGCAGAGTCCTCTTTCTCTGGGTCTCCAGGTCTGCACGGTCAACAGCTGAGGGCCTTAATCCTCTGCACAGCCTGTAGATAATATGTAGTTAATTAGGGTCACTCTGACTAGGACACTCATTGGATCTCCCCTGCGGATGCTAGCAACCCAAATGTCCTTCAGAACAACCAATGCTCCTCAGCCTCCGTGCTTCTGTTTTTATTTTACTTTGTGTAGTATATGAAACTGTCTAGGACAGAGTTAAGGGTCATTTCAGAAAAAAAATGGCCTGAAATTTTAAATTGGAGGGACTATTGGAAATATGGAGGACTAGTGATGACAAATGGACATGGTCTTTAAAAAAATAAAAGGGCAAAAGAGGGCAACAGAGAGAAGTAAAACAATAAAAAGCAGGAAACAAACATCAATTCTGTCCGGCAATTATGGCAACAGCAGGGGCCTGTGATTTACAGCCTGTTACCTGTGTACAGACAATTCCCAGCGTAGAGCACATCCGCGTGCTGAGGCACATGCCAAACCACTTTTACCTCGCTGCTTACAGCCAGCAGTGTGAAACGATCCCTTATTAGTGGGAGGACATTGGCCCCAGGAGGGGATTAAAGTCGTTTATTGATGCACTTCATCCAGCACTTTGGGTGGCTTTGACACTTGGCTCCTCAACCAGACAGATGTGTCAGAGAGCCTCTACCTCTACTTATCAGGTAGTGCAGCTCCCCTGGCATTGTGGACACTGACTGCTGGCCAAAGGAAGAGGAGTGACAGGGGGAACACTGCTTTCAAGGGTGCATGTTTTTCTTCTGGGCTCCAGTTCTGAATGTAGGGAAAAATTGGCAGACCATTCAATACGTTGTGTCAAAGACTCTTAAATTATTTTTATCTGTTTCACTATGGTCAGATTTTTTTTTATGCTGACATTATTCCCACGTCAAAGTAATGAGATGTGGAGTTCCATCTACAAATTCTAGATCTGTTTTTTTCAATCAAATGTTGACTTTACATTTGATTGATCAAAACCTAGAAATCTGTTGTGTCTCAGCGTACCACAATGCTTCTAATGTGTGTTAAAGGCTCCAGTTGAAGCGTGTTAATTTATCAGATGGACTGCACCACTGAACTCAGTTTCTGCTACCATTTTGTTCAGATATTAAATATTTTTATCCATTAATTTTTTACTTATGTTTTACCCTTCACCAGTTTACTTTTTATTGAAAATTAAAAAGTAAAAATGGTAAATTACCAGTTTACTTTTTATTGAGTCTGTACTTACAATTTGTTAAACTTATCTAAATTAGTTATTTATTGTTTTTGGAGTTTAATATTGTTTTTTCTTTTTTTTTTTTTTGCTTAGATGGCTTATAGTTAATAAATGCAAGTTGGAGGTATGCCTAACCTTTTTGTGCTTGATGATCATATTCATTTATGAAATAATTTAATGCTGTGCTTTCAATACTGATAGAGTATCCAGCTTTAGTTTTAAAGATACAAAGATATTTTCTGTGTCTTGGTTTAATATTTGTTTAGCCTAAGAATAGGTCAGTTTCTTGTTTACGGGCATAGCTTAAAATGTTTTTAATTTTTCATCACATTGTTTCTGCAATTTCAACTCTTTTAAATAAGACATTAGAGACTGTGTTGATTTTTATTTTCATTCAATAGCATTCCCATTAGCTTTAGGCCAACTACAATAGTGCATAATTTTGTAGTGCTGTCAACATGACGTGTTTTTTCTTTTATTTACAGATAAAATCCTGCAAAGCATGCTGTCAATATGTATATTAAGACTTCCTTAGTCTGATATCCATAAATAAAATCTTGTACAATCAATTGTCTTCAAAAGTCAAGTAATTAGTGAATTCCTGTGAGTGTTTTACACTCTATAAATACAGCTGTACTGTAATGTCTACAAAGGATTGACAAAGAATACTAGTGAACAAACAGCATCATGAAGACAAAGAAACGCAGCTGACTGGTCAGAGATAAAGTTATGTTTAAAACAGGGTTATGTATTAAACAGTGCCCTTAGCTTTTAGCTTCTGGAGAGGAGGCAAAGATCCACAGTTTTCATGGTAGAACGGTGACAGGACAACTATTAGTTGTGTTCTCTATAAAGCTGGCCCTAATGTAGAGTGGCCAAAAGAAAACAACAAGAACACTAGTTTAAAGAAGTTCCATTTTCTGGAACAACATAATAATGTGGAAGAAGGTTCTCTAATCAAATGAGATTTAATTTACCTTTTTGGTCTATAACCAAATCTTTGTGTGAAGTACAACTAACTGCACATCTCCCTAAAAACACCAAACATGAGGGTGGCAGCATCATGCTGTGGGAAGCTTTTCTCTAATAGGGACAGGAGAGCTTACTAAGGTTAATAGGATGGTAACTGGAGTTAAACATAGGGTAATCCTGCAAGAAAACCTATTAGCGATCTTAACTGTCTGCTCCGACACAAACATAGATTTTCTTGATCAGTGCTGCAACACTGGGAGACAGAAAGCTGTCCACTTTAAGACAAGTTGTTCTAACATGACAGAATGTGTAAAAAATTCAAGTGGCAACCTTTGAAACAAACTTTATCACTATTTAAACTGTTGTTCACAAGCTACAACAGCTTGTTGTCAGTGAAATAAAAAAGCTAGTTCAGCTACTGAGTCAACTAACCATGGTAATTTGGAACACAGCATATTCTGCCAAGCTCCAAACATTACTTTAAAAAAGACTAGAATCACAGAAAAACTAAAATATGTACATAAATACCTGGGGCCCCCAATGATGATTTTAAAGAGGACACAGATGCCAACTCACTCACCTGTGTTCTCTCATAATCTTCTTAGATGTATCTATGTCAGTCATTCATTTTCTACCGCTTATTCCATAGTGGGTCGCGGGGAAGCTGGTGCCTATCTCCAGCAGTCTATGGGCGAGAGGCAGGGTACACCCTGGACAGATCGCCAATCCATTGCAGGGCAACACACAAACAACCATGCACACGCTCATTCATACACCTAAGGGCAATTTAGAGAGACCAATTAACCTAACAGGCATGTCTTTGGACTATGGGAGGAAGTATCTATGTATCTATGTGTTATCATTAAATTATCTATACATTTATATAAAATATAATACTAAACTATAAGGAGCTACAGCTATATTTATTATGTCCAATAGTATAGTAAATTATGTTAATGTGGCAACCTTAGCATTATCATTTAATAAAGTCAGTTTTTATTTTAGTTTTTCCGCCTTAGTTGAATTAAATATTTACCATCAAGATCTCTTGGCCCTGCAGAGTTCAACTTTATAGCACCTATTTCATTGTCTCAACATTGTGATACTAGCACCACTGAAAGCACTCTTTCAAAAAATTGTATCCTCTACTTTCTAGTAAATTACATTACAATTATGTATTTTCATTTGCAAGACTAACAAGCAGAGATAGGCAGAATGATGAGAAGTTTAAGCAAATGATACCTACATTCTCAAAGAAACTAGTAAAAAATGCAATGAATGGGGAATCATTCAAGAACAGCTTTAGAAAAAAGATGGCATGACAGTGAACTGGGTTATTGTTAGTGGCTACTGAAAAGTGCCCTTCACATTTGCTCAAATCTGTTGCTTGATAAAGGACAGAGGAAGTGAGGTATAGGTGACATTTTCTGGAGCTAATGCATAAAATCTGCACATTTAAGATGGCATCTTTAAAACAAACTGCAACTGACAACATGTAAATAAATTAGCAAGAAATGGAAGGTTTTATGTTAGAACTTTGCCCTGCTAAAAAGCGAGACTGGACTACTTTATTTAATTGCCTCCCACCCCCACCCCCACCCCCCACATGCGAGATCTTCAGAGAAGACAGTGGAATAAACAAAAACAAAAGCCACACATAACAGTCCTTTTCAATGGGATGTTTCCTTAATGATTTGCTGAACACAAGCATTTAATTAAATAAATAAATCAGAATTGCAAATGACCCTGTTCTCAGGATGTGCACTGGATGTTCACCTGTTGAAACACATTGTTCCTGAGTCCCTTTTTGCCTTCTAATTTGCGTTTGATAAAAGATTTGATCATCCACAACACTGGCAGTACCTTCACAATTATTTTCCAAACTCTGCTATTAGAGAGAAAATCACAGCGAGGAATAAAGGGAAAAAAACAGCTGAGTAGTACCAAGAGGTTTTTATTCAGTCAATAGAAAAGATTAATTACTGCCACACTATTCATTTAGCTCTGTTATTGGACAGGCAAAAATGCTTTTAGCCCTTAGTGCTGTGATTTCAGTCAGAGAGCGATGTCCATATGCTTCAGGCTGACATGTATTGGAGCGAAATGAGGGAATTTGTACCCTAAATGCCAATATGAGACAGCTGTTTGAAAGCAGACGTCCCAATGAAAGAGCTGAAGCTGAAGCAAGTGGAGCTTACATAGGCAGTATTACACCGTCATTATAAGTGGCTACTCTCCTCTTATCTCTGGTAATAAACTGACAAGCTTCCTTATGTGTGTATGTTAATATGCATGTGGGCAGAGGGAGATCAAAGATCCTAAGCAGCAATCACCACCCTCTCCTTTGATTCATCTCTGAATAAATAAGCAGGAGAAAATCTCTTCCCACACTCTTTCTCGCTACACATACCTCACATACCCTCTTACAGGGAGCATCCTCATATTTTCCTTTTAAAAACTGGAGCGGTATGGGGTGATAGGGTGAAGGTAGATGGATCCTGGCCTTTCTGTTTTTGCGGTCAGGTATGGGCAGATAATTGCCAGGTCTCTGCAGCAGAGACAGATGATTACAGGCTTTATTGTCTCTCCCAGGCACAATCAACCCTGATTCAGCAATCTCACCTCTTCCTGATTTATGAGTCCCTCTCCCTCATTTTCTCCTCCCTGCCCCCCTCCCATTGTTCTTCTTTATGTGCTTTTACCTTTCGCTTATGTCTTCTCCCTCCCTCTGAGTGTATGTCTTTGCGCTCACTCTGATTGTTGTCGTACAGCAGTCGCAACCTTTCCTTCTTCAGCCATGGCAAAGTGCTCGGGAAAGGATGAATTGCAAAACAAATCACAAGGGGTCAGGGTATGTGCTGTTTGTTTGACATCGAAAAACAAATTAGAATTTTCTGGATGACTTAATGCAAATATCAGCGTTGCACGGCTCATAGTAATTTCTGAATGAACTGGTCCTGACTTTTAAAGCTCTCCTCTCATTGAACATTTTGACAACAGTTGTCTTTGGCTCAGCTGTTTCCAGCTCATTAACTGTTAATCTATTATTTGCTTTAAAACACAGTCTTTTGCTAATTTCTGAAGGAAGTCTTATATATTCATATTAGTTAATAACCCATGAAGGGTTTACATGCATACCATATGCAGAAACTCAGCATCATAATCCAGCAGCTGCTTATTGATGCAATAAAACATAAGTTTAAAGAGTTTTGTTTTTGTTGGGCAAACAAGCTAAATAAGCTTCATGCCCCAGTGCTAAAATTGAAGCAAACACATAATGTGCAAAAAATCAAATTCTTTAAAAATCCATCTTCAAAATAGATTCAGAAAAAAGTAAATCCTGCAGAGCCAAACAGAAGTTTGCATACGCTCATCATAGCCATGCACTCCATACTTATCTATGAGCTTCTAAAGATTGGACCATGCTTTTTCCACGATGGACTGATCATACAAAAATAATGTATGATAATCTTAAACAAATTTATAATTTAAAAATATCAAAGTATGTCCCAGTAAGTCTTTTAACCCTAAAAACACTGTTGCAACAGTCAAGCATGGAGGTGGAAACATTATGATGTGGGACTGTTGTGCTGCCATTGATCAAAGTGCTTTGCAGAGATTGGAGAGGATAATAAAAGAGGAGAACTACCTCTAAATTCCTTATGATCATTTTAAACAAACAACTTGATAGTTGAAACCTGGGGTGTTTCAACAAGAAAATCTACCATGGATCATAAATAATTTGTGCTCCTAAATCTTTGAATATGTTTATTGTATTATCAATCAACCCTTAAAAACAAGCACCATTCAAATGCATTGTTAAAAGCTGAAAATGTATGTGAGATTAATGATGAGATTCATGCCCATGATGAGTGTATAAACCTTTGACTGGCAATGTACATAGAGACATAGTCCTACTCAAATTGAACTCCTTACAGATGCAAAAAGGGATTTACACATAACTCTTAACTGCCATTTGAAAACTCATCCTTTTTACATTCTGTTCTGGAATTTTATTCCATCTCTAAAAGAAATCTTTAAAAGGCTTTTTTCTTCATAAAAATAACTTTTTCAAAATGTGGGGGACATTACAGGATTTCTCTGCTCTGATAGTATTGTGTTACTGTGATAGTATTTAAGGAAGCATTCACAAGAAGTACCTGGGAATATTTAAGCATTCTGTTGCGGTCTCAACATTACAGCCACATCTCAGTTTGGCTTTTAACCGTACTCCTCCTTTGAGCATTCAGATTGTATTCAGTGACTCAATAGCAAAGAAATAATTTGCAAACTGCACTAAACGACAATATAGCAGACTTCCTGAAGACGTTTCTCTGACATCTGTTGATATACAAACAAATAGATGACAGGATATTTCAGCTAAAAAAGGTTTACTTGAAACTTTGCTAAGGTGTAATGTATTTTCCCTCCCTTATAGCTCCTACAGCTAACAATCAGGGTCATTTTTATCAAGAGTCAAGACAATGTCTGAAATAGTTTATACACTAACTTTGAATTAAGTAGAATAAAAAATAAATAATACCCCACTGTTTATTTCCATCACCTTAGAATTAGCATTGAATATTCAGTAATGCTTTTGGATACCCTCAATGCTTCTCCTGCCCTTTATGACCGCAATAGCCAGACGAAATAATGAACACGGTAACTCTAGAGCATTCTTGAAACTTTTTCTTGCTGGTTGTGACATCCATGATATATGGATAGTTGAGGGGTTCTTTGCTGAAAGGTGACCTTGGGATGTGGACTAGCCCCTACCTCTAGTTATATAAGTCTTCCGTACTTATCTGGCATCTTTTATGTGAATAGCATGTGGCTGCCAGCCAAATGTGAAAGGTTTTCAAAACATTTTACAAATAAAAAGGAATAGTGTGCCGTACATTTGTATCCCTCCCCCCGTCACTTTGACACCCCAAAATATAATCCTGTGAAATAAATTACCTTCACTTAATTTCTAAATTATGTCCACCCATATCTAATTTAATGCCACTAATAATACATCTATTCTATAATGACCCTGGAGGATTGTTAAAGAACGTATGTAAACAAGCAGCCTAAAAACGACCAAGGAACAAACCAAGTTGTGGTCCAGTTTAAAGCAGGGTTTGGTTATCAAACAACAACAAAGCATTTTAGCATTTTATGGAGCACTGTTCAAACCATCACCTGAAAATGGAAAGAACATGACACCACTGCAAACCTTCCAAGATATGGCCATCCACCTAAACTGGTCAGTCAGGAAAAGAGACCATTAACCAGAGATAACTGCTAAGGTCCTCAACATAAATGGGAGAATCTATTGATAAGTAACATTAGTTGTGTGCTCTGCAAATCTGGCCTAAGAGTGGAAGGCAGAAACACACTGTTTTTGAAGAAAATCAAGGCCTACAGGTCCTTCTCAAAAAATTAGCATATTGTGATAAAGTTCATTATTTTCCATAATGTCATGATGAAAATGTAACATTCATGTATTTTAAATTCATTACACACTAATGGAAATATTTCAGGTCTTTTATTGTCTTAATACGGATGATTTTGGCATACAGCTCATGAAAACCCAAAATTCCTATCTCACAAAATTAGCATATTTCATCCGACCAATAAAAGAAAAGTGTTTTTAATACAAAAAACGTCAATCTTCAAATAATCATGTACAGTTATGCACTCAATACTTGGTCGGGAATCCTTTTGCAAAAATGACTGCTTCAATGCGGCGTGGCATGGAGGCAATCAGCCTGTGGCACCGCTGAGGTCTTATGGAGGCCCAGGATGCTTCGATAGCGGCCTTTAGCTCATCCAGAGTGTTGGGTCTTGAGTCTCTCAACGTTCTCTTCACAATATCCCACAGTTTCTCTATGGGGTTCAGGTCAGGAGAGTTGGCAGGCCAATTGAGCACAGTGATACCATGGTCAGTAAACCATTTACCAGTGGTTTTGGCACTGTGAGCAGGTGCCAGGTCGTGCTGAAAAATGAAATCTTCATCTCCATAAAGCTTTTCAGCAGATGGAAGCATGAAATGCTCCAAAATCTCCTGATAGCTAGCTGCATTGACCCTGCCCTTGATAAAACACAGTGGACCAACACCAGCAGCTGACACGGCACCCCAGACCATCACTGACTGTGGGTACTTGACACTGGACTTCTGGCATTTTGGCATTTCCTTCTCCCCAGTCTTCCTCCAGACTCTGGCACCTTGATTTCCGAATGACATGCAGAATTTGCTTTCATCCAAAAAAAGTACTTTGGACCACTGAGCAACAGTCCAGTGCTGCTTCTCTGTAGCCCAGGTCAGGCGCTTCTGCCGCGGTTTCTGGTTCAAAAGTGACTTGACCTGGGGAATGCGGCACCTGTAGCCCATTTCCTGCACACGCCTGTGCACGGTGGCTCTGGATGTTTCTACTCCAGACTCAGTCCGCTGCTTCCGCAGGTCCCCCAAGGTCTGGAATCGGCCCTTCTCCACAATCTTCCTCAGGGTCCGGTTACCTCTTCTCGTTATGCAGTGTTTTCTGCCACACTTTTTCCTTCCCACAAACCTCCCACTGAGGTGCCTTGATACAGCACTCTGGGAACAGCCTATTTGTTCAGAAATTTCTTTCTGTGTCTTACCTTCTTGCTTGAGGGTGTCAATAGTGGCCTTCTGGACAGCAGTCAAGTCGGCAGTCTTACCCATGATTGGGGTTTTGAGTGATGAACCAGGCTGGGAGTTTTAAAGGCCTCAGGAATCTTTTGCAGGTGTTTAGAGTTAACTCGTTGATTCAGATGATTAGGTTCATAGCTCGTTTAGAGACCCTTTTAATGATATGCTAATTTTGTGAGATAGGAATTTTGGGTTTTTATGAGCTGTATGCCAAAATCATCCGTATTAAGACAATAAAAGACCTGAAATATTTCAGTTAGTGTGCAATGAATCTAAAATATATGAATGTTAAATTTTCATTATGACATTATGGAAAATAATGAACTTTATCACAACATGCTAATTGTTTGAGAAGGACCTGTATTTAAAGTTTGTCACAAGCCATGTACAGCACGCATGGAAGAAGTTGCTTTAATGAGATGACAACAAAACTGAAGTTTTGGGCCCTAAAACAAAACACTGTGTGTGATGAAAAGCTAATACATGTCAAAATAAACATAGGGGGATCCTGGAAATAAACTTTAAGAAGCTGCAAAAGACTTGAGACTGGGGCAGAGGTTCACCTTCCAACAGGACGTCAACACTCAACATACAGTACAACACTCGGATGGTTTAAATTGGATTATATTCAGAGTCAGCTTTATTATGTCTCAATAAACAATTCTTGTATAGCCTTTCAGCCCATAGATTGTTATCTAACATGCACCATAGGACTAAATAATAGAATAGAATACAATAGAATAGAATAAATATCCTTTCTTGTCCCACAGTAGGGAAATTCAGGTGTGTCAGCAGCAACGTAAAAATGCAAATTAAAGCATACAGTTACTCACAAATATGAAAAACTATAAAAAATCAAAAAGTGAGACAAGGCTCTACAGTAAAGGAAACATTGCACTGTAAACCTAAATCGTTGGTAGCAATGTGAGAATGAGAATAAAGATATTAATGCCACTGACAGAGTCCCCTGATAGAGTTACTGCATTCAGTTTATATTATTCATATTATATTAATGAAAATATTGCTGTATTATTTGAAATTATGTGGTGGCAGTATAACTAAATCTGGTTTATTCCTGCAAAAATAGTAAATAATGCAGACCACTGCCACCACATAATTTCAAATAATAAAGTGAGAATAGTAAACAATGGGTGGATGTCTATGAGTGCTGGAATGATCCTCGAGGATATGTTGTCTGGGGCTTAAATGCCCCTGGCAGGATCTCCCATGGCAAACAGGCTCTAGGTGACGGGTCAGACAAAGAGCAGTTCAAGAGCCTTCATGAGGACCACAAAATCAAGGCACGTGATGTCACCAGGTACGGCGGAGCCGGGTCCCACCCTGGAGCCAGGCCTAAGGTCGGGACTCGTCGAAGAGTGCCTGGTGGCTGGGTTGCTCCTCGTGGGACCCAGCCAGGCCAACCCCGAATGAGAGACGCAAGGCCATACCCCAGTGGGCCCACCACGTGCTGGGGGAACCGTGAGGGACCGGTGCAAAGAGGATAGGGCAGCAGACGAAGTGTGGAGACCTCGGTGGCCCAATCTCCGGATGCTTAGGCTGGCTCTAGGGATGTGGAATGTCACTTTGCTGGGGGGGAAGGAACCTGAGCTGATCAACTAGAAATTGTTGGACACCTCCATGCACAGCGTGGGCTCTGGAACCCATCTCCTCGAGAGGGGTTGGACACTCTTCCACTCTGGAGTGGCCCACAGGGAGAGGTGGTGGGCTAGGGTGGGTTTGCTTGTTGCCTCCCAGCTCAGCCATCTAGTGTTGGGTTTTACTCCAGTGGATGAGAGGATCACATCCCCGCGGCTTTGGGTTGGAGACAGGTCTCTGACTGTCGTTTCGGCCTACGGGCCAAGTGGTAATGCGGTGTACCCGTCCTTCTTGGCGTCCCTGTCAGGGTTGCTGGATAGTGCCCCTCCCGGGACTCCATTATTCTGCTGGGGGACTTCAACGCCCACGTGGGAAACTACAGTGACACCTGGAGAGGCGTGTTTGGGGGGAGTGGCCTCCCCGATCTGAATTCGAGGGGTGTTTCATTATTGGACCTCTGTGCTAGTCACGAATTATCCATAATGAATACCATGTTAAAGCTTTGATTGATGAAAATAAATGATTAACACTTCCATTTTTGAAAGCATTCTTTGTTTACAGCATTTTTTCACACCTGCCTAAAACTTTTGCACAGCACTGTATGTGAAGGAATGGTAAAATGTCAAGAAAAAGGTTTGAAACTGATGAGAATTTGTTTTTTTATTTCAACTAGAACCCTCATTGCTCCCTACAGATGCAGGCAAACAAAAGATAATTCCTGGTACAGTGACCTATAAAAAGGGACAGGATACTTTTTGAATGACCACCAGTAGTTAGTTTGATTTTTTGTCGTTTCCCCTGCACAAAAGAGGTTTATAACCATCTATTCTTCCTGCCAAGCTACAGAGCGGCAGAGAGGAGGATAGAAAGACAGATATGGGTCAGGTGGGAGTAAATGTCTTAAGTGAACTTTGTTCCCCATCCTTTAGCATCCCCTCTAATTGGCTATCTAGAGACAATTGCCTTTGTTCCTCAAAAAAGTCAAACAATAAATGTATCCTGCTTATCTCCTGAATGCCTTGGATGGGAACCCAAATAAAGTATTTTCTTTAATTAGATTGATGTGGTTTGGCATGCCTCCTATTGTTGTGAATGCCAGCATAATTAAAGTGTATATTTTTCCAGCATCACCAAAACTGGTTAGGATTGCCAGAAAGAGATAATAAAGTGACAGAAAGGGCATTAAAATTCTTAATTTCAACATTTTAAAATGAATATATAATACTACACCTCCCCTTCAGAGGTATTCACAACCCTTGGCTTTTTCACATTATGATTTGATTATTATTAAACTACAAACTTCAATGCATTGTATTTCATGTGATAGACCAACGCAAAGAAGCGTATCATTGTGAAGTGGAAAGAAAGCAAATACTTTGGAAGAACCACCAATTACAATTACAGCTGCAAATCTTTTTGGACATGTCTCTACTGACTTTGCAAATCTAGACACTGAATTCTTTGCAGTTGTGCCACACTCTCTTCAGTTTGTAAAATGGGTTAAAGGAGGCCATTGGGGGAAACTCAAGGCTTAGGGTGTTGTTTTGTAAGCTAACCCTGCTTTTAACTTCTCCACAACATTATCCCTGACCTGTTTATCTTGGTTTTCAAGATGCTGTCTGCTCACTAATGTCCTTTAACAAACCTCTTAAGCCTTGCTAGAACATCTGCATTTATACTGAGATTAAATTACATACATGTGGGCTACCTGTTCATTCGTTCATTCATTCATTCATTTTCTATACTGCTTATTCCATAGTGGGTCACGGGGGAGCTGGAGCCTATCTCCAGCAGTGTACGGGCAAGAGGCGGGGTCCACCCTGGACAGGTCGGCAATCCATCGCCAGGCTAACTAAGTAACTAATTAAGGAACTTTCTAAATCAGTTTGTTGTGCTAGATTTTATTTTAGGGTATCAGAGTATATTTATAGCAGTATCGGTGATGTTCATTTAGATTGTATCAGAGTACTCTGTTATTTTTTTTACCCTACTTCTCTTAAAAACTCAAACTTGTCTTTCACAAAACAAAAATCAGCATGTATTTGCCTTTTTTATTTATGATTAAAGGTATTTTGCTGTCACCCTGACATATTTCACACAAATAACTTTTATCCAAGTGCAACCCTGTCCTTCACAGTGGGTGATTTATCCTTTTTGCTTCTAATGTCAGATAATAAGTGTGAATTCCAGCCTCCTATTGCAGCCATGTCTGTATCATACACACTTTGTTTCTTCAACATCCAGGTCCCATCTCAGCCACAATAATGGCACATCAGCTGCACCCAGCGGCGACACACACACACACACACACACACACACACACACACAAACAGACCTTTTGCGCTTTAGTGAATCTGTCTTTCACAGCAAATTCGTAACAACTAAATTATGCATGCATCAGGAGAATAAATCAGCTTGGACACACTGACAAGAAAGGGCACATCAGAGAAGCCATAAAATACACTAGAAAATAATACTAAAAAAATATGGATGAAGTGATGCATCACCAGCGTTCACTTTCTCTTTTTATTTTACACACATAAACTAGTATCACTTCTAATGTGACAGCCCAATATACAGTGTCAAAGCTGCAGAACCACCCATCTAATTTAGTAACCTCTTGAAAAACTATGAGTCAAGCACCTGTAACTGACAAAGAAAAAACATGATATGAGAGTCACCCTCTGTCAGAATAAGCACACAATAAACCTCTCTGCTATCACAGCATCCTCTTAACTGAACCTGAAATAAAGCTACTTTACCACCTGCCCACTGTTAGCTTCAGCAGCCATGAAATTACAGCTGGGAGCTTCCTTTTTTATTATAACAAAGTGCTCTAGCCTTTTCTTCAAGCTGCCATAGAGGAGGCTGATTGCTTTGATGTTACTGTATGCCAGAGGACCAATTTGTTTCTTTAAAAGAACATATATATATATATATATATATATATATATATATATACACTCCTAGATAGTAAACACTATAACTTAATAATTTCAAATAAAAAAAAACCCTCCCTCCTTTTAAAATTTTCTTTGTGCTTGTAAGACTTCAGAGCAGAACTTAATTAGTCCCTTTCGACAAATACACAACTCTGTCTGTCTGTCAAGGTCCATGCACGTCTGTGTGCGCACTGTACACAAGCGCGGCATAGTTTTTAGTGAGTGAGCTGGAACGAAAATTGGCAGGGATGGATTGAGGAGCCCCCAAAAGTGTGTGGGAGGATTTTCACGAGGGAAAAGTGCTCCTCTTGTTTCTCCTGCACATGTAAAAGAAACAGACAGCATGCAGCTTCTGTTTGATTTCACAGTTGCTTTCTTGTTGACTAGATCAACACCTTGGATAGAAGCAGTTTTTATTATAGTTCTGCTGTTAATATTGTATCAAAGCTTTGGCAACATATTTTTGGGCTACTATTACTAAGAAGAAAAGGGAAAAAATTTATAGCAGGAACATCCAATTAATTTATTTTTTCACATTTTAGCAGTATGTTTTATTCCCTTTTTTCCCCACAGGAAAGTTCAGGTATTTCTATTATTGTGTCTCTTAAGCTAATGCAAATACCTGCTTCAGACAAGATTAAAACATCAATCTGAATGCTCCTGTTTGGTGTCACTCATTATAGTGAAGATTCCTGGGAAGTTCAGAGCAGAAACACGCCTACTTAATACCAGTACAGGCACATCTCAAAATATAAGAATATTATATATATATATATATATATATATATATATATATACCTAGTCTTCTGTGATGTTTTGTCATATTGGGTTAAATTTAGATAAGATAATTAGCTTTTTAGGTTTATGACCAGTTTTACTGATTATTGCAATTTTTATCTAATTCAGCAATTTTACTGTATTTCTTTGTCTCTTAGGTCTTTGTCTGTATTGATTTATGACACCAAGGGCCACTGAAATGCAGTTGTAGTCATTTACAGACACCCCATCATGGGGTCGGATTTCAGGTTAATTGCCCGGGCGGAATGAGTATTGACAATACAATTTTATTTTCCCATAACAAATTGCACCTGAACGATAGTTTTTGTGGCCATCAGCAGGCTTCAGAGATAATTTGGGCTTTATATTGTCAGAATGCTTAGAGTTTATTTAAAAAGTTTGGTTCCCTGGCATGGGCCTGGCATTTATGCAAAGTCCACCTTTTTTTTTTTTTTTGCAGGGCTAAGGTGGGGTCTGGAGATTTTACTTTACTTTTCACTGATTCCAATGTTGCAGTGTCCAGAAGTAAATTATTCATATTTTTCCTTAGAAATCACACATTCATGTGATTTTTATTGCTCTTAGAGTTGAAATTTGATCATCATCACTTCCAATTTGCTGATGTTGATGGTTTGACGAGAATGTTCCATGTTACCTTAAACTAAAATTCTCCTAACGCTCATAAAGTAGCTTTGGCACCCAGCTCTTTTAGCCTATTGGCTTCTGTTACGAAACAAAAAAAGAGATAAAAAATAATAACACTAGTAAAAAATAAGCAAAGAAAATTCCCAAAATAAATGGTTAAATTCATAATGATCTTACTGATCTTACTTACATCAAAGTGAGTTTTTAAGCCAGGTTTAGAGATATTCTCTCTGCCACGGCAAACCAACTGAATAAAATGACTTATTTATAATATATATGATGCATCTACAAAGCCCTAGACAAAAGCAGACAAAGAAACCTTCTACTTGGCTTGACACCAGCAGAGGTAAATGGTGTGCACACAGTGCATTCAGAGTTCATCTCTCCTTGATCATTTATCTTTTTCTTTTTCTTTGTAAAAGATCTTTTATGGGAGGCTTATAGTAGCATTACATCTGCAAAGATGAGTCCCGATCTCTCTTCGGTGATGTATCAAGCCAACCCTACTTTTACACAACGTTATCTGTGTGCTTTCAGCTCAGTTGTTTTTGATTCCATGGGAGACCCGAGACAGCGCTCAACAGGGCATTTCAGCCTGCCAGAGACCCCCATTTACCAGAGGATTGGCACATTAGAGCAGAGAGCTGCCACATTTACTGCTGGCTCCGTGTCTGTCATGTGTGGCCCCTTAGATATTTAGGTTCAGGCTATTTGGTTTGGGCTGCTGGTTCAGGTCATTTTGAATCGATTTATTTTTTGAGGAACACACTTTGGGTAATATTGGCTTATTTCTTTATACAGTGCCTTGCAAAGCATTTAGACTCCCTGAAAGTTTTTGCATTTTGTCCTATTACAGCCACATTTTGTATGTTATTGTGATTTTATGTGATAAATTAAATATATAAATATTCAATTTCAATCCTGTAAAGACTCACAATGAGAAAACACATCTGTGGCAATTAGAGAAGTTTATTTGCAGATATTTATTTCGTTGGTGCTCGGACTCCGGAAGAAGACACGAATGCTGAGAATGACATGAGCTTGAATGAACATTTTAGGATTAGAATTAGAGATGTCTTTCCCCCTTGGGATCTGAGTGGTGGTGGAGTGGAGGCCTGAGGAGATAGAGGAATTGGGAGGAGCTTGGAAGCCAGATGGTGGAGATGGGGAGTAGGAGGGTCGAAGCTCAGCTTGAAGAGTGAGGACGTCCATGAGCGAAGGTTTTTAACGCGGAGCCTTGGACAATGATTGGCTAAAGAGGAAATGCGGACTTCATGCTGATTGGTTGGAGTGGGGAGGCATAGTGGAGTCATTGAACAAAGCAGAGGAGGGGGTGAGACTTCCAGATTAAATTTTCATCAAAACTCCATATTTATGAAGTGAAACCAAATTGATATATGGTTTTCAAAACTTTTTTACATATAAAAATAAAAATAAAAACTTTAATGCTGCGCATTTGTATTCAGCCCCTATACTCTGATTCCCATAAATAAAATTCAGAAATTGCTTTCAAATGTAACCCAAGGTTGTTACAAGCCATATAGGGAATGCAAAAAATCAGCAATTGCTGACATTGACAACTCACTTGGAGACTATGTGGACAAGATAACTGTGAGTTTGCATTCTACAAATCTGGTCTTTGTGGAAGGGGAAAAACATTATCAAAAACCAAAAGACGTCCAATTGGTGGTTACCACAAGCCATAAAATTGAGCTATTTTGCCCTATACTAAATGCTATCTGTGGCGTGAAACATTGCACATCATCATGAACACACCATTCCCATGATCAGAGATGTGGCAGCATCACTCTGCTTCTCTTCTTCATCAGGAAAAGGGAAAATGGTCGAGTTGAGTTGATGGGAAGATAGATACATGGCAATCCTGGGAGAAAATCTGTTAGAGGATGTGAAAAACTTGAGACTCAGATGAAGATTCACCTTCCAGCAGGAGAACAACCCTAGAAATGCAGCCAGACTGAAATCCAGCTGAGAGTCTGTGGCAAGACTTAAAAAATTATGTTTGAAGATGCTCTCCATCCAATTTGAATCAAATGAAGTGACTTTGTAATTTTTTCATTTTCTAATTGTGCAGAGCTTTTGCAAAGACAAATGGGCAAACTATTCTGACTGAAGATATGCAAAGCTGGTAGAGACATGATCTGAAAGATTGTTATGTTATATTTGCAAAGAATGGGTGGTTCTACAAAATATTGATTCAAGTAGGGCTTAAGAAAATGGCTCATACCAGATATTTGCAGTAGGAATGGGTACCTTTCATATTTGAACAGATACAGTACCAATACCCGGTACTTGGGAATAGATACCGCTACTCCGCAGTACCAGTTTTCGATACTTTTGTATGTGTTTATGTGGTAATCAATGGTAATTCATTTAATAAGAAAATCTCAAAAAAATTATATTTAACATATTTATTTCTCAATATATAAACTTTATTGAATGTATCAAAACAACATCCAGCAAAACTTAACTGACTATGCTGTGTTTTTTCTTCATAATGCACAAATTAAAACCCAGCCATGTTGATGGCTAGTCGCTATGGATGCAGGCATGCTAATGGTGCCGAAAGCAGGAGTTGTAGCCATAGATCTGAGGTTGACAAAAACTGTGCACTCTTTAGCCTCGAGAAAAATCTTGTGTTTAACCAGGACCATCCTCTGATTAGAAATATTCCCACCGCTGGCCTTGCACTTCTCCTCAAAAATACTGCAGCGAGCGTGATCTGCATCGCATTTTGAAAAGTGGAGCCATACTTTCAAGCACTTTCTATCAACCATGCTTTGTTGACGGTACCAGCGGCTACTGACGTCTTTACACTCTTGTGCATGCAATGCTGTGTTTATGTCCTGCATGGAAAATTGCCAACTCTTCCACTCCTTCATTGTCACAATGATGCGTTTAGGTACCGAAATATGGTACCGTTTTATTTTACGTGAATCGGTACTCAGTAGTACAGACAGAATTTGGCTGGTACCTATAAAAGTACCAATTTGGTACCCATCCTTAATTTGCAGTTAGAATTTATAAAATTATTTGTATTTGAGAGAGAGATAGATTAGTTTTTTTTTTTTTCATTTTTCTAATTTAGAAGTTTTCGTTTAGTAATTCAGAAGTTTACATCGGCTAAGATTTATATAAAGGACTAGGAAGTGATCAAAATGATGTTGCTAGAAAAGGGGTGGGTTAAAAATAAGTTTATACTTCTACCTGCCCCTTTGAATGTTTAAATACTCTTGTACTTTACTGTTGGTCTCCGTTTGTTTTGTTTCTCATTTTATTTTTCTTTTGTAATTTCATCAAGAAATTCAATACTAATGTTACTATGCATTCTCACCATTTTGGAAAGCCCAGATTATGATGTCTTGACTTGATAGGGTAATTCACAAGATTTAAATTAACTGTAAGGCACAACTGTGTATGTTTTTTAGGGTAACACCTCAATCAAACTGCTTCCTTGTGCCACATAATAGGTTTATCAAAGGATTTAGGAGGATAATTATCGACCTCCAAGTTGTCCTTGGGTATAGTCTCCAGATGCCTGAAGGTGCCACGTTCATTTGAGGAAAAAATGTGTGTGTGTGTTCCTGTCTTGGCATCAAAGTGAGGACATTTTGCTGGTCCTCACGACCTATTTTGCTAACGGTTAGGTTTAGGACTAAGGTGTGAATTGACTTTAGGTTAAGGTTAGGCATGCACTGGTAATGGTTAGGTTTAGGGTTATTGTCAGGGTTAGGGCATAGAAAGGGTTGAAAATGACTGAAAATCAATGGAAGTCAATGGGAGTCAACACATGGTCCTCACTACATATAGCAAAACAAGAGTGTGTGTGTGTGTGTGCGTGTGTATGTGTGTGAGTGTGTGTGTAAGCAACAAAGCCTCAATACCTGACTCGGTTACATCAGTTCTCTCAGCAGTATTGGACCAAATGGGCCGAAAAAAGGGTTATTTGTCTCTTTATCATCAAGTGTATGTAAACACTTGGTTTCAACTGTAATGGCTAACCAAACTTCTCAGATTTTGTAATTTTGAACAGAAGTTGTAAATCCTGCACAACAATAAAAAAACTTAAAAGAAGTTTGTAGTTGTAATTTGAGTAAATATGAAAAAATTAGTATGAAAAATTTAGCAAAGCATGATATTTTGTTAGCCATTTCAATAAATTACTAGAGTTAGCGTTAGGATTAATGAAAAGCAAGTGATAATGTACTTATAGTGTAAAATGAGCAACTAGTGTTGTGTCTGAAGCTGAAAGTCAAGTTTTGGCCATTGCTGAGGTGCATTACTAGAGGGACTGGAATATTTCTTGGAATTACAGCGTTAGTGTAAATTGGCTACAAGATATGAGTGGAGGGGTTTGAGAGGGGAGGAAATAAAGCGAGATGGAAGTCTTGTGACGAAGCCTAATGAGAGTCAGCCAACCAAAGGAGCTGGACAATGAGATTAGATGCAACTCAATTCAATTACTGCTGAGCCGCCACGGGTGACGCTTCAAAACTCATCCTGTTACGAACCGGTTCACAGACGAAGGAGAGGGCCGCAGCTCTCACTCAGCCACTCTATGTCGCGCTGCTACAACATCTCGTTCACAACAGCTCTGCTTTTATAAGCACATGAGGCGTCTTTAGGCTCCATCTGGATATGATAGCTGGAAAATGTCGGAATAATTGAGTTTTTATCTAACACAGCTGTTTATACACTGCTCTACAAACTGTACAGTTATTCCAAGAGAGCATTTGGAGATTAAGAAGCAACTTAACACCACGTTCAGGCATGAAAACAGCCCATTTACATGTTCAAAAAACTTTTGTCCAACAAAGTCCCTCTGCCATTAGTAACGCTATTGGCACAGACATTCTCTCTTGTCTCCTAGCTCGGTTCCTTCATATTAGCTCTGAGTCATACATTCACCCCAATTGCAGTCTATACAAATCAGCCTGAACTCACACTTTTCTAAAGATAAATACTACAACTCGATACAGAACGGTTTAGAAGCTCCTTTTTACTGTGTTGAACATTTAAGTGTACATCTAACCCAACCATATTTCAGCCTCAGCAGTATGCAAGCAAGTGCTTTCTTTTCTGATCGCAATCACAGGCATCAAAGTTAACCTTTACTTTTGTTCTGTCTCCTGGCAACGTTATGTTGCAGAAACACTGATGTATTTTATCAGACCTAAAAGGAAACAGGAGAGGAGGTCACTGTGACATTGCCTCACTATTTGGGCTGCCATAAGAAGACTCATGGAAAGAAATTCCCCAGAAATGTTTTACCCAAGGCAAGAGCAATCACAATAAGAAGTAGTGGAAATTGATTTATAGAATTACATTCGTGTTTCCTTGGTATGATTAGTACTGAGAAGCTTGATCAGCAGAAGCTGCTGCACGCTGTTGTATTTGTAGTGCAGCGATTTATAGGAGGTGATAAGGAAACTGTGTTGTTGTCTTCCATAATGTATCTGTGACTGTTACATTTTCAGATGCGAAACAGCTGTGGGGATCCTGGCAAAGCATTTATTTACAGCATCTTTTCCATGTTGGCAGTAAATATCACTATCAAGAGCATTTATAGGGCCCACCAGTGCTGTTTAGGAGAATAAAATTATATACTGGCTGACGATCAAACTCATCTCATTTGCTAAAAAATAGTGACTGACTTCTGCAGATCTGTGCTACAAGCATGGCATGGGACAATGCTTGATTGCAGATTCAAGCTAATACTAGTATTTTGCAAAATTATTCATATTCCTTAAACTTTTTTCTGATGTTACCTACATACAACAAAATAACCTATGAATTTTATTATATAAGTTATTATTTGACAAACACAAAGCAGCTGACCCATGAAGTGGAAAGAAAATAGGAATTTATTTATTTTTTACAGTCGACTGGTGTGCAATTAAATCTCAGTACAAATCCAGCTGTTCTGTAAAGGCTGTAGAGGTTTCTCAATTAGCTAAATAAGCATATTTGCACTACCCCAACATGCCCTTCTATGGTTCTCTTTTTTCATATGTAAAGAAATTTGCTCTAAAGTTTATATATTTAAACATCTGTTTGCTGTGAGCGCTTGAAACTGAAATCAAATTCCCTGTTTGTCCACACAAACCTGACAAAAAAAGCTGGAATCTGATTCTGATTCAGACAGGTTAGGGATGTGGAGAAGTTCAAAATAGGGTTAGGTTATAAAATACTATCCAAATTTTGAAAATCACACTGAGCACTGTTCAATCTATCATGCAAAAATAAAACAGATTATGGCACATATGCAGACCTACGAAAACATGTCCACTTAAATTGACAGGGGAAGAATTAATAGCATTAATTAGAAACATAGCCAAAAGGATCATGTTGACTCTAGAAAAGCTGGAATTAAACATTCTGGCCTTCATGCAAAACCCTCGTCAACCTGAACACACTTTCCCCACATGGGGGGAGCTCCTCAGAGTTCATGGCAACATTGGTTGAGTTCATTACAGGGCAATCTTTAGAGGCTGTAAAAAGCTTGAGACTGGGGCAGAGGTCCACTTCTAGCAGGACCATGGCTCTAAACATATAACTAGAGTTAAAATGGAAGGATTTAGATCAAAACAGTTTTACTCAGTCAAAGTTGGTTCTACAAAATATTGATTCAGAGACAACGGATAAAAACACATACCACGCCTATTCAGATTTTTATAAAAAGTGAAACTCCTGTATGTTTCCTTCCATTTCACTTCAGTTCATTATGTGGTAAAATGCATTTAAGGCTGTGTTTTTATGTAACAAAAGTACAAGAGTTTTCCATGCTATTGCAAAAAATACTTTATATATCAGGAAAAAATTATTTGTTCTTTGTAGATTCTGAAGTCTAAATCAGAAAACACAAACTTTTCTGCTGACTTGAGACAAAAGAATAAGAGCAGAAATAATCCTTTTCTGGACAGACTATTTACCGCCACCAGATTCCATCTCTTCATTTCCATACAAATGTAAAACTCTGCAGGCATGGAATCTTCTGTGAATCTTAAATGAATCCAATTGTTCCTGAGCAGTTTTGCGCTTGCCGGAGGCAGCGAGGAGACAAATGCTGTACAAATCAGCAATTTCAAAATAAAAGGCCCCCATGATTTGAATCGGATTGACAGAACAGTGTTTCACTCCTCTGCACTGGAGATGTTTATTCATTTATTTTTATTTCTTTGGCACCTCCAATCTCATGTAAAAGAACATTACATATTTTCGATACACAATTCTTCTGATACTTGCATAAAACAAGCCAAAAATCCTCTCTGCATTCCCGTTAGTCTTTTCTGTCTTTTAATTCTTGAGGTACTGAGATATATAACAGTTCCTGTCAAACTGCACAGCTAGAACCATCAGATACCTGTAACCCTAAAACAAACCTCTACTTACTTCTTATCACGTGTCATATAGCTGATGTGATTACAGCATGTAGAATAGCTCACTGACATTTTCTACCTTTCCTAGCTTTCTTAAACATTTCCAAACCAACAGAAACCATTTTGACCCAGTTAATCTGCATGACGCCTCCTAACGTGAGAAGCTTTTACTGCTGGGAAGCCTGCCATGCTGTTTAGCTGGCTGATAGTTGGTGAGGTTCTGAGCACATGTCTCCAATTAATAATACATCCATGTTCTTCAAACCTGCATCCTGTCACTTAAGCTTTATGGTGGAGGAGTCTGAGGAACTGTAGCAGGCGAGCTACTGCTAAATTGATGATATTACACTTGGATTTCTTTTTGCTTCAGTTGGTTTAGGCATTTTGTGTCATTTGTAAAAACAATGTCTTCTCTTTGACATTTGACATGTTCATTTCCATTTATACATAGATACATTTAGACATCAGCCAAATTTCTTCAGGTATGTTTTCAACAGCTATTTTGACTTGGTTTTAAACAAGACAATCTATAAGTAGTGTAGACTATTTGAGGTCACACTTGACTCGTAAGATGATCCTAATTTTAAAAATGGATGGAAAAAGCTCAGTTTTTGAGTTCACAAATAACATTTTTTTTTTTGCAATTTTTTATAGAGAATGTCTGTTCAATGTTAAATTATGAAACTCATGCTTAACCAGTCTGTTTTAGATTTTGAATCAAATGCAGTCCAGACTCCTTAAATACCTGCTTACAATACATTAAAGTCTTGTTACTGTTTTTTGCTGTCAAACAAATTATTCAAAAGTGGTAGAGGCTTCATCAATGCTTTTGTAATCAAGTGTTGCCAGCCAGCCCAATGGGCGATATTTATTTGCCAGCTCTGTCAGTAGGACAGAGTAAGTGAATTGCTACCTTCCTTTCTTAATTCAGAAAAACTAACAAACATTAATATAAGGTGTAAAACTAAAAGCACATACCTTCATTTCCAGGTCTCATGATAATTGCTAACACTCACTTTACCAAAGTCATATACTGACACCAAATGGACAGTGCTTTGCTCAAGAGTCGTCAGTTTGAGGAGAAACATTATTTAGATTTAATTTTGTGATATCTCATGGTCTCATGACACGAGAATACGTTACTCTCCTAATGATTTCCTCTCAGTAATTAACCTTTTTTACACATGATCACAATTTAAGGTTTCATGATCAAGTAAGACAAACAGCAAAAATGGTTGTTAGAAAGTAAGCTACCAGTAATCCATTTAGTCATATCAAAACAGGGGCCTTGATTCATTAATATTATGAACACCAACTTGTAGCTCTGTTCCATGCCTCATCTCATTCACAAAGCCCATAGCAGAATTAGTGTAACGACACAAACATTACTATTATATGCAGAAGGTGTGAGCAGTTTGCACCCTCTTGTACCAGATTCGAGTTGTTGCAATCCGTACGCGCAGATTACTCAGTAACATCTGTCGAGAGTTTGGACGCATGGCCCACACCTGCGAGGTAAGTTCATTGGGTCTGTTAAGATAAACTTAAAGCACAGCTATGTTTTAATCAGCACACTTCACAGCTGGTATAATTTTTGTTACACTAAGGCATCTGTACATACAAGCTTTCAACAGATGCCACTGATAAATATGCGCGCACAGATTGTGAAACTGAACGCAGTTTATCAGACCGTACAGACGGATTGCAGAAACTGCAAGCGTAGTTTAGTAATCTGTGCGAACAGATTGCAAAATTGAACGCACAGTTTAGTAAAGCGTGAGTGCGGATATCCACCAGCTTTGTTTTTTTTTACCCGCTGACACTTGCCGGGCTCCGTTAGGATGAAATCACATTTGAGATGGAATTTATAAAGTTATGTGGACATTTTTATTGCACAGCTACAATTTGTAAAACTTTCATTCTTTCAGCGATTTCACAACAATATAGTTGAAGCTGAAATCAGATTGTGCATGTCTGCATGACTGTGTATTGTACAAAACTAATTGCTTAGGATCTTTAAAAAATAGTTAGTACTTCATTGGTAATCAATGATGCTTCCTTTTGGTTCTGAATGAATAATTTCTTGATTTCTATCTTGGACGGAGGGGTGCTCACCATACAACAAACTCCCATTGCCCTCTGTCACTATTGCCCTCCCTATGCCTGAGCCAGATTGTGCAATAAGGATAGGTTTTATTAACAAAGTTAACTTTGCATTATGTTCCTTTGCCTCTACATGTAAGCACTCTCTTCAATCTCCTACAAGATTTGTAGATTTGTACTCTGGGTATAAAACTGTGAGAACACAAGTTGCTATTTCTAGACTGCGGAAATTATTAATTGCAATTCGAGTCACTGTTCACCGGAAGAGATGATAAATTACACTGTAAATGTGGTGATAAATAATAATTTTTGTGACATTTTGATAAAGACAGCTTTGCCGTATGTTGTGTTTTCTTCCTGTTTCTTCTCCTGAATCAAACTTGCCTCGAGCTTTCAGGTGGTGCTAGTAGTCAGGTCGCTGTTTTGACATTTCGTACCTTTGTAGTTTTGATTATTTTGAATCAGAAGAAATCAGGTATGAAATTAAACCAAAATGGAACAAATAACTTTTTTTGTTGCTCTGATGTAATATTTTAATCTTAAATGTTGTTTTTTTTTTCATTGCCTGTAAGTATAAAATCATCATAATTAACAAAAACAGAGGCTTGAAAACATCAGTCTTTGCGTAATTAATCTACAAAAAGTGTTTCACTTGGTAAATTGAGTTACTGAGATAAATGAACTGTTCAATAATATTCAAATTTATTGAATATAAAAATGAGTGTATTACTGGCTAAGAGGTGGATTGACCCTGGGCCAAGGAGATTTTAGATATATATTTATTTATTTTATTTTTATTGACAAGGCAATGATAAATATCTTCACAGTTTTTTGTTAAAGAAATAATTTACCAATAACACAACCAAAGATATATAAACCAATGAACATACCATTGGTAACTAAAGAAATCAGCCCTATCTAGGGGGATGTCCCAATTATTGTGTTTCAGACAAAGTCTGATCTTATTAGGTTAATAAAATTCAACCATCCTTTCCACAGACTTTTAGCTTTCTTACTTTCAAGTTTAGTTTTTAGATATTTAAGGCTAACTCCATGTCTCATTGTGGTCTTTGAAAGGTGGGTGTTTCTTATCCTGCAATTTAGATATATACGGGCAGCTAACCAAGTATTAGATTTCTCTTTACACGGAATTTGAAAATTAGACAAAGCCAAAAACACTTAGCTCCAATTTTACATATGCAAAACCAAATGTTAGTGGAGTAGGCTTTAAAGGTGACGTAACAAGCGAGATCCACTTTTGTTGCCCTTGAATATATTTTGTTGTGTACTTGTTGTCTGCAAGAGTGCAGAAAAGTTTAATTTAGTCTCTCCAGGTATTGTGGAGATATTTTTATATTATGTTTGGGTCATATTTTTCAGTCCGTTCAGTTTTCTCTATCATCTGTTACGTTTTTTCAACTGTTACGTCACAATATGTGCTGCGGAAAAGCTAAATACGGTCATGGACCTCCGGCTGATCAATTTCCGCCATATTTATTTCTCAATGCTATTTTGGAGTCCAAGCTCAATTATGAAATTCCTATTTCCCCCACTTCAAGTACAAGTGCCTTCAGCAACGTCCGCCAGTATGAAGAAGGATTTGCTAAAAGACTTCATCTGATTAAGCGGTCAGTTCCTTCTGTCTATGGAAATGATGGACAAAAAAAAGTGGTGAGCTGCAAAAACCGCTAAAATGACAAGAAACTATATATTAGACATGAATTTATTGTGTGTTGATTTGACCTCCTGGCCATTGTGTTGATAGCAGTGGCATCATGCCTTCTGCTTGTTAGTGCTGTGTGCTGCTTTTAGCTCAAAGACAGAATCATACTGCATGTTTTGAATATTATTATTACATAAACAGTTCTACATAGTTTTTTGCCATTTTTGTCTTGTTTCTGCAGCGCTAGATAGTTATCAAACTACAGAAATGGCCGAACATGTTAAAGTGAAGTGCTCCATGACCTTTGGGGGGCGGGGTGTGAAGTGCCTCAACAGTATTTAAAGAAACCGCACCAAAACGAGTTGCTCTCAGATGCACCTCAGAACAGAGATAAAAGAGGAGCCTGTGGAGCTACGATTACAAGAAAATTAGACAAAAGCATTGCAGTTCCACTCTATATAGACCACAACTGAATGATTTAAGTGTAAAAAGGAAGAATTTAAAAGCTTGATATGTCGCCTTTAAGACTTTTAAATTTACTTACTGAAAAGTTCCTCAGTTGGAGTAGAGGCGGAACTTTGTTTTACCAGATATTTATATAGATTTATATTAGTCTAGACAGATTTCTGAATATCACTGTGTCCAAAAACCTAAAGTTGACTGTTAAACCAATGTTTTTAAACATCATTAATAAGGGAATGTGCTGTGCAACAAGTACTGGCTAGCTGCTGATTTATTCTGAAAACCAGATCCGGTAGTCCACAGTCTCTAGGCAGCATGACTCTTTTCCTTTGGAAAGATGACGCACTGTGTCAACCTCCTTTTTTTATTTTTATTTTGCTACACTGCAAAAGGTTATGTTGCGGTGATGTGGCTGTGTTGGGAATCATAGGCTGCATTCACACTGCAGCTTGTAGTGACCCAAATCCGATTTGTTTGCCCTTATGCAACATATATTAAAACTTTTTATGACAGTCTGAATGACACACATCCGATTTGTTTCAAATAACAGGCCACTTGGATATGTGGTCCTAAATCCGATACGTATCTGATCTTTTCAAATGTGACCTGTGTCTGTACGGCCAGGTTGCATTTATTTGACCTCTACGTCATTGATACTCGACAAACGTCACTATTCTGGGTCCTGCTACGCGGAAGCGGAAAGAAAAACAACAACCATGGCGGATGTGACTCACTTTCTTTTCAATCTTCTTTAGAAAAATATTGCATCGTTAATGTGCTGGCTCCGGTTGTAAAACAACTTAAAAATCGCAAGATACAGTCCAACATTTCCATCCATATTTACTTCTGCAAACACTAAGCACGCTCGCTACATGTGACGTCATTGCGTCGTCTACTGCGCATGCAGGACACTTAAGTTGTATGAATGCAGTTCACACAGAATATCACTACAAGTCATATATATTTGGAAATGTGAACGACCACACAAAAAAATCATATTTCACAAAAAAAAATGTGAACTGAGCATTAAGACCTGCAGTGTGAACGTAGCCATAGACACATATGCATTAAGAAGTCTCAAAGCATTCCCAAACCAAAACCTTCTAGACCACAAAGATAAAGTGGACTAGACAGGAAAACTAACATTATTGTTTGTTTCTATTTGTAGTATTTTTTCTTCCTTTATCATTTTTTAACTTTGGAGAAATGGTTGCTTAGAGAAAGTGCTTATACAGTAGTAAAAAAGAGAAATGTTTACTTTGTCCACTGCTTATCAAAGTGTGTCAGGAAATCTGCATAACTTCCTCTCACACCAAGCTATATAAATCCTAATATAAAATCTATATGTATCTGCCAGAATTTGGTATAGTTTCTCACCTTTTTCTTTCCCCTTTTCTGTATTAGTTACCCACATGTCAGACAATGAAAAATGAACAGAGGTATGGAAAAGAGGCTTATTTGACTTTCAATTTGCAATTTCATTGTCCTTGGTTTTTAATAAATTACCAACAGTGTGTTTGAATAACCTTCCATGTTCATTGTCACTTGTTAAACACTGGAGATGAGTTAAGCCATTTTTATTTCAGCTTGTGCTACATGCAATTCATCCCCCCAGAATTAGGGCTACATTATTCATTCTGTGGTATGTGATTTGACCACAGTGTTTCTGAGTGCACTGTTAAATGAAAATATTTCACATGTGAATTAATCATTAGAAGGGCTCATTCCCCATTCTTCTCATAACATAATGATCTCTCTCTCTCTATAACACCAGCCTGGATGAATCTTTTATTGTCTTTGTCTTTAAATGCTCTGGCACAATTCTCCAAGGAGAGAAGGGGCGCAGCGTGTTTCACAGCAAAGTCAAAGTCAACATGTGGCTGAGCTAAATGGCATCATTTAATAGATGCCAAGTGCAATAAAATCGCTTACTGATCTTTTAATAATGTGGAGATGCAATCCCTTTTTAATATACAAATGAAAATTTCTACAGTTTTGCACACAAATTGTTCAAACAATAGAAAATATTTTGGCCCTCCAGATGTCCACATACTTTAATTTTAATGAGATGACCCTTCTAACCTCTATTAACCACCAGAACATTTCAGAAGTCAGGCTGCCCTTGCATAATTACTTCTTTGACCCAGCCGGTGTTTAATTTTTTTTAATCCTCTGAGTCATACTCTCTTTCTCTCCAGGTTTTTCCATCCTGCAGTCCATTATGGAGGCAGCAGTGGCCAACAACTGGCAGGTGACCGCTCGCTCTGTCAGCAGCACCACAGACGCGGCAGAGTTCAAGCGGATCATTGAAGAGATGGACAGGAGGCAGGAGAAGCGCTATGTGATCGACTGCGAGGTGGACCGGATCAATACTATATTGGAACAGGTGGGTTCTGCATTTTAGATTCATATCGGGCAACACAACTGAGTACTTGCACATGGCAAATGTCAGAATACTGCAGCCAATACAATAATAATCCAGTAATCCATTACTCCTTGTGTGTGCATACATAATAAAATTTAATCAGGTAACTCTACATTTTAAAGAGCTAGATTTATTCCAGTAGGTAGGAAATTATTGATGTTAAGATGAAAAAGTATCTTACTAATACTATAAATGTTGTTTAATCAATGTGTTGCAAAGGGGTGACTCTCTTATAAGCCAGATCTACCAAAAGAAAACAACCCTTGTTGAATGAACATGAAGGACATGAACATACTTTTAACACAATTATAAGTCTTTCTTTCATGAAGAATTACTTTGACTCAGATATTATACAGATTTATTTATTTTATTTTATTTGGTGAATTGATTGCCTCCGCTCTTAGCCATAGATAATTAATGAAAACTCATAAGAAAAAAGAAAGGAAAAAAATCTTTGCTATTCTCTGTCTTCCTATACTCTTGACTAAACTTCTATTGAGAGGTGGAAACTTTGCAAAATATGAGAAATCAGGAAATTTCCACCGAATCCATACTGGTGCACCTTTACTTGTTGACAAACTGAAACAATGAGATTTATTTAGCATTTTTGCATGCAGAAAAATCAAACCTTTAATTGTATAGATTTATTCAGGTGAGAAAACAAATCCTGTGTTAATACTTGTTGTTATTACTGAACATAATCAATTTTATAACCCCTTGTGCTAAAAAAAATGAAATCTATAACATTTCATAAGGGTGGAGCATACAGAGAGAGGGATCTTTAATTATTCTTCTGGGACAATATAAACATTGTCCCCAGAACTGTCCTTTCTACTCTGCATTTCTATCTTTACCTCAACCCACAGATCTTCTATAGGATGCAGGTCTGGAGACTCAGATGTCCATTTAAGAAAGGGTGATTTGCTGTCTGGTGAATAACTTCTGTTTTATTTTGGCCATGTAATTGATCCACTAAAAACATTTTTGTTTTATTTGGCGGCATCCACCAGAATTGTATTCAAAATGTTCTGATATTAGGAGCCAATAATGTCAGACATTTTTACAGGTGTGGGTTTTAAATGTTCCTACCTCCTTTGGAAGAGAAACAGGCCCACAGCATTGCGGATCCTCCACCATACTTAACGGTGGGCATGAGATGCTTCTCTACCTTTTCATCCTCCTGCCAAACCCAACTTGAGTGTTTGTTGCTGAAAAGCTAAGTCTCATCTGACATAATAACGACGTTCCAGTAAAAGTCCCACTAAGGGGGTTAGCAAAAGTCACACATTTATGCTTGTAATGGTAAGTCTGAAAATATTTTTGCAAGCCATTCCTGGCAAATAGATCTAATTGTTGTTATGGAGACTTGATCATTCCAAAATACAACTAGTTGTTGCAGTTCTCTAACAATGCGCCTTGGAGATTTGTATACCTACTTGATCATCATCCTGACGGTGTGTGGTGTCAACATAAACTTTGGTTCACATCAGAGAGACTAAATGTACATCCTTCAATCAAATGAAGTGTGAAAATTTTGGGACTTCCGGTGGCTGGGACATCCTAGGGCGGAACTTCCGGTGGTGGGCCTTCCTGTGACGTAACCGGATATCATTATTAACCGGATGTCGTCATTAACCGGATATCGTCATTAGCCGGATATCGTCATTAACCGGATGTTGTCATTAGCCAGATGTTGTCATTACAAGGAAGCGAATCTTTCTAATTGTATGTTTTTAGATGTTTTTTACATCTAAAAACAAAACATGTAGTTTATCCACTTTAAAAGGTCACTCAGGTTAATGCAGGCACATCACACAAAATTCTGATAAAAAGAGAGAACCTGACAGAATTGTAAATTAATTTTGTTTTAACACAGGGGTTATTTAGATGGATGTTTTTACATCTAAAAAACAAGGAGACAAAAAGTAGATACAGAACCTTTCTTCCTCTGCTCAAATGTTTGAGCAATCTAATCTGCACCAGTAACTTGTAGAGATGATCTAAAACAGAGAAATAAATTAACTGAAAAAATAAAAAATAAACGTTATAAAATTCTCAGTCACTGTTTATTGAATTAAGGCATCCACAGCTGTTTCTTGTGTATTGTCTCAGACAAAGTCTTCACACTGACAGTGCTCTTTTCCTGGCCCATAGTCTGGAGCATTGTCTCAGTCAATACACATCCACTGTTTAATGAATAGGTGACCAGACCTCAGACATCCGCAGCTGTTTCTTGTGTATTGTCTCAGACAGTCTTCACACCAACTGTAGTCAAAGTAATTAAGAGGAATGTGCTCTTTTCCTGGCTATAAGTCTCGAGCATTGTCTCTGACAATTCCCATTCCCTGTTTATTGAATTAACACGTCTGTGCTGTTGCTGAGGTGTCTCGGGGGGGGTGTGGCCAAGGGGCGTAACTATGCGCGCTGAAGGTAGCGTAGTCAGTCATCCTGGTTCTATCGAGAGATACAGCGCAATCTTTACTGGGAGACCGGCTTCAAATCTGGTAGCTAAAAGTTTATTTTTAACCAGTTACACTGAAATATTTTTAGAACATTTGTAAGGAGAAGCAGAAAAAAAAATGTCGAAAAATATTTCAGGAAACGAAGAAGGTGGTGAACATTCTGCTTCTATCGAAAGATACAACGCAATCTTCAGTAGTAAGTATTCATCTTTAAGAATTATTTAAGTGCTTGTGAATGCTCATTGGATAATAATAATGTTTAACTTATATTCTTTAGAACCCACGAGTGACGAGCTGGATGGTATTGTTTTTACACAGTCTGACTATGGTAATTATTAATTGCAAAAACATCTGGTTTAGTCAACTGGTGAATGCTATTTTGTGATTTAAAAAATGAATGAAATAAATTCTACTTAAAGATTTAACAAGAGACGTATTCCTGAACGTTGGAGAGGTCAGCGTTTGTAACCGTCTGCCTCCGAAAAAATCAAAGTTGAGACGGAAACTTGTCTTTAAAAAAGACAATCCGATCCCAGCTAAACATGAAATAGAGGGCGAAGCCATTCATGTGCCACAGTCCCCTGACCGTGCGCCGGAAAAATTAACAGCTCCGGAAGAGGAGAGTAAGTCAAAAAAAAAAATATATATATATATATATATATATATATATATCTAAGCATATGTTTTCATAGGTCTATGCGATATTGCAGACTTGTTTTAACCCTGATAAAATATTTTACAGATATATCGAATGATTTAATCCAGAACCCAAGCCTGGATAACATTAAGCAGAACTGTACCAGTTCAGTGCAGGAAGAGCTGGAACCACACGGAACCGTTCAAATAACCCGTGTACGGAGTAAGTTATAGTTATATTCAAATTCTGTTCTATCCAAATCTTCACAGAAACAAGATTTGTTTTTCTTTTTTTTCAAAAGACTCGCATTCTAAGGTAACTTTATTTTGTTTCACAGAATATCTTAAATTGAGGAAAAGACGGCGACTCTGTGCTCTGTATACCAGGGCGAGGCTTGTTAGAAGTTTATTGAATGGTAAGTTTAATTCTTCTTATACTCATTTACCTACTGAATTAATTTGGATATTTAATTAATTTATTTTTTCTTTATCTTTCCAGAGGCAACGTTGATGGTGGAGCAGATTTCATCAAGACCTGGACAGCAACAGCACAGACAGAGAGTTCCCCTATCCTTACGTGACCGTTGTAATAAAGCATCAAGTTTAACGCTTCTGGCTGCATGTCAGACATTGTTACTGAAACATTGCGCTGATATCAAGGTAATTTAAACTGATCCCTGGGTCTTATTCTTCTTCTTCTGATACTCAAGTTAATATGGATAGCCAGATCACACATGCGCTGAATGAGATAAGGAATGTTGTTGCTCAACTTAATGAAATTCCTGTTAATGCTGATGTAGCAGATAACATCGGGTTAAATGCATCTCCTGCTAACAGTGAAAATGTAATAAATCAAAATCTGTACGGTGACTTTTTAAGCTAGCTAGAACAGGCTGTTGAAGACTTAAATAGAACACCATCTCCACCCAGCATTCAGCAAAATGAATCAGCTGACTTACAAATTCCTTCAACGTCACACGCCGCTGATCATACTGGGCCGCATGGCATCAATTTCAATCCAGAGGTTGCACTCAACCCTGATCAGGTTGAGGGAGATCATCCTGCGACTGTTGAACGTGAACATTTTAATAACATTGAAAGAAGGAGACCTTTTACCATCCCGCCTCCCTGCCCTGGGAATGTCCCTGATCTCACTGCAGCCTATATAAACATCATGCGTATTCTCAGTGAATTAGCCGATACTGCAACATCTTTAGCCAGACGTAACGATGTTGTGCAGCTAGAATTAGTCGGGGAAAATCTGAACCGTAATGTCACGTTTACCATTAACGATGATGGGAATATGATTCTGCCTGCTTTTGAGGATTTTCTGGATGAGTTAGTACAGTCCAACGCTGAAATGCAGAGGGTCAAAACGTAAGGTTAAAAGAACGTTAGACTGTGAACTGCTTAGAAGAAAAAGCGTCACCTGTATATTGTAGATAATACCGGTAATCAGTTATGCTTTGCCATAAGTCTTGCACATATGTCTCTGACTCTAACCTTACTGATAATCAGGCTTTAGAGCTCGGGAGGGAGTGGCAACACAGGGCTGGTTTAGATGATCAGACAGCAGTAACTTTCCGTGACATTGGTAAATTTGAAAACATTCTGAAGAGAAAAATTGTAGTGTTTCACAGGACCGTTACAGGCTCTGCAGCTCTGTGTAAATTTGAGACCAGTTTCCCTGATCGATCAAACCCTCTCTTTCTGCTGTTATTTCAAGGTCACTACTATGGGATAAAAAATCTCAAGGGTTTTATAGGATCGAGATACATCTGTGCATATTGTTACGGGAGCTATGAGAAGCCAGACACACACCATTGTGAAGGCTATTGTCCGGTGTGTCACTCATACCAGTGTATGCGTGAAATTAACGAACCTGTCGCCTGTGCAGGTTGTCACAGAATTTGTCGTAACTCTTCTTGTTTCAGTAGACACAGGGAACCTCGCAAAAGACCTAGTGCTGACAGGCCCATGAGTGACTGTGAGTTGGTAAAACTGTGCAAGGTGTGCAAAATGATATACGTTATTCCAATCAGCAAGCAGGATAAACCACACGTGTGTAATGTAAAATGCCGTATTTGCGGTGAGAATATACCTCCTGATTCAGATGTGACGTGCGATGGTCATCTGTGTTACATTCAAACCACCCAAGCCTGTAATCAGTTAGATGATAAACTGTTTTTTTATGATTTTGAATGCTTCATTGACGAGAACGGTGTGCATATCACCTATCTGGTCTGTGTTAAAATGCTGAAAAGTGAGGAATGGCATGCTTATGGATTGAATTGCACCCAAAAATTACTTCTCCATTTCAGGAGACCGATGTACAGAGGCTTTACCTTAATAGCTCATAACGCGCGTGGATATGACAGCTACCTGATTCTCACAGTTATGCTGCAGTTAGGCATTAAACCTCATCTCATCATGCAGGGAAGTAAAGTTCTCTGTTTAACCGACCCTGATTACAGGTTAAAACACATTGATAGTTTGTCCTTCATGTGTATGAAGCTTAGTGCGATGCCGAAAGCATTAGGTTTTAGTGATAAGACCAAAGGTTTTTTCCCCCACCTATTCTCGTCTGAGCAACATCTCCAGTATGTGGGGTCTTTTCCTCCTCCATCCTCCTACGCTGTAGAACGCATGAGCCTTCAAGAACAACAGGCGTTTAACAGCTGGTACAGAGAAGCGAGCAAAGGGGTCTTTGACTTTAAGAAAGAAGCTATTCGTTATTGTAAAAATGATGTGGACATTCTATTTCAAGGTTGTGTTAAATTCAGGGATGAGTTCTTTAAGGAGACAAGTGTGGATCCGCTTAAATGCGTCACGATAGCCTCAGCCTGCATGAAGGTTTTTGTAACCAATTTCCTTCCTCCTAAAACCTTGGCCATCCCCTCACCTCTGGACTACAGGCGTCGTAGTAAGACGTTTTCCAGCACGTCCATTCAATGGCTTGGCTGGATTTCAGACAGCAGGAAAATTGACATCGAACATGCATTAAACATGGGGGAAAAGAAAATTGGTCCATATTCTGTGGAAGAGTATGCAGAGATTAACGGTGTCAAAGTTGCGTTTGTATTTTACGGCTGTTTTTTCCATGGCTGTAAAAAGTGTTACATGCCTCATGACAAGTGTCCTTTGAGAGGGGTAGCATTTGAACAGTTTTATGCAGCCACTGTTGAGAGAAGCAAGGTACTCCAAACTGTGTACGGCCTTCGTCTCGAAGTCATCTGGGAGCATGAGTGGACTGAAATGAAAAAATCAGACCCCGGGGTGATCAGCTTTCTTGAGAAAGTTAATGCACCCGAACCGCTATCACCCCGAGATGCTCTGTATGGTGGACGCACCTGCCCTATGAGGTTGAGGTACACAGCGGGGCCAGGTGAAACTGTACACTATGTGGATTACACATCTCTGTACCCTTATGTAAATGCATCTTTCCCCTTGGGCACCCCACCATCCTTTACAAAAATGTTGATGACCCCAGCAGCTACTTTGGCCTCATCAGAGCTGTGGTCTACCCCCCACGAGGTCTCTTTTTCCCTGTTTTGCCTTACAGAACATCCCAAGGTAAACATTTTTTCGGGAGTCCCACGGGTCACGGGATTCCACGGGAATCCCGCGGGACGGGAGACAGCGTCAGTAAAGATCACGTGATTGGGACGGTACAGGATAAAAAATGAACGGGAGCAGACAGGAGCGGGAGCTAACCAATAGGAGGGAAAACAAACTAGGATCAATTGTCCTTGGAAATGTAAAACTGAGACTTTGTTATAAACTTTAAGGAAAAAAAACTTGGATCGACGCCGCCATTGTGTAGTTTTTTTCCAAGAAGCCTATACTATAATGCGAGTCAAACGAACTACACGTCCCACAAGCCAACAGTGCTTCTGCTCGATGTTTTCCACCTGCGTTCAGAATGGAGGGAGCAAACGCAGGTGGAGAACTGGACGTGGTAAAATTGGATTTGTAACGTAAAGTCAGAAGTAAGGACTTATCTATTAAACTCATAGAGCTGACAGGAAAGTCGCAAATATTACCGAACTTCAGGAGAGTTGAATGTAGCAGTCTTAACACGCAGTCTGCTGCTTGTAAAACGTGTTTAGTCGTAATCAAGTTCACCAGTGATTAAGGAATACTTGTAAAACACATTATGGATTAAATCAACCCTGCATCTCTTCATTCATCAAACCAAAAATACCAACATGTGTCAAGTCTCATCTGAACAACAAAATTGCTGCATGTGCTCTAAAGATTTAAGAGGTAAGGTACGGAAGCCCGTGAGGGGACATGGGGAAATTTATTACTTTTGCGTCTCCACGCAATACTTTTGCGTTTGGCATTTTGGAACAGCAGCACAGATGACAAACTGCTCATAAAACAAACAGCACTGATATGTGATTGATATGGTTTATTTATCATATGCAGGTTAACACGCAGTCAACAATGTGATGAAATGCTTAGGATAAGAAGAACCGTTCAAATCACGATAAAAACAAAAACACTAATGGCGTACAAAGAAAAGTACACATCATGCAGCAGTAATAAGGAAATAAAGTGTCACAGATGTGGTTTCGTGCAGTATTATTGTTCAGTAGTTTGTTTGACAGCTTGTGGATAAAAACTGTCTTTTAGTCTGATTTGAAGATAATTTTATTTAAGGCTGATTTCAAAATAAAACTCAATAAATCTCAAAACGGGTAAAGTGTTTGTTTCATTTTTGCAGTTATCTGGTTTGGAAACTATCCCACAAAGTATTGCGAAATAACGCAAAGACTATTGCGTGGGGACATAAAAAAGAGAAAAAATCCCCCTTGTCCCCTCGCGGACTCTGTATAGAAAGACTTCATCAAGGGAAGATATTAAATAAATATGTTGTGAAATAGAAAAAAATTGAATGTACCATTAAATGTACAATTTATTTAATACATCATTAAATATTAAGTGTACCACTAATTACGTCATGTCGTCTTTAAAATTATACTTAATTATTCAGTGGCACATTTATTGCATAATATTCCATTTCATGATATAATGGTACATTTATTGTTTCTAATGATGTATTAAATAAATAAATGGTACCTTTAATTTAATGGCACATTTAATGCTACATTTCTTTCATGTTACATTTACTTCACTTATGGGACATTCACAACATTTATTTATTTAATGATGATTTTATTGTATTAATTTTGTCCAGTTTGACCCTCCATTCTTGATGCCTGTACAGGAGGTCATGTCAGAATTTGAATCAGGTGTTCTGGAGCAGACATACATCTAAAACTTGCAGGGAAGGTGTCCCTGAGGACCAGAGCTGTGAACCATTGAGGTACAGTTTCTAAATTGTGAAGGTAATGCCTTTTTGTCCTTTTGTTCAACAAGTACAGTTTTCTTGCTAGGTACATTTTTCTTTCGTTTCAGCAACTTGAAACATAAAAGTAATGTCATTATTCAAAGGAAACAATCACTTAATGAATGAGTAAAATACAACTATGTACATTTTGTTTATTCAGCTAAGATAGGCATGGTCTGTTTCCTTGTTTGATATTTTATTATTTCTTCATTATTATTCTTTTTACTTTAACTGGCCTTTACTACAGCTAAAAACAGGGACCTAACTGGTCCTTCAAAGAAAGAAATTGCCAAAAGACTAAATGAAGAAAACAAAAATGGGAGTAGCACAGGAGTGGGAGTCGTTCTAAATGGGAGCAGGATGGGAGTGGGAGTCAATTTACCAGGAGTGGGACGGGACAGGATTTTTTTTGTTATGCTGGCCTGGGATTGGGATGGGACAAGACATTTTTCTGTGGGAGCGGGATGGGACAGGAGAGAAAATCCACTCCCGTGTCACCCTCTACCGCACATGTGCTGAAATAAATAACCAGTCAGGTCCCTGCAGGCATAATGATGAGGACAGAGCTCTGATAGGTGTGTGGATGAGTGTAGAGTTTTGTAAAGTGTTGCAGTGTGGTTATTGCCTTGCTAAAATCCCTGAAGTTTGGCATTTTGAGAAGACCAGTGACACAATCTTTAAAGGTTACATTCACTGCTTTTTAAAGGGTAAGCAGGAGGCTTCAGGCTACCCTTCTGAAGCGGTGGATGAGGAGAGCAGGTCAAAGTATGTCGCAGACTACAAACTCCACCAGGGTATCCAATTAGACGCAGATAAAATCGAGGTGAACCCTGCCAAAAGACAGGTTGCGAAACTGTGCTTAAACATCTTTTGGGGAAAGTTTGCGCAGCGAAGTGATCTGTCTCAGATCACAGTCATCACTAACCCTGATGAGTTTTTCAGCTTCATGTTCTCGAGTAAATACAGGGTTAACTACTTCCATTTCTTCAACCCTGAAATGTGTGTAGTGCAGTGGAACTACAGCAAACGTGTCATCTCTCCCCCAAGCAAAGTAAACAATGTGTTTATTGCTGCATTCACCACCGTTTATGCACGTTTAAAACTTCTCAGCAGCATGGAGCAATTGCAGAACAGATTTATTTATATTGACACGGACAGTTTGATTTATGTGACAAAAAGTGGTGAAACTCCTCTGGAGTTGGGGAATTATCTGGGTGATCTTACTGAGACAGCATTTTGGAGTTTGCATCAACAGGACCCAAGAGTTATGCATATCAAACCAAAAACCAGAAAAAGCTAGTGATACGTGCTAAAGGTATCACTCAGACACATGAATGCAGCGAGAGGGTCAATTTGGACAGCATCAAAGGGCTGGTCGAGGGCTACTTACGGGGGTCAGGTGAGAGTGTCATTGAAATCCCTCAGCACATGATCAGGAGGGATAAAAAGAGATTCCTCTTAAGAAATGCTGCATTGTTAAAAGGTTTCGGTTGGTGTATGACAAGAGATGCCTTTTTTCTGACGGGACAACTCTGCCTTTTGGTTATTAGAGCATAAGAAGAAGAAGAAGAAGAAGAAGAAAGATAAGATAAAAAAAAATAAAAATGTTGCAATCTGCCAATTTACAGGAGGTTGATTTTGATCCTAGATTTAGAGCGCCTTTCTCATGTATGATAATAGGACCCAGTGGTTGTAGAAAAACCTTTTTTGTAAAAAGTGTTTTGCAGAACTGTAATCATGTCATGGATGTTGTTCCAGAAAATATTGCGTGGATTTACACATCTTTTCAGCCGATGTATGCTGAATTGCAGAAGATGAATAAAAATATTACCTTTGTGGAAGGATTGCCTCATTCTTTTGAAGATGAAAACCTGTTTCCTCCTGATCAGAATAATCTGATTATTCTAGACAATGTTATTGCTCAAGCCACAGATGATGAAAACGTGATGAAGGTCTTTACCCAGTTTCGTCACCATCGTAATATGAGCGTCATGATGCTGACTCAGAATGTTTTTCACCAGGGAAAGTTCAGTCGCACTATTAGTTTGAACTGTAAAATTATGGTGTTGTTTAAAAACCCGGGAGATAAACTGCAGCTGAATATACTAGCGCACCAAATGTTTCCATCGCAAAAGGGTGTCTTCCTGGAGAGTTTTGAAGACACAATGAAAGAAGCTCATCGATTTCACGCCTACCTGCCCAGAACATTTCAGACTGAGAACAGGCATACTTCCTTACCAGTGGCCTGCTGTGTACGTACCCAAAACAAAGTAAGTCATCATGTCTGCGCGTATAAAAAGGAATGTCCCATTATTCAGAGCTTTGTACCAGGCCTGTCCACAGAAACGTAAGGATATTCTCGCACACTGCTCACCCGACTTTCTTCAGGCTCTGTGTGAGATTGCTCTGAATATTTTAAAAGGTAACATTAAACTATCACCCTCTCAACACCGGAAATTGAAGAAGCAAAGAAAAATCATCAGATTGTTGGGTGATAAAAGAACTGGTATCAAGCGGAAACAGCTGGCACTCAAAAGTCAAGGAGGTGGTTTTATTCTCCCCATCTTAACGGCTCTTGCTCCCTTGATCGGTGATCTAGTGGGTGGTATAATCAGGAGATAATGTCTCTCAGAACATCGCAGAAGATGCATCTCATTTCCCCTCATCAATTCAAGCGTCTGACCCAGTCAGACACGTCCATCAGACAGACGGCAGAGGAGAATTTGCATGCTGAAATGAGAGCGATAATAAACGAGCCGGGTTTGACTTATGAAAAAATCAAGAAATACGATGCGCTTTTGCAAAGGTATCTGACTCTACTCAAGCAAGGTGTGAAAGAAGAACAGCGAGTGAGCTTGACGCTTCAGCGTGACACAGAGGTTCCTGAGCATGAGCAGTCCCAAGAAAAACAAGGCCCGGGGCAGGACCAGGTTGCTTCGGATCAGATTGTTACGGATGTACTGAAAAGCCTACCGAAGCATAACCGTAAAAATGCTGAGTACATTTTGAAGAAATTATCCGAAAGAAGTGAGAGTTGGACTTCGCGAGGTGAATTTGTATTTAACGGAAATATTATAAAGGGGTCCCACATGATTGACTTGTTGAAAAATCTCATGCTACCGTTTAAAAAATCTGGTGTATGGCTACCCCAAGGGTGGTCAGTCTTTCTACATACCTTGTCAGAGGTAAACATCCCCATATCTTCAGTCATTAACCCTTATGCTCGTGATGAATATAGACGGTTCAAAACAGAGGGTACATCTATTGAAAATGGGGGTACACCACCCAGCGTTAAGCAGAGAAGAACAAGAAGAAGGCAGATAACTCATTATCCCCATTGGTCGAGAACCGAGCTGGAAGATCCAAAAATGCTGATGGGAAGTGAAAAAGGTCTCTTCGTAAGACGACACTACCACCCCGATGGATTACATTTTCACCATAAACCGTTATAAGAAAATGAAACATGTAGCCTATTTCTTTTATTCAATAAAATATTTATTGATTATATTTTCAAGTCTAGCTTCGTTCTCTACTTCACACACTAACATATGATGTCATTACACAAATATTAAATCATAAGAAAAAAAAAAAAAAAAAAAAGACAATTTAAATTCCATAACAATCCAGAAACATCTCCAAAGAGCATGTTATGTGAGTATAAAATGTACAACTTTGATTAATGACACATTTCTGATATTTTTTCACAAACTTAGATACCATTAAATCATTCTTAATCACATCTCCGGTGTATTTTGACAACACTTGCTGCAGTGATAATCCGCACGCTCTATGACATAGATAAAAAATGCAATGATGACCGCACACAGTGGACAGAGTGTTTTGAAGCTGATTGTTATGATACAATATTTTTGAGGATCTGTCTTCTACAAATGTTACAATGCTTGACGGGTAGAACTCAAAATCCGGAGAGAATCCATAAGAATCAAAAAAGCTGGATTGACCATTCTCATCCAAAGTCAGAGCTAGCCAGTGTTCTCCAGGCATGTGTGAAGGATGTGTATTCACAATAAAGTAGGCCGGCCCTGGGAATTTGTCAGCTATCAGCGGGAGCTGGTCGCACGGCCACACACCACAAAACAAATCTCCCAGCAGATGATGCAGCAGGTTCTCAATTTCATGATTATTCATGTCTGATTAGATTAATAATAATCCACCAGCACACGCCTCTTTGAATCAATCTCTAAAATAGAGTCATAACAAGCATAGATGATCAGCGTGGTGGTATGAGGCAACGGGTTTCTGAAACGCATTTCCAGTCTTAAATTCCCACTGGAAACTGGAGATAGAGCATCTGTGTCCTCACACGGGTTAAGATTAAATGCGAATAGAGAGTATCCTTGATTAAATTCCTGACGTGTTATACTCAGCGGAAGATCTTTTCGATGTCGTCCTGTAGCCGTAAACAAGTTGTAATACTCTCTCACTGAACTACCTTGGTTACAATTGTGCTGGAAGGCCTTAGCTGGAATTTGTCTGCAATCCTTACACAAAGCTAAATATTCCATATCAAAATGATTAAAGTCAAACGGATTGAGATTGCGTGTTCCTGTAAAAGCGTCATGATCCAGTAATGCAATCACCACATACTTGGGAAAGATACCTAAGAAAAGATTCTCTTGGTTGCAAACCCTTGATATGTTTTTACATTCACACGTGAAAGTGGATAGAGAGCATTTGCTTTCATTAAAGCTGTAGTGTGACCCAGTCGTACAGCTGGAGAGACGGTAACTTTTTTGATGAAAAGAGATGCTCCTAATATCCTGAGTTTGAAAGTGGAGTCTCTTGCGGCCATGAGACAAAAAGAATCGTTGGCTCTTGTAAGTTTAATTTTGAGGTCAACAGAGTTTAAAAGAAGTCTCTCGCAGAAACATATGTCTGCATGCAGGGGGCCTAGGAGATGTACCTCCCTGGAATTTTCCGTAAAGCCTGCTCTGCTGTTAAGACCTTGGTTAGGGCGTTAGTTGTAACAATAGAGTTCAGAGCACCTGCAGTGTCTTTATAAAAAAGACCAGAGCTCAACTGGCTTTTTAAAGAATCCTCAAAAAAGTTTAACAATGTCTCAATCATGGCTCTATATGGATGTGTAGCGCTGGATTGTGAAATCAATCAATCTCCAAGAGTGACGTCACACTGACTGAAGATGGTGTTTAACGGGTAGTTGATGAGCCCTACAGGTGCATCATCCGGCAGGTTTGTTCCATCCTCGTTAGTAATTTTCACTCTGAGATGCAACAGCGTATTGTTGAGATCTAGATACTTTTCTCCATCTCCCGGAATGAAAAACTCAATCAGCCCTCCATCGGTGATTGCTGATAAAGGCTGGATCTCGGTGTAAATTTTATCTTCAATCGATAGCTGCGTCATCGGGGCAGAAAATAAGTCCAACTCTGCCAGCGTGCACTCTGATGATTTGTTATGTAAAAGAGCCATTATTTAAATATATCAAAATTTGCGGATGACTTCCTTCCTCTTCGTTTGTCAGCTCCAACTGATCTACTTTTTCGCGTTTGTTGTTGTTTTTTAACCGTCCTTAAACGATCACCAGGGGGTCTTGTTCTGGGTCTTTTGGATAAAACGATAATTCCTGAACCTTCTTGACCTTCGGTGCGTGTAGAACCACTCATTTTACTCACGGCTCTACCGATGACATCCGAAGCGATATTTGATGCAGCCGTTTTAAGATGGGGTTTTGCAATAGCGAATCCTTTTTTAACCAGAGGGGATACGAAGCGGAATAATTTTGAAAATAATGATCCAATTAAGCGTCCCTACATGACCGGGGCCCCATAAAACCCTGGCAGATTACCGCCTGATTGACTTACATAGTAATTTACAAAGCGATTTGGATCATGTCTCAGACTTAGATGTGCCATGTTCTCTCTTGCCTGCTTGATGCAGTGTTGAAGGACCAGGGTAATATGAATGATAATCAATCAGTCTTAGAGGTTATATATATCTCTGTTTATACAAATAAAATTTATCTCAGGCTACGTTGTGATATCACAGGTTTGAAGTGTAGTCTTACGATGGTCTTACCATAGACGAAATTTACAGGAACATTTTGGTCCGATTTAATTTCTATATGGATATTTTCAATATGTCTCCTGGAAACTGGAAGGTAGTGGGCGGGGTTAAACGTCAGAGTAACCATATCACTGAAGTCGCCTTGTACTTTGACGGTCCGCAGTAAAGGTGCAAAAGTGTTGCCTACTATTTGCGGGCTGACCACGTCGCTGTAACAGTATAGTTGATAGAAACCAGCCTTTATATCTGCCGGAAAAGGAGCCAGTTTTGGTTCAGATACATGAATCCATTCCCCTGGTTTCACGCCCATCATATAAGCTAGAGTGTTGAAGAAGCGTATTTCATACGGACCGCTTGCTTGAAAAGCAAATCTCTTTTGAACTTTGCTGAATTTAATGCGGATACCCGAGTTAATTTTTTTGAAAAACAGTTCCATCTCTGTCTCGAGTTGAATAACGCTGTTATAGTAGCCACTTCTGATCGTTTGCGTATTGATCTCCACATCGCCAACCTTCCTCCATTCAAAGTAGGCATCATGATCCGGTAAATTATGCCATGTATGAGGGTATGAAATCTCTGCTAATGCAATTATCCATTGGCCTTCTAAATCAATATGTTGAGCTAAATTTACACGGAAACTCGAACTGGTATTATTTTCAAACACTTCCTTGCTAGCGTTAGAGGGAAGGGTAATGTAAAAACCGTCATCCTCTGCCTGGCTGTCCATGATGCTGTATGAATCGTTAGGTTTTAGCACACACCTATTTTATACGTTTCGTAGTTCATCAAACTTGATCCAACTGTTGAATTTCTCAGGCCAATTTTCCCAGCGTACAAAAACCTGTTTGACACCCTTGACGGTGCGTTGATTTAATATTTTCTCCACTTGATACATCTTGTCCTTAAATATTTTTACTTTTTGAAGTTCCTCAGCGTAAAAAGAACCCTCAATAGGTTCTCCATCTAAATCTTTGAGTTTGTATACAGGGGTATCCACTCATACACTGCAAACACTTCATCTGTAAAACTCTGTATTTTTTGTCAAACACTCCACGTACCTTGGATATTCTGACAAGATCCCCCTGTTTAAACATTGTCACTGAGGCCCTGCAATATCTGTTGGAGGTAACATCGTACAGATTCTGAAACACTTCAAAGGCATTTTCTGAGGTCACTTCCATTGGGCTTATCTTAATGCTGGTGTGGTAGGTATGGTTGTAGCTTCCAGTTAAATTTTGCAGGACGTCAATGTACCGCCGGGTGTTGTTAGCAGTAAAATATCTCCACATCCTTGTTTTTAACGTACGGTTAAACCTCTCAACCACAGAGGCTTTTGCTTCACTTGCTGTGGCAAAATGTTCAATACCGTGTTTCTCCATTAGAAGCTTAAATTTCCCTGCATCAGTCTGAAGTTTTTTTGGGACCTGACTTTCTTTAAAAACTGATTCCAAAGCCTTTAGCACCTCTGCAGCAGTTTTCCTCTTCAAAACACGTACATACGCCCTCTTTGAAAAGATGTCAATGACTGTTAATAAATAATTGTAACCGTCATTTTCCTTGGCCAGAGCTTGCATGTCACAGAGATCGGCTTGGAACTGTCTCAATGGTCTGGTGACAAAAACTCTGTTTCTCGGGAACTTTATTCTTGCAGGTTTATGTAGAGTATAGATATCTTCTTCCCCGTTTCATCTTGTATAACCCTCCTCAACCTTTCTAAACCCCCTAAACTTCCCGGATTTGATGGGTTGTAATATACATTTTTCATGATCCTTCTTTCAGACATCCCAGTCTTATGCTCACTCTGACGACTACTTGTTAAATAATGAAAAAAATAAACACCTGAGGGTATATTTATACTTCTATTTTTATTTTGTACCCGTATTTAATAGAGAAACAGAAAATAAAAAACACATTCAGATAATAAAGATCAATTCAAACACTGCAATCTTTAAAAAACAAAACTGTTATATATGTATACCAGTAGAAGCCCGAGAGAGAATACAGAAAAGACAAAACAAGTCATCAATCATCTGAGATCGGATCGTAGCACTCTGAAACAGAGTTAAGCTGCTTGAGACAGTCATTACCGCTCATCTTCTTGTACATATCAGTGATTGCACTATGGAAGCCTTGTACCGATTTCAGTTCATATAAAACCGTCTCTGCAATCGTTTTCACTCTGAAGTCATCTGCTTGTATGCGTCGAAGTGTCAGAAGTTTCCAAATAGCAGGAAGGAGCTTGGGGTTTACGAGTCGTCGCACGATGCGTTGAAAGTTGATTTGGTAATACTCCTCCTCCAATATCTCCAGCCACTGATGCTGTCGTTGGCTCGGGTGGTTCGTTATGCACCCGTAACAGGTTTCTTTGACATAATTCAAACAGGTTATGTTGAATAAATGAAGTATTGCTGTTTTCACCATATTGATGAGAGTGCTTGAGATCCAGCCGTCAATTTCATCACCCTGATTACTCTCCTCCCCTTCTGGTGAAGGCTGAGGGGCAGGTATCGGGTCTGGAGTTTGTGGGGAGGGTGAGTAGCTGATGGTTGCCTCGTCCTCCACAATCACCCTCTTGTCTTCAGGTTGGATATCTGTGTGTACAGACTCAGCCACGCATAGCGGTGAATAGAGGTCGGGAGAAGGTGGATGATACGATCTGAGGTTGTATCCTGTCGGTGTCCCTGGACTGAATAGGGACTCAAAGAGCTGCGACGATGAGGTGGCTGGTGAGTAGAGGTCTGGAGAAGGTGGATGATACGGCCCGGTGTTGAAGCTTTCATCATCATGATCGGGAGAGAAGACGGTCTCTTCTTGCTGGTTGTAGAGGTCCCGGTATGGTGTTTTCCCGTACGCTCCATACATTCTCAAGGTCTGCCGCCCGCCGTTATGAAGAAGAAGAGTCTGTGAGCTCGCAGTTAGACCCTGATATATAGTGCAGGAAGGTGGGAGGTCCTCAAGAAGGGGAGTGGGTCCTCAAAAGAGGGTGGGCTTTAGATCCACAACAGGGAACATCAGGATTCTTTTCACTGACATAACATCAATCCAGCAGCGTGAGTTTTCGAAAAGGTTGGAAAGACGCTGTCCAATTTAATTCATCTTCTCAACCCAAGCATCATACGGTAGAGCCAGCATAGTCTTGAATACACCGCAGTTCTGATTGAATGCCTCCAACACAAACAGATCTGAGGGGGTCGTCTGGTTATTCTTGCGTTTGCTAGCCTGAAAAGACCAGCGGCCATTTTCTGTGGTTTTTGACCCCACGCTGCACTAAAGAGAGGTTCTCTCGCAGCTTTTTCAACATCAGAAGGACACATTCTCATCCTTTTTGCTGGTTGAGGAGAGCTTTCATCTTCATCCTCCCTTTCGTACACTGAGACTGATTCAGGGTTATCGTTAAGGTGTGGGATTGCCAGCCGTAACACAGCCCTGTCGTTGTGGGTGAGAGTACACAGAGCCAATGATCCATTAAATACCTCGTCTTGATCCAATTGATACAGGCAGAGCTCTCCTATTTCGTACATGAAAATATACCCCCAGCTACCGCTCAGTCCATATGGTCCCAAAGACCACTCTTCCTGCAGAGTGTCGAACGGAGGCCTTTGTACCTTGTATAGGTAATATGTTGATTTCTTCGGGGCATCCAATTCACGGCGCGTATGCCTGTAGACAGTTACTGGGGTTTCACACAGAAGAGACGTACGTCTTAGCTGACCTGAGGCCTGTTTTTTATCCATTGTTGTTGGTGAAGTTGAATCATCATCTGCAGAGTATGTTACGATAGGAATTCCGATAGGTATCTCAGACGAGGAAATAGATGATGTAGATGGTTGTTTATTATCTTGGCACACTTTGCTTTTCTCCCCGGTTTGATGAAAAACTCTCTTAACTCTAACTATTGTTCAACAAGCTTTATTTTCCAGCGAATGCTGCAGGTAAATTGTTGCGTTTTCCGCTAGTATTTAAAACAAACACTGAAGAACGCCCCTCTGTTTTTTTAATTTGTTGATTCTAGATTCGCCCCCTAATGACGAAATCCTATCAGCGCGCATAGTTACGCCCCTTGGGCACACCCCTCACGAGACACCTCAGCAACAGCACAGACGTGTTAATTCAATAAACAGGGAATGGGAATTGTCAGAGACAATGCTCGAGACTTATAGCCAGGAAAAGAGCACATTCCTCTTAATTACTTTGACTACAGTTGGCGTGAAGACTGTCTGAGACAATACGCAAGAAACAGCTGCGGATGTCTGAGGTCTGGTCACCTATTCATTAAACAGTGGATGTGTATTGACTGAGATAATGCTCCAGACTTTGGGCCAGGAAAAGAGCACTGTCAGTATGAAGACTGTGTCTGAGACAATACACAAGAAACAGCTGTGGATGCCTTAATTCAATAAACAGTGACTGAGGATTTTATAATGTTTATTTTTTATTTTTTCAGTTCATTTATTTCTCTGTTTTAGATCATCTCTACAAGTTACTGGTGCAGATTAGATTGCTCAAACATTTGAGCAGAGGAAGAAAGGTTCTGTATCTACTTTTTGTCTCCTTGTTTTTTAGATGTAAAAACATCCATCTAAATAACCCGTGTTAAAACAAAATTAATTTACAATTCTGTCAGGTTCTTTCTTTTTATCAGAATTTCATGTGATGTGCCTGCATTAACCTGAGTGACCTTTTAAAGTGGATAAACTACATGTTTGTTTTTTTTTTCAGTTCATCTCTATAACAGAAGCCAATTCATCCTTCTTTTTTAAATAACATCTAAATAACCCCTGTGTTAAAACAAAATGAATTTACAATTCTGTCAGGTTCTCTCTTTTTATCAGAATTTTGTGTGATGTGCCTGCATTAACCTGAGTGACCTTTTAAAGTGGATAAACTACATGTTTTGTTTTTAGATGTAAAAAACATCTAAAAACATACAATTAGAAAGATTCGCTTCCTTGTAATGACAACATCTGGCTAATGACAACATCCGGTTAATGACGGCATCCGGTTAATGATGATATCCGGTTAATGATGATATCCGGTTACGTCACAGGAAGGCCCACCACCGGAAGTCCCGCCCTAGGATGTCCCAGCCACCGGAAGTCCCACCCACCTGTCAAAATTTTCACACCTCGTTTGATTGAAGGATGTACATTTAGTCTCTCTCACATCCCTTTTAGCTAGTGCGAGAAATGGGGCTGTGTGTCACGTCATATTTGTACCCTGGAGAAATGGTGAGTTGTGTTTTACTAATTAAAAGTTCCTAAACACTGATCAACATAAAAACATAAGGTCAAAATTAAAAACATTGTCCAATTGCATTTATTATGTTGGAACTGGGAGGGTTTTTGATAAATGTGACATTGATTATTTTGTTAAAAACTATTAGAACTGAATAAATATGCTTAAATCAAGGGTTGGATTTTTCTTAAATTTTTACTGAGAGGTAATGTTACAGCAATAAAAGATGAACAATTTTACACCTCTTCACTGCAGATGCCAATAAGTGTTGAGGCAGCTGTATGCAGTATGTTGTAGATAGATATAGATATATGTTAAAGAACACAACTTTTTTAAGTAAGAAATCAAAATGTATGGAAAATCCTAAATATCTTTTTATTCAACAACATTTTTTTAACATCACACCCAACAAACTGAAATCATCCAACAAACTGAACTGAATCTATTTCTGTTATGCAAGCACATTTCTACTTAAGATAATCCAACTCGCGCCTTGATTGATCTTTTTGTGTGTATAGTAACTCCAGAGCAGTCCCCAGCAGAAAGGCAGCCTTCTTTATCTGTTTGTTCAGTTTTTGTCGAGTTACTGTCGTGCTTATCAGAGATTGAGTTCCAGCACATCCTGTAGGAAGGGCCAGTGCCATCCTGCTTGACTGATTTGGTCTGTGAGGTTGTCCCATGGAAGGAATAATTGGAGTATTGTGGGTAACCGTTGCTGCTTTCAGCAATACAAGCAGAGTCAGAGCCTTGGGTTAATAGGTGGAGTCACATTTAATTTTGTACTGGATTAAATAAACTATTATACTACTTTTATGACTTGTAATCATTAAATAATTTTGGATCAGACAAATTGATATTTTTATTTTCAGATCACTAATAATTCTACTTGTATGAAGTCAAGTCACCTTTCTTTCTTTGGCCAAATAATTTTGGATCATAATTCATTTTCTGTTTTCTTCAGACCATCAGCTTTGTATCTAAAATGTCCTAATATTTCAGAGTTTTGATGCCACAGACCACAGTTTGAAAGGTCTTTGGTGCAAAAAAGGCCCACAGCATCACAGAACCTCCCTCATATCTAAGAGTGGGCATGTGGATCTTTTTCACATCTTCCTGTAGGAGGTGTAGTATTATTGGTAATCATGCTGCTTCTAGCGGTAGGAGCAGAGTCGGTTATCTTGGTATAATGGGTGGAATCATATTTGGTGGGTAAAAAGACAAAGCAGGTGTTGCCAAAAATAGTAAAAGTATTATGTGGACTTTCTGTAGTGCTGCATTTGTTTGTTGGAACTCTGATCACTAACAACATTTGGAACACAGAGATTTTTGTGTTTTTGTACTTGTATGAGTGCAAGCTGATGGACCATTTCTGTTTACTTGGCCATTGAATTTAGATTATTGTGCTACTGGATGACCCAATGGGGGCCCATTTTCAGTTTTCTGGTGGGGACTGCATAATACCACAGGCAATTTCTCAGCGTTAAAGAGCCTTTGTAGGAAAAGCTGACCTACAGCATCGCAGATCCTCCGCCTATGGGATGGTATGGGATGTTTTTCCACATATCCCTGTGGGAGCAATACTTGGAGTGGAATGTGTATTCTCAAAGTATTTAGGCTAACCGTGCTGCCTCTAGCAATAGAAGCAGATTCAGTTACCATGGTTTAATGCAGTTGTATCAAACTTCAGTCCTGAGGGCCGGCGTCCAGCGGCTTTTAGATGCGTACCCAGGTCCAACACACCTAAATAAAAAAGCTTGGTTGCCTTCTCAGCATGTAGTCAACTTTTGCAGAATCTTGGTAATGATTCTGGTGAGTTTAAACAGAGGCACATCAGGACAGGAGTTTAAGGAGCCCTGGTCTATTGTCTGTAGTCACTTTTATAAAACATGCAAATACAATCTAAGATGACATTTTAAAGCAAAACGGATGTTTCCAGAATAATAACAGTATATGAGTAACAGTGGACTTTATGTATCACTGCATATGTTTTGTAGATTTGATCACAACCTAATCTAAGATCATACAGGGGTTAGGCTGGTGTTGCATGACTGATAGATGCCTGATAGCCTAAGCTGAAGAGGTCACAGTGTGAGTTGCCATGTGGAGAGACCACAGATGAGACAGCCTGTTAACAACCTGAAACTTGTTCCTCAATCACATCAATTCCTAGAGGAGCAAATTAAAGGTCCACCAGTCATTGTCGTACAGGGAAACACAATTACCATGAATAGTGACTATTTCTTGCATCTCCTCTGTTTGCCTGGCTCACTCCACCCTTCGCCCCATCTTGATTCTGCTGGCTTATGAGGTAATCAGCTCCAGAATTGGATTCGGCTTAACATTCATTTGTATTTTGGCTTCTCTTTACCTCACAATATCCTCTCAACAATCATTATTGTCACTTGTTTCCTATGAATCTAATTTGATCCCAGAGCCACAGTTAAAAACAGAATTGCTGATAGTGTTAATTTGCTGTGTCTAATTTAATTCTCGAGCGGCAAATTTCCTTCCCCAAACAATTCTGGGAACAGACTGGATTTTTTTTCCAGTTTGTGTTAACTACAAGCTTCGGCTTTTAAGGCAACATTAGAACATTCATTAGAAATCACATGTGATGCATATTAGCAGTAATGTTTGTAACTGCTTGTTTCATCCAAACCATAATGATGCCGGGCAAACAATCTGTGTAACGCTTCCCTTTTTCAGTCAGTGTGCTCATTAATAATGTAATTATTTTCTCTTGGTGAATTCTGTTCACCTCTCCAACCATTGTCATCACACATTTTTCCTCACTAAAGTTTGTTTTTGCACACTGAGATAAAATAACGCTTTTACAGCAGCTAACCATCAAAGCAGCTGCTTGGCTTTGCCTCCTTGTTGTGCGACAACCTCAGCATGCGCCCCCCTCCCCCCCTTTTTTTTTTGGAAGCTAATTGGAATAATCCGTCCAGCTCTGCCAATATAAATGAGTCACAGGCATTCAGGGAAGCTGCTGGACGTCTCTCAGTAGTTGCCCCCTATTGGGCCACGCCATTATAATCTGAGTCAGGAATGGACTGTGTCCCATTAGGGAAATCGCACAAAAAATGGCACCCACTGTTAGTTATGTGGAGACCTGTGGCTGCTACCTGCTGGCATGGCTCTATAAGGAAGCGATTGCAGACAGGTATAGACACATCTGTGGCAGACTATTGGGGGGATTTGAGCAGCCGAGGCCAGTGTCCGTGTAGTAATGCTGACTTGCTGCTTTGTTTCGTCAAGGTCATTGCCCCTTGAGAAGGAATCATAAAGCAGTGCGGACTCAGCAGCCCGACTGCTGAGCTAAAAGAGAATCTTCTCAGTGGCTTAGTTTTATGATTTAATTGTAAGTAATCCCCCTGCAGAATGAATGTCTTCATACCAGCTGCTGAAGCTTCTGGAATGTGGGGATCTGTTTAATAGGCAAGTTTAAGCTTGCAAAATTTGATACAATTGTTCCATAGCAGAAAATGCTATATGCTGCCCATGACTGAGCAGCACTGTTTATCCAGGCATTGAAATGCTGCATTCTCTGTATATTAGTATTCTGCCAAAAGGGCAATAGGGCAAAAAGTGGAAGGGAAATTTGCATTTTAACACTGATGACCTTTTTTGTTCGGCTACCTTTTCTGTGATACATAAATAATTTGCACTGCTGACATCTGCCTTCAGAAGTCACAAGTTAGTAAATGTAATCTACTTGTGTGTAATTTCAGGACAGGAAGAATCATAGAGGTTAGAAAATGTTAGTGAACAAATACAGTGAACAAATACCGAGATCAAGACCAAGGAAAACAGCAAACATGTCAGGGATAAAGTTGAAAAATTTTAAGCGAGGTTAGGTTATGAAACAATATCTCAAGCTTTGAACATCACACAGAGCACTGTTAAATCCATCACCTGAAAACAGAAAGAGTATGGCACAACTGCAAACATTACTGTTCACCTTAACCGACAAGCTGGGCAAGTAGAAGGTTAATCACAGAGGTAGCCATGAGGCTCATGGTCACTCTGGAGGAGCTGCAGATCCACAGCTGAGGCAGAAGGAACGTTATGAGAAGTCCTGTTTGTAGTTTGCCACAAGCATTCAAGCAGAAACAGCACAAATATGGAAAAAAGGTACTCAGGTCAGGTGAGACCAAAATTGAACTCTTGTCCTACATGCAATATGCAGTGTGTGTCAGAAAACCAATTTCTCACATCACCCTGAATGTAGCAAAGGCTAGTGGCAGCATCATGGTGTGGGAAGTGTTTTCTTGTGAAGAAAAAACAGCCATACTTTTTGCAAGTTTTTGTTAAGTTGTTTTTAAAACCACCTATTTTTTCTTGTACTTAATAAATAAATGACAGTCATGTATTACTATGTGTTGGTATTTTAGAGAAAATGCATTGGTTGTAACATGACAAAGTGCAGATATACGGCATTATGCCGGTCAGAGTGAGAGCTGTAGTGAGAGGTTTTGCGTTCACATAAAGAAATCTTCTGTCTGTAGTTGAGTTTCTGATATTTTCAAACACATAATAAACACTAATAAGATGAAAGAAAGTTAGTTAGCAAAAAGTTAAGACTTGAAACCTAACAGTACACTTCAGTTTAAGCTAATATTTGTAATGAAACAGATGTCGTTTGTCTTTAAAAAGTTTGGACAATCTACTCCAGCTATATTTAAAAAATGAACACCAAGTAGATCAAATTTAGTCCCACCATTAAGTCTTGGCCAATTCAGATATTTCCTACTGATAGTTTCTCCACTATCCTGAATACAATCATTTAGGAGCAGCTTAGAGGAATGTCTTTCAATTTGGGACAAAACATCAGCTCAAATTAAATTATCATTCAATAGCAAATTTATATACAAATTTTAAGAAATATGTGTGAACCAGTTGACACGGTGTTGACTTCTCGAGTCTGCCCATTGTAAGGTGTGAAGCAACATTTTTGCTTCTTTGTACCATCCATATAACAGTACATGTATCTGGAGCCTCTTTGTCTAATAAGCACCCTCAATATCCTTTAATAAACTTTATCACTAAGTAATGTTTCATGAAACTCGACAGAAATTGACTTAACTGTTCTTCAAACACAGGGCAGGTATTCTGGCATTTTGATCTAATGGCTATGATTAAGCAATTATTAAAACTGTGGTTCATTGATTTTCTGGTGGGCCAATCACCTAATTAATTCGTTATTTTTGTTTGTGCTCTGAAGATGATGAAGGGCTCATCAGGCTCCTTGTACACAAAACATTGCCTCTTTTAAAATCTGAGCACATCCAGCTCTGTGTCATTTATATTGGCTCCATTTTTACATCTGGCATGACGTAGCAACACACCAAGACACATATTTACATACTGCTGCATCAGGTCACATTGTAAGATCTGAGCGAGCTGCCCTGTAAATGTGTTTTGGGATAATGAGCAAAAAGCTATACCAGCACCATTATCATTTTATGCTGTAACAACAACCTAAGATTTATCACCCATAGGACTTCTCCATCAGTAATGTACTACAGATAAATTACCCCTACAGCCGTGTTTCCCAAAACCCATTTATTGAATCTTGGAGGTCGGTGACATTATGCAGTGAAGGGAATGTGGCTTTGAAAAATAATTGTAAACAAGAAATGTTTTACAGTATATGCTAAGAAGTGGTAGCACAAAGACTGCTATAATAATAGTTCCCAATCATGGGTATATACATTCCAGACTATATGATATTTGATTGCAACTGTGTTTGAGCATCTATATTGTCACATCTATCAGAAACATGTATGAGATTCCTCATATGTGCTTACATGCTCTTTGCTGGCCCACTTTCCTCAAAGGATTGATGTGTTGGAGCCTGTTCAGAAGCAGCAACCTGCTTGTCACTTCTGTAAAGAAAAGGCAGAAAAAGACAAGAAAAGAAGAAAAAAAATGAAGACTGTGGACAAGCCCAGGGCGAGCAAGCTGTTCAAAGAAATGCAGGCAATGAGCTCTGTGCCAGCAACAAAGCTGTATTTTAATGCCGGAAAAAACAAGACAATAAGCAGTGAGCCGGGTTTTCAAAAAGAGTGTAAAGAAAATAGCTGCTTCTGGGTATTTGTCAGAATAGTATTCTGTCGCCCGTAGGGACTTCAGTGTGGTCATAGGGAATGGACTGGAATGTGATGCTGCGTGTGAAACAGAAGTACCAAATCAAAATCACCACTATCACAGTACTGCAGATGCAGTACTAAATTGTGCAAGTACAAAATTAATTCTATTTCATTTCTAAGCAACGCAAAGAATGTTCAAAACATTAAATGAGTGTCTGAACTGAAAATGCTTGAATGAAATAGATAAAAGTTAGAAAGTTTGGAATTTTTGAAACTGCATTAAAATCTGGTCCACTTTATGCATTTAAGTGTACTGGCTGGATCCAATGTTGTCAAAAACTGGCCAGTGATAGGGGGGTTCCAGGCTTTTTTGTAGTCACTATGAAGGTGAATTCTCAGTCCAACCCAAAGGGAAGAGAGGTTAGAGGGTTAAGATGGGCAGATTTTAATTAGCGGATTTTAGTTTGAAGTATGAAGAATGTAGTATTATGATTATTGTCTCCAAAGTCATGATGGTTTTGTTTAGACAGGCTGAAAATACAGAACACAAAAGTACATTGATAACTTTAAATATAATACCAATAACAATAACAATACATTTTATTTGTGAAGTACTTTACATTTTTGCACAATCCCAACATGCCACATCACAAAAACCGCATTGCTCAGTGATGTGGCATGCTGAGATTGTCCGCTGTATTATAGTATTTCTGTTTTAACTACAAAGTTTTGTTGAGAGAATGAGACAAAATTATAAATAGTATGTAAAAACAATGGAATAACTTTCAAATTTGTAGTATTTTCAAACACATTGTTTGAAGACACAGATTTTATTTGCAGTGAAATCAATATTGGCCGACCACAAAATTTCAATGTTTTCACTGTTGGAAATACTTGCAAGGATTTGGTTGTTTAATAAATAAATAAAATAACTTAAACTGCCTAGTTCCTGTCTGCAATGCAACATTCATGGTGCACTCAGCATTAACATTTGTTTTCATGTGTGGTGGAGAAACTTGACAAGTTGTGCTTTTATGAGTTACAGTAGCCTACATGTGTTAAGGCTCTTACTGGGAAAGTTTGCATAAAGTCGTGTGTGTTCATCTGTGATAATGACATTTTTGACAAAATAGATGCTCATCAAACTGCTTCAGGCATAAATGTATTAATATTCTGGCTGCCATGCAGAGTATAAGATGACCTTTGTCTACAATGTTGGTAGTGTCAGAACTCTGAAAATCTGGTAAAACGATACACAAACTTACTAGGTAATTCTGAATCCTTCCGACATCCAGCTAAAAGATAACTGACTTTGCATAGCAAGCTATTGGCTGTTAGAAGTACTCATATCATTTTGTAACATAGAAAAAAAGGCTTAAAATGCACTGTTTCAAAATGTTTAAAATACAGCTAAGACTTGCATTAGTGTGTTTGACAGACAAGCATGCATTTTTTGATAATATGGTTTCAGTTCTAATTTCCTTCCTTTTATCCCTTGTCTAAATATTTTGACCTTCTTAAAATTAAAATGTATTATAAACAGCTGACCAGGCCTCCTCGCAATATCTTACCTCTCTAGGCAGAATGGGAAACCATCTATGCTCCTCTTTCTCTTCTTAAAGGAACTCCTAGGTGGCCAGTATAGTAGGACTGAAATATACTAAAACAGAACATTAAAAGAATAATAACCTACCTAAATATACTTGGCTATAATGTTTGGTAGTATTAATTTTTGACACCACTGAATCTTTGTCAAATATTTTAATGCTATATGGTATCACAAACTGCCTAGAACGGTTGATGTTGCCTTATGCTCAATGTTATTTATAGAATTAAAATAATTTCTTATATTTGTAACTTTATTTAGATGCAAATGCAAAAATCTAATAATTTTTCGATGCTATTTCATTACAGAACAAAGGGATTTAAACAATAAAAAACAGCTAAAAGCTTCAGATTTGTATGTACTCTACACATAAAGCATTTTCTGCCAGTATGTGTATTAGCAGCATTACTGCCTAAACCTTCTATGTAATCTAAAATATACAATCTCTCAAATCTGTCACAAATTCGGTCCTCTCACTTTTTGAGGGTCTTAGTTGACCTTTTTACCAACGCAAAGTTCTCTGATAGGAGAGTAATAAAGAAACCTTAAACCTTGACCCAAAAACAGGGAAAGAAAAGAGGAAGAATCCTTTTGGAAAAGCACTTATCATTGTAACATTATCTTATTTTCTCCTCACCTGTTTAAGGAGTGTTCTGGATGAGTCCTTAAAGCTGGAGGTACACAGTGCTTTGGAGCCCCTTGCACTAACCTTGGCTGTTGAGGACCATTTACTAACTGAGATTATAGAATTCAATGGGATTAAAGTGTTATCATTAAAGTGAAAGTGACCTGCTGACTCAACATTTGAATGAGAGGCTGAGAACATGTGAGATTTTAGAACGTTTCCAGGACTGCAGAGTAACACAGTGTAAATTAATAAAGTCTTTAACCCTGAAGGACCCTTATTTTTTCTTCTTATCGGGCGTGAAAAATTACTCCAATCGTTTTCAGTAAAAATGACATAGCCTATCTTTAAAGCCAATCTTTTAAAGTTTTGACACAAAGGCATGAGCTGCGGTGTCAAACGATTTCTTTCCTTCAAAATATCACATACCAAGTTGCTTTCATATCTCAAAGGAATGGATAGATGTTATGTAAATATAAGACATGTGCATTTAAAACGTTCTACAATGAGGAGAAGGCCAACACCTCTGCAACTGTCTTTAGGGGCATAAATCACTGCAGCAGGAGAAAAGCATCTCAGCCACAGCCGGCCGTGGCTGTAAATTAAACTGGGGTACTCCAACAAGACCACCTCTGCAAGAGCCTTGAAGTAAAAATAGAGACTGAAGAGAGAAAAGTCCTTCTACATCCCAGGGTTACGGATATCAGATTTACCCTATTGTCCCAAACTGTGTCAAGTGCTTCACTTTTGGTTGCTCACTGCAGAGCAAAATGACAGAGTAGTCGGGATAACTTGTTATGGACACTTGAAAATGCAAATATAAATCATACTTTAAATTCAATGGGTTTGAATCAGAGTGCCCTGTTAGAGCGATGATGCTATTAGATTACTAAAATGAAAGCCGAATCAGAGTAGACAAGACCTGCAGAGCCAAGATCAAAACCAGCCAACATGGTAAATGATCTTACCACTATGCCGCCTGCTTAATACATACAGTACATACATGGTTTTCTAACAGTTTTGAAATAATTTTCCAGAGTTCATGGAGAGACAGCCAAAGCTTAATATTTCAGTCATCACAGCAAAGGGTGGCTACTTTAAGGAATCTATATACAGGGGTTGGACAATGAAACTGAAACACCTAGTTTTAGACCACAATAATTTATTAGTATGGTGTAGGGCCTCCTTTTGCACCCAATACAGCGTCAATTCGTCTTGGGAATGACATATACAAGTTCTGCACAGTGGTCAGAGGGATTTTAAGCCATTCTTCTTGCAGGATAGTGGCCAGGTCACTACGTGATACTGGTGGAGGAAAACGTTTCCTGACTCGCTCCTCCAAAACACCCCAAAGTGGCTCAGTAATATTTAGATCTGGTGACTGTGCAGGCCATGGGAGATGTTCAACTTCACTTTCATGTTCATCAAACCAATCTTTGACCAGTCTTGCTGTGTGTATTGATGTGTTGTCATCCTGATACACGGCACCGCCTTCAGGATACAATGTTTGAACCATTGGATGCACATGGTCCTCAAGAATGGTTCGGTAGTCCTTGGCAGTGACGCGCCCATCTAGCACAAGTATTGGGCCAAGGGAATGCCATGATATGGCAGCCCAAACCATCACTTATCCACCCCCATGCTTCACTCTGGGCATGCAACAGTCTTGGTGGTACGCTTCTTTGGGGCTTCTCCACACCGTAACTCTCCCGGATGTGGGGAAAACAGTAAAGGTGGACTCATCAGAGAACAATACATGTTTCACATTGTCCCCAGCCCAAGATTTGCGCTCCTTGCACCATTTAAACCGACGTTTGGCATTGGCATGAGTGACCAATGGTTTGGCTATAGCAGCCCGGCCGTGTATATTGACCCTGTGGAGCTCCTGACGGACAGTTCTGGTGGAAACAGGAGAGTTGAGGTGTACATTTAATTCTGCCGTGATTTGGGCAGCTGTGGTTTTATGTTTTTTGGATACAATCCGGGTTAGCACCCGAACATCCCTTTCAGACAGCTTCCTGTTGCGTCCACAGTTAATCCTGTTGGATGTGGTTCGTCCTTCTTGGTGGTATGCTGACATTACCCTGGATACCGTGGCTCTTGATACATCACAAAGACTTGCTGTCTTGGTCACAGATGCACCAGCAAGACGTGCACCAACAATTTGTCCTCTTTTGATCTCTGGTATGTCACCCATAATGTTGTGTGCATTTCAATATTTTGAGCAAAACTGTGCTCTTACCCTGCTAATTGAACCTTCACACTCTGCTCTTACTGGTGCAATGTGCAATCAATGAAGACTGGCTACCAGGCTGGTCCAATTTAGCCATGAAACATCCCACACTAAAATGACAGGTGTTTCAGTTTCATTGTCCAACCCCTGTATATCACATATTATACACCATTATGAACTAACTACTTAATTATGAATTATAAACAATTATGCATTAATATTTTGTATAATATATTTAAAACCTTCAAATGACAAACTAAAAGAGTGGCATCCAATGCCTTGATTATGGTGATACGTCCTAGCTTCTTAGTTGGTAAACTTAGCAACCTTTGTTAGAAATGAAAATCATCATCAGACATTGTTATATTTCTTATTGTGCTGTAGAGGTAGTCATAGCAAATTACTGTTTATCTGTGTGTGTGTTTGTGTGTGTGTTCTTGTACTTGTTGAGTGAGAACCATTTTTTGTATTTTTATCGCAAAGTGAGGACATTTTGACAAAGTGAAGACATTTTGACAAAGTGAGGACATTTTTCTGGTCCTCACTTTTTCAAATTCCGTTCTTGGGACAGGGGTTAGGTTTAGGACTAGGGTATGAATTGAGTTATTGTTAGGGTTAGGTTTAGGTATTAACTGGTTAGGGTTAGTGTTAGGGTCAGGGTTAGGCACTAAAAATCAAGGAAAATGAATGGAAGTCAATGGTAGTAACCGAAAAGTCCTCATAAAGATAGTAAAACACGGATGTGTGTGTGTGTATACCCTGGTCTTCATGGTGCTGTTCGTTCACTAATGTTCTCAAACAAACCTCTGAGTTCTTCACAGAACAGCTCTGGTTAACTTATATATCACAGGGAACTTCTCTTGGCAAAAAATTGCACTGGATTTTATTTTATTTATCAAATAAATGTATCAAAGTTATGGGGACAGAAAACAGATTTTAATTTGTAAAACTTTTAGAAAACCAATCATCATTTTTGTTCCACTTCACAATTATACACAACTTTGTGTTGGCCTATGGTATGAAATACCAATAAAACACAGCAAAGTCTGTTGTTTTAATGTGAAAAAACTGTAAAAAAAAAAAAAAAGTTTAAGAGGTATTATTACTTCTGCACTGCATTCCTTTCCAGTTTAGTAAAGAATTGTAGTTTGGTTTCTTTTTATTTTTCAGGTGCTGGCTTAATCTAATGGCTTCATTATTTGCTCATCTTTTATTCACCTTGGTGATATTTTTAAGCTCAGGGGAATCATTTCAGTCTGCCTCTTTCTGTGTTGCTGCTAACTCGGCGGTAGAAAGGTCATACTTTGTGGAAAACGTTTATTAAAAGTCTGGAGTTGTAGTTTTACATTTGGCTCTCTCTGTCTGCTGGGGCCAATGCATGTGGCTGGATGAAGGTAAAGTCAAGGTCAGTTGAGTTTTCTTCCCTCATGAGGCTTGAAAAAAAAACTCAAATTCTGCAAAGTGCACTGTCTTCTTAAGCTGCAGAACAAAAGGCGGTGGAGCCAGCTGGTGGATCAATGTGAAAAAGGAGAAAAATCATTCTGGGAAAAGGTTTTTTTTCTGTAGTGGGCCTGTGTATCTATGTATGCATTCTGAAGACCACAGCAAAACCAATCACCTGAGAGTAATAGGATGATGGAAGATAATCTCAAGCCAAGACACACAACTATCCCGTGAAAGCTAATTTGAAATCATCTTTGCTTCTTGTAAATATTGACTGAGTCTCCTATCGTAATTATTACAAAAGTAATTATAGCGGGGAAATTTAATAATTTCAATAAAATGAGAGAATTGTGATTAATCAAAGAAGTGGTCAAAGGATTCTTGTTGTTTTATCTTGGTAAAATAACAATAAATGACTAGTCATGACATTTTAAACCTAGCGTGATAAATTACAGACTGGCATGATTAGAATGATTGGCATGGTTAGCCTCTATACCTCAGTCTGGAGTTTACTACCTCATCAGTATTTCCTGATGAGGTAGGAGACCTCAACACTGAGATTACCAAAGCACTGCCAATGTTTCCTAATCCCGGTTGATCCATGACCGATGGGACTTTTAAAAGAACTTTTAACTCTTTAAAAGTGATGAAAGAGAAACTTTGATGCTACTTGTTGTTTTGTGAAGTGATATCCCCTGTTTAAATGTATTAGAAAGGAAGGAACAGCCCACATGCCTTCCTAGAAAATACAGTTTCTGTTCTGGGAGCTTTTTTTTACCATTTTCTGTGTGATTTCATTGTTAAACACCTCACTGACACTGAAAACGGCAAACTGAGTCTTCTATCGTAACAACCAGCACACTCAATGAGTGTAGTATCTGGCCATATTGCAGCATGAATGAAAGTCCACTGCAAAAGGTACAACTATCAGGTTCAAAAGCAATATGTGGTAAAACAAAATCCATAAAATAGTTTGCTTGAAGTAGTATTTGTAAAGTTTTAGCAGGCTAAGGCGATATGACAATATTGCATCAGGAAGTATTAGAATGTGCAGATGATCTGCCAAAACAGTGTTTTTTGATATTTAAGGGAGATTTTATCCACAGCTCTTGCATAGTCACATAAATTTTATTTTCATCCTTTTTCTTTAGCTTCAATAACTGCCTTTCTGTAAAGCTACTGTATGTAAAGCAGCACAGACATTAGAAGGGTTTTGGTGCTGTTGTTTACCTTTTAAATGAATATAGTTTTAATTAGGCAACCTAAAGAGTGAGTGTGTTTTGAGTCATGAATGCTTGTTAAATGACAACTGCACTTGACATGAGTTAGTAAAAGCCATGTTTTACGTGGGAGCATTGTGATACATTTGTGATTGATAGTTGTTTCAATCAAAATCAAACTGTGTTCGTCAAGCACTTTTCATATGTGTAACACATAGTGCTTTACAAAATGTAAAGCAGATGGATAGACATTAAAGAACACAATAGAAATAATTAAACTAACTATACAAACAGGAAATAATACGTAACAATCAAACTGTTTTGGAGAAGAAGGAATTGGGGAAATCCAGGTATGCAGAACAGTAAACAAACAGAAAATAAATATACAAAGTTTATAAAAATGCTACAATTCTAAAAACATAAACAGTACAGAGAAATGGAGTAAATATATGAATGGTGACAAATAATTATAAAATCAAACAGTTAATAAAATAATTGCTAAAACTGTTAATAACTGAAACAGAAATCATTGGCTTTAATTGGCTGAAATCCACTTTAGAATGGAGAAAATATCAGCCTGAGTCCTCAATGAGAATTACTCCCTTAGTATCCAAACTAAATTGATGCTGACTGTTAATGTGTCTTTAGATAATAAACCTTCCTTTAGGAACCACTTTAACAACAACTGGTGACTATTAATCCAGACATAAATGTACTTCTAACCGCTGAAATAACAATTGCTTCTTTATGTTAGTATAAGAAAAATCTACAGCTTCTTTTTTGTACATTTTGTCTTGTTATGGTGATTGTACACTTAAAATAAATTATTTTAAATCACATAGACAAGATATTTAAAATGAAATTTGTTTGTTTCCATCAGATGTTGCTGACTGCTTAATGAAATGGGTTTAGTGGAAAAGGTTTGTGTGTCCTGGCTGGAGGTGCTGTGTATATCTGTGTCATCAGTGTCTTGCTGTGCTTCATCCCGAGGTTGCCTTATGTAGCTGTTGCCAGTCTGGCTTTGAGCTGTGGGCTGCAGGCAGGCGGTGAAGTCTTCCTATACTCTGCTCCAGAGCAGGTGTGAGGAGGCTTACCGCCAGAGTCAAGGTTAGCACACAGAGAAAGGAGTGTGGAGCCGTGGGCTTTGGCCACAAAACTGCAGCAGTGCTTGAAATATATTACATGAGGCGGATATGTGATTAACTGCTCCATCTAAACTGTTAAAACCATTACAGGAATTTATTTTCATGACATTTTCTGTCACTTACTCATTAGAAACGAGACTGATGAGATCTAAAACCCAGCGCCTGCTTTTTCAGCATTTATAATCAGCTCATTCCTTTTTGTTTCTGTTTCAGTCTCTTGGTTTGTTCCCATCTGTCTGACATCATGCACTGTTGAAGGTGCAAAACCTTAATGATGAGGAAACTGTCAGTGCTGACCCATCCATACAGACTGAGCGAGAGGCTTTGTGTGATTGTGCTCCTTCATGTACCTTTCTTGAAAAGCACCACTGACATATTTTCCTGTTGTTAACAACTTACTGGTTTCTACAGGGAGGCAGATAAATGGTTTATTTTATCCTTCAGGTTGTTAAGTCTAAGCATGGATGAAGTTCAAATTGCTTCATGCTACTGTATACCAACATGACCAAAATCTGCTAAGAGTAGCAAAGCTTAGGCAAATGTAATTGCAGCTGAAATGAGAGAGAAACTTGAGCTAGAAAACAAAGGTGCCTTTCATTACTCTCTCCCATTCTGAGTGAACTCTGTAATCTATCCCCAATAACAAATAGTGTCCCTGGCCTAACAAGCACACACAAATAAATGATAAAAAAAAACATTTTGCTTTAGAGACAGATCCTGAGCCAGATATGTGAAAACATGTTGATTTTGGTGTAAACTGGTGTTGCTGTGTTTGTAAAGACGAAAACCTTCATCTATACCAACGTCATCTTTGCGGTCTTCAGCCACTCAGAGGTTCATCCAGAGCAAACTGAAAACCATACGGCATGAGCTCCTGGCTGAGCAGTCTGTCCAGGGGCAGAGCACAGAAAGCCAGGCTTATTCAGAGGCCTTGCTGAATAACCTGAAGTAACAAAAAGGTAGCATATGGTTTCTACGGAGGCAATGAGAATGAAACACCATTTACTATTTTCAGACAAGCTGCGTAGGCTGACATGCTGTTCTGCTCCAAAGGTGTGATATTTTCAAAGCATAATGCAATCCACGTCTTATTGTCTCACTGTAAATTTCTGTGAAACATTTTCCCTACATTTCCACCTTAAGACCGACGACAGCTGTGAAAGATTCCTCCATGCACTGTGAATAACTTCAAAGCAAACTGAATATTCAATGAGGCTCCACGTTGTTCTTGTTTCTGTCTTGTTATTATCATTTCCTCTTTAATGAACACTTCCTCACTACCCTTCTCCTTCTGTTCCATTAGAGAACTTTGCTTTGTTTAAACTCCTGTGACATCCGGTTTACTCGTCGTCGCTGCATTAACAGAGACTGTGCACCCACTTACATTAGTCATGACTTCTCGCTCTCATCTCATGGTTGGTTTACTGTATTGATGTTTTGGGTTTTTTTTTCTCCCACAGGCTGTGACCCTGGGGAAGAACAGCCGTGGCTACCACTACATTCTGGCCAATCTTGTGAGTAATAACCGTGCTGCTCCCCTGAGAGGGTGTGGAACCAGGTTTTTGCTACATGTAACATATAAGAAAAATGCTCTGTATGGTTTTGTTTTATATTTCTGTGTCCTTTAGTGCTTGTTCTTAATGTAGTTCTGGTCAGATGTTTACATGCAGTGATCCCAGACATAGAATGATAAAAACAAGCTCATCTGGTCAGCAGGTTGCACCTCGACCTGACACAGCAACGAGGATACTGGCTAGGGTGTTCAAGACAAACACAGAAACCATTCACCAGATGTTTATTATAAACTGGAAACTGCTGAAACATCATTCGCATTGCCAGGTCAAACAAGATTTAGAGCGGGGGTCTCAAACTCCTGAACTCGAGGACGTGTCTGTTGGCACCTTCTAAAACCAACACCTTCAAATGAGTTTTTGCAGCTCACAAGAACAATCCAAATGCCTCTTGGGAAATACTTTGTGGTCAGAAGTCAGAGTTATTTGACTACAATAACAGGAATTATATATTCGGAGGAGTCAGTCTAAGGAGAACTGTGCCATCTGTCAAGCATGTTAATAGTGGCCGTTGGTGGTGCTGGTGCAATGCAAAAATTGGATGGAATAATGACAAAAGAGGACCATCTCCAAAAATTCTTCAAGTCCAATTCCAACAAGCACAAGCCAGATGAAACTTGGAAAAAACAGGGTGTTCCAACTGTAGCAAATTGGAAGAAATATTTATCCAAATTTTAGTATATTGAGTATATGTGCATATCTGAGCCTGTTTGTATACTTCTGAGTGGAAATATCCAATAAATTCACACTTGTCCACCCAAGACTTGTTTTTAAAAACCATTGAATTTGTATCTTGTGTAATTATTTCACCTGAAAAAGAAAGATTCAAACGCATCATTAAAAATCTCACTCCTGCTGTCGTTTTACACTGCACACTCAGTAAGCACACTAATCGTTTATTAGATAAAGATGACTTAACCTTTTTAAACGTCTTTCCATGTTTTCCCACACTCTGTAGAAGGAAATGTTCAATTCGCCTTGTTACTAACTAGCAAGGGAGTTTTTATAAATTGAAGGCCTGCTCTCGCTTGCTGCCTTTGGTGCTGTTTCTTTGGCTTTAGAAGATGAGATTACGCAGCAGGCAGACACATGTCGTAACACACCATGGCATAATGTTGGACTTAGAAAAAAAACATCAATTTCACTAGGAAAGGAACTGAGTTGGGTGGAGAAAGAGATTTAAAGGCACCTGGAGCAGTGTAAAATTTGGAAATGCATTTGAACCTGTTAGTTACTGGAAACAAAACAGGGCAGCCAGTTCGCGTAAAGCTCAACCCTGTGTCAACTTTTGAGATGTCTATCCAGTTGGTATACTTCTCCAATAATTTTGCCTGAAATAGTACCCAGAATACTACACTAAATACTACTAAGAGGATAACATACTACATTTTTGCTGGAAACACAGCACCTTTTTCCTGTATTGACATTTGGTTCTCTCGCCCTGGACACATCTGACCAATAAACAGACTGAACATTGTGGTTTGTAGTGACATGGTTTGGTATGACTGAGGACTTCTCTGTGTGAGAAGAAACTAAACCATGGGAAAATGTTACAGGTTAACAATCTCAGCTGATTCAGACCAAAGTAAACAAAGTAAAACAAAACATTGTATTAGATCAGTTGATGAAGGATAATATAGAAATTATATATTATGGCCTTCACTTTAATAGGGAAGAGGTGTCCTGTAGACATTCAGTGATTCCCTCCATTAGAGGGTAATTTAAGTAAGTTTAATGTTTACAGAGTGCAGCCAGTGGACTGCAGCCAGAGTTATTGCATCAAGAGCCAACACACACAGAGACATCATCAAAGGTTTTTTACTTTGGCTAAGAAGAAAAAGGATACTGGGTTGCTGCTAAGTGATCCAAAGTCCTCTTAGCGTTCATCCATCCATTGTCTATACCTGCTTATTCCTTGTCTGGGATGTGGGTCGAGGGTGGTGGCGGCGCCTATCTCCTGCGATCAACAGGCGAGAGGCAGGTACGTCCTGGAGAGGTTGCCTGTCCATCACTGCAGCACATAGGACAAACAACCATGCATTCACACAAGTCACTCCTGAGAACAATTGTGAGTGACCAATTAACCTAGCATGCATTTTTTTGGACAGTGAGAGGAAGCTGGAGTACCTAAAGAGAACCCACACATGCACTCAGAGAAGATGCCAACTCCATGCAGAAAGGCAAACCAAAGACCTTCCTGCTACAATAACTGCGTCGTAATACAATCTTTTAGAATTTTGGGTCTTTATTACTCTTAGCCATATAAATAAATTTAAATTAAGAGTTAAAATATATCATTGAGACTATAAAATATTATGTATTTTATTTATTGTTTCATTATTTCTTTATTTTAATTTTATTTATTACTGTAATAAATAGACACTATGATGAAATTCTAATTTATTAAGAAGCACTTATACACCTTTAAAAAAGTAATTTCTCAAAACAAACAGCAAGTTACCTGAGGGTCATCTCTGCCTCATTACTCTTGTCTCATTTTAGGGATTTACAAATGTGAGTCTGGACAAAGTCTTCGCCGGAGGAGCCAACATTTCAGGGTTTCAGATTGTCAACCCTGAGAACCCGATTGTGCAGCAGTTCATACAGCGATGGGAGCGGCTAGATGAAAGAGAATTCCCAGAAGCACGAAACGCTCCTCTGAAGGTACTCAGGCTTTTGCAGAGCTTTATTACATTGTGCATGCAGAACACGCCAACTGTTCCTTCTGAAGTGAACTCCATCAGCTGTTCCTTCTCTCATCCTGTTTACCTTTATCATTCTTTCACCTTCTCACCTCCACTCCCTCGCTCTCTGCGGCGTCTTTGCTTTGCATTTCTCGGAGCAATCGATATATTGATAGGCAGTGCAAGCCAAGATTATATTGCAGGTTCAATTTACATCTAATTAAACAATGATCAAGGAAGAAATGGATTTGGAATGCCATTTAATTAGATTTCGCCATGGTGTGGTAGTCAACAAACAAGTGGCTCAACCCCTCAGTGATGAAAAGGTCAAGAGAAGTTGCAGGGTAAGTACGTGGGAGATAAAAATCAAACTTTTATCCTCTATTCACCACCTAACTCTGCAGTAAAGTTTTGAATGAGGTCCTGACACTAAGTCCTTGATAGTTTAAGTTTCATTATAAGCACGGTGTCAAAGTAAACATCAACCTGACAATCAGACGCTGAAATGCTTTTAAGCACACAGATTGCCTGTTTTTTTTTTTTCCTGGATTCTCTCAATTTGACATCTTCCCAAAGAATAAAAAGTCTTATTTATTCATTAACATTTTTCACAATGCATTTTTTCAATACCATATGTTCTCTTGTTTTTGTTTATCGCTCTCTTTTTGGACAGTACACCTCCGCTCTGACTCACGACGCCATCCTAGTGATAGCCGAGGCATTCAGGTACCTGAGGCGCCAACGCGTAGACGTGTCTCGTAGAGGCAGTGCAGGAGACTGTCTGGCAAATCCTGCGGTACCCTGGAGCCAGGGCATAGACATTGAGAGAGCTCTGAAAACGGTAAGGAGGGGATATGGGAGGGAGTGGTAGGCTGAGACCAAACAGGAAAAAAGGGGGCCAGGAGAAGTAGTGGTGCAGGGTTAGCATGATAAAGATGGAAAGTGACAGAGAGAAGGGGAGAGAGTGCAGAGCTATTCTCCGCTCTCTGCCTCCAGATATCTCTGAGCTTGCTCAAATCCAGGCCCTCATTACCATAAAACTACATCTTTTATTAAAGCGTATCCAGTTCATCATTTGATTAACGGACTGAGTTCGCTCCAGTTGCAAAATGGACACGGGCAGCGATATGGCTATATCTGCAAAGTGATCTAAGTTTTTCACATTTCCCCAGGTCTAAGTGTTTGTTTTTCCATCAGGTTCAAGTGCAGGGGATGACCGGGAACATCCAGTTTGACAACTATGGCCGCAGGACCAATTACACCATAGACATATATGAAATGAAAACAGGTGGGCCAAGGAAGGTAAGACCTTTTCCAGCTGCCAGAGCTACTAAGAATCATTTCCTTTAGCCAACATGGAAGTTTAAAAGTTTCAGCTGGTTGTATTAAAGCAGAAAGGTTTATTCATGCCTACTGGTACCTATTTAGATGATAAAACTTTGTCAAACAAAACTTTCACTCAGCTACAATGATAAAGTTGGATTTTATACACTTTTAGCAATAGAAAATGTAAAAGAAAAAGTACCTACAGTAGCCTTCAAACTAAATGGCACCCCTGGAAAAACAAAAATGTAAATAGCCTTAAAATAAGTTTCTCTAAGTTAAATTATTCAGTCAGATTATTTCACTCAGATAATTTTATTCATTTAAAACAATCCCGCCTTAAAGTATAGTTTTTACATTAAATGATGTTTTTCTCACTTTACCATCACCTATTGCCAAGTTTTCCCCTATATTATTTTGAGAGGGATGTCTGACTATTTCTCCTCAATCTCTCTTGTCCCAGAGTCCTTGGGCCTCTCTTATGCCCTCTTCTTCCCAGACAAAAGACAAAATAATTACCTATTTTCAGTTTTCTGGAAACTAAAGGTGACCTGACTTATAATTAAAATATCAAGATATTTTAATTATAAGTCAGGTCCATGATGCCATGCACACTAACACGGTATTCATGGCTTTTAGTGTGCTCTCCATGCATGTTTAACAGTATATATGGAGAGCATTTGCATATTTTTGTGTAACTGTAGAGTTTGTTGCAAAAAAGCTCCATCTTAGTTTCATCTAACCAACACACATGCTTCTAAATAGAGTTTACTATTATGACAAGTCGGTGACTTCAAAATGCCATGCTTTGCAGTTCTCTAACAATGAGGTTTGGAAAGTTTTGTTTTTACCTCCCTTATTATCCTGACATCACAGGTTCTGCGTTAACCTTTTAATTATTGCTGTGATTATAGATAATAGCAAGTTCATGTGAGCAGCTATTACTTGCTGCTATTTCCTCAGTCACTTGTCTTTCCCAGTTTTTTCCAGGCAAAGTTGTGATTTACTGTTTGAAGTTCCTAGACAATTTGATGATCTGATTTTATGAGGTCATGCACCTGCACCAAATAATGAATTTGTCTTAATTCATCTTTTTACCAATGGGTGCCAATAAGTGTGGAGGGGGCTCTTTCTGAAGAGTCGTTGGGGCAAGAAAATGCCCTTAATACTTTTCTTGTGAATTTATTTCCCCAGTCTCTGATTTTCTTTAATACAATATGATTATAATTTTGTCAATTATGCTCCCATTTCTAAAGAAAAATAAATTCAATTAAATTCAGTTTATTTATATAGTGCCAATTCACAACACATGTTGTCTCAAGGCACTTCACAAAAGTCAGGTAATAATAAATAAATATATAAAGCAGAAAATTGTCAGTGAAGTAGTCTGAACTAGTTCACAAAACAACGGATAAAGCCATCACAACCTGACTCCTCTGAAACTAATGCATCAAAGCATGATTAGTAGAGACAGTCATGCTTTAGTCACACATAAGACTGCCAATGGCTGACAATGTTAACCTCAGCATAGCCTAAAGCCTAGACTGTGATCTTAAAAAGTTCAGTCAAATCCAGGTGCTTCAAATGGCTCTCTCTCTTCAAATGCGTGAGTCCAAAAGGTTGAGTGGACAGCAAAGAATCATGCCAATTGCTTTGGTAAAAGCAAGCATTGAAATGCCCACAAATCATACCAAGCCAGCAATCTGACAGCTAAAACTGTGCTGTAAAAAAGGCATGGCATTTGTGTTGCCGTGGGATAGCGCAGATATGATTTTGGTTCTTTCCTGACAGTAATTACCATTCCAATAACCAATTACAGCAAAGGGTACCCAAAAATTCCTCTAGCTCCTCTTTAAAATGGTAATTGCCAGTGGAACGTTCACATTATAACCAGTACCATATGATGACCTCTGGTTTTATTTCATTACCCTACTGAGATCCAAGAGGCAGCTGTGAATTTCTACTTTGCCGGATAAGTGTAGGCTCAGTCTGATATGATGTGTGATTATACTGCCTGCCTTGCAGGCATCCAAGCCCATACTTCAATTAGCTTTGCATAGCCCTCACCAACATCCCCGCACAGACGGAGAGAGCAGGGAGATGGATGGCTAGAGTGGGAGAAAGGAGGTTAGTGGGAGAACATGAGGGAGGGAAGATCAGACAAGACAGGCAGCACTTTGTCAGGACCTGCAGCCTCAGCCACCCCAGTGACAATTGGAGGATGAGGGTCTTAGCTGTGACTGCCACAAATGATGTATGAGCTGATATGTGTCGTAGTTGCTCGGGGTGAGATCAGGATGTACCTTCTGGAGCTCCTCAGGCTCAAACTGGTCCCATAAGCAGCACCGCTCAAAATAGCTGGTGGATTAAAAAAAAAGTGCAGTGGATAAAAAAGAAAACAAGAACTTTTTTTTTCCATTCTGGCAAATGCATTGAATACATTCACAGCTGTAAACTCAGTTTGGAGTTCAACTCTTAGAAGTTTGCTGTTTTCTAGCACCTCCTCTTGGATCTGAAAATTAATGCGCTGTTGTACACCTGTTTGTCGATATCAGTGAAAGATCTGAGGAACAGAAAAATGCTCACCAGATGTGAAGGGGAAACTCCCAGCCAGCAACACATTTGGCAATTACATATGCAACACGTTTCATCATGAGCCAAAGCACCCATTATTTTAGATGCGCAAAACAAACACTTGACAGTTATTTGCCTTAAACATCTGTACAGCAGAATACAGGCGGACTACAACAGCAGAAGAAATCCTGGAGGCCTTGGAATAGTGTCCTTTAATATTAACTGTGTATGCAGTTAGCAGGCCTGCGTTTCAGTAAATTACTATAAAAACCTACAAAGCTAGAGGTGTAAGGGATGTGTGTTGGCTTCCGTATGAGTATATATTTCACAGGAGCTGTGAGGTTGCAGTACAAAAACACAAAACATATGATGTTTGTAATCATAATACAGAGCAAAATGATGAATGAAGAAATATAAAGTCTTCACTGTGCTCTTGGATAAATGGGGAACTCTTGTTTGTCCATTCTGGATTAGTGGTCCGCTCATTGTTGCTATTTTAGTTGAACTTCAGGGTGGAAGCAGCATGCCTTAGGGATGTACAATGTTATTTTAATGAGTTTGCATCACTGCTACGTTCCAACTAATATGTGCCCCTTCTATGGTGCCTTGCAACAGTATTTGTACCCCTTGAACCTTTACAAACTTTGTCATGTCACAATCCACTTTTAAGTGTGTTTTATTGGGATTTTATGTGATAGAAAAATAAAGTAGTCCATACAACTTTTCGCATTTCACTACGGTGACTGTTGCAAATCTTTTTGGGTATCAGTTTTGCACGTAGAGACTGAAATTTCTGCCCAGTCGTTTTTGTTTTTTTTTTATACCCAAACTGCCCACCTGACAACCACACAGTGTTAGTGCAAATCTAAAACTGACTGACATATTGACATGCATGAAAGCCCATCACCTCCAACTAAAGTTCTCTAAAACTGAACTGCTTGTCTCCTCAACCATACTCTACAATATCTGCATCCAAACTGGATCCCTATCCCTTGCTAGCTCATAATTGATGACCTGCTGACCTTTTAAGATCAACACGCCACCCAGCTCCTGATCAGGTTGTGGTCATCTCCCGCCTTGACTACTGCAACGTCCCCCTAATTGGGCTCTAAGCTTGTTTTGTGAAACCTCTGCAGATGGTCCAGAACATGTCCAGAATTCATCTGGTCTTTAAACAGCATAAAAGAGCATACATCATCTCTCTGATTGTTGAACTCCAATGGCTAACAGCCTACATTAAATTAAAGTTATTAATGTTGGCCAACAAGTAGCTTAATGGAATGGCTCCCAACAACTTGAACACTCTCATGAAGGTTCTTGTCAATCCGCTTGTCAAAGAATTCTCAGCTAGCAGTCCCCACATCATGCTCACAACAATCCAGACTCTTTTCCTGTGTTGTTTCTTGAAGGTAGAATCACCTACTGAGTACATTAGGTGATGTCTCTCTCTCTCTACACCAAAACAAATTCCTTGTATGTCCAAAAACGTACTTGGCAATAAAGCTTTTCTGATTCTGATTCTGATTCTGATTCTATCTTCAAAAAACAATTAAAAACCCAGCACTTAGCGAGCATGTCTTCCTCTAGCACCTATCATCTACTTCTGCACCCCCCTACTCCACCATTTCTTTCTGAAATTCCATCTAAGCCTGCAGTCACCCCTGTTACCTCCAACAACACCTGACTATTGATCTTCCTTCTAAGTAGCTTATTGAAGTAGCCTATTGTTAGCTTTGATGTTAACTACATTGTTATAATCCTAATGTATAAGTCACTTTAGATAAAAGTCTCTGCTGAATAAACATACATATAAAAATCATCCCATCATCTCTAATGAGTTTTTCTGTCCCTGGTTAAGAAAGGCATCACCGAAACATAAGGCTACCTTCAGCATATTTCTTCATGGGTATTATTTGGTTAGGGTGACATGCAGTGTTGGGGGGAATCAATACTTTTGCAAGGCATTGTCCATGTTCACGTTTCTCATCTGTGTATTAGAGGGTATCACTAATTGCTGGTTTCTCTTTGCAGATTGGTTACTGGAACGAGTACACACGATTTGTAAATATTATGGATCCCCAGGTCTCCAACGACTCCTCAGTGGAAAACCGAACCATTGTGGTCACTACTATTATGGTACACTTTCCACACAGTTTTAAGTGTTTCACGTATTCTGCCACTCGAGGTCATGGTGTTGATTCCAATGAGTGATACATTTTGTCCTGGACGGGTAGAACCACATTTTTTTTGTGTTGCTTTCCACCCACTCATTACATGTTGAAACAGTCGGCCCCAAGTAAGCGAAGGCGGCAGTTCGGGGGGAGGGGGGAGTGTTTCAACTGTATCCGTGTGGGTGTCAAAGCATTTTGGTTTCCCATGTTTTAGTGGCCTGTCGTAGCAGTGACGTCACAATAAATGGTGTAAGTGATTATGGTTGACTCCATCAGTTACAAAAAACAAAACATAAAAAACGCATACGTAAGTAGACCCGTCTGTCCTCATCAAGTAAATGTTCAATGACACTTGGGACAGACTGACTGCAGAATGTTGAGAGAAAAATGCTGCAGTGGTTTCACAAGCTGGGTAAAGCAAAATAAATAGCATTGGAGAAGGATAAGGTGGCGTGGCGGTTTCCCCTGTTATCAGTTCTCCAATCTATTGTGTATTTCTTCTTCATGCGTTCTGTGTTGAAGTATATAATAATCCTAAGGGACTAAACTAAGCCAAATTAAGAAAATTTTGCACATTTTAAATCTTAGTTTAAGTATATTGAATCAACCAATTAATTTAGGCTTACTAGATGTGAAATGTTTAAGTGCTTTTATAAAGACACAATAATATCCAGAAACAGGATCCTCTTTTTTGCAAAACAAAACATTTTGAAATAATAAAGGAAAAAAAAAATAAAAGCAATGGTCTTGTTTAAAGATGTATGTACAGTTAGATGAATGAGTATCACTCAGAAACAAAAAGGAACAATTAAACATCTCTGGATATGGACTAACAGACTGACTGACTAGGAAATACTCTGTGGATCCAGTGTGAGGGGATACATTCAGCACAGAACAAACAAATCATTGCTCTCCCTCTTGCACTCTAATTGTGTGTGGCTGTAATGACAATGCCGTCTCTCCTGAGCAGCCCTGTTGTTTCGTTATAACGATGTGCTCAGTAAGAGGAAGGATGAGCTGCACAAGTCTTTGTAAAAATGGAGTGAAAAAACTGGCACATTCCTGCCCTTTTTTTAAGTATTTTTGTTATGAATAATTTTTCTGTTGCTTTATTGTAGATAGCAAATAGCAACCAGTTAATATTTATTTAGTTGCTTGTTTGTTTACTACTGGTAGAATAATAGTTTTTTTTATTATTTATTTATTATTATTATAGTGGTATCTTTTTTATTTATAATCATAATACTAATGATGATTTTTATGATGATTTTTATTCATTTATTTAATATAGCCATCTAACTGTGCAGTGGTGCGGTGTGCTTGCTGAGATACCAGTGGCACTCTCTGATCCCTCTCCTGTCACTGGCATTTACTTGTAAAACCCATTCCCCACCCCCATTTACATCCCCATTCTCCACTGAGCTGACCCATGCCTTGCCTACCAGTGACCCAACCTGATCAAAAGCATAATTTGGCTTGTACAATTTACAAATGTATTTTCTTCCATGTACAAAAAGCCACTGAGTTGGACTTACAGGTTAAAAAACTATTTAATAGATATGTGTTTGGCTTGGTGTCTGCTGGCTGTCAAGGCATGATAAGAGCAACCAGACCATGTAATCATTCTGCTTTTATCACTGTATATTAGCAGGCCGTCATTTGTTTATGCACGACTGCCTGGACATGTCTGTAGCAGCCAATGATGTATGGAATGTGTGTGTGTGTGTGTGTGTGTGTGGGGGGGGGGGGTTCTGCTTGGTGTGTATTTCTCATCTTTGGTTAGGTTGCAAGGAAAACATTACAAGGACCAAGAGCAAATTCTTGTGAATTACAGTTTTTAAATAAACAGTACTGACAGAAAACCTTCAGGTAAAAGTTTAACAGTGCCGTTTTAAAAAGGTCACAAAGTCAGACCTTGTTAACCATGTTTCAACACCATTTAGTGACATTTGTTTGACAAGCAAAGTTAATATTTAAAATAATAGTTGAAATATTCATATTGCTATTAATCTTTTCTCCCCCACCTACTTCTTTGTCACCTGTTGATTTAGGCAAGTATTGTTGCAATGGTGACACTGTCAGTGTATTTCTGTGAAAACCTTGAAAACACATATAATCTTAAAAATGTATCAGTATTTAAACTGCCGAGCCCCAAACTGCAAGTCTAGATTTAGCATAATGTAAGATTAACAATTAGTTATGGATTATATATTCACCGACAACTATTGAGATGATTTGAGGTTTGGGACATCAGAATCAGAGTCAGAAAAGCTTTATTGCCAAGTACGTTTTTGGACATACAAGGAATTTGTTTTGGCGTAGTCAGTGCAATACAATACAAATTGGTACAATGGTGCATTATTCTCCTGGAGGTAGCCATAGGAAGACAGGTAGAATGTAGTCATATCGGGTTGGTCAGCCACAATACACTGAGGACCCCACAAAGCAGTAAGAAAATATTCGCTATATCATTACACCACCACTGCCATACAAGGCAGAATGGATCCATGCTTTCATGTTGTTTATGCCAAATTTTGACCCAGTTATTTTAATTTTGCAGCTGAAATTGAAATGCATCGGACCTGGCAACATGTTTCCAATCTATTTCTGTCTGATTCTGCTGAGCCTGCGTGAATAGCAGTCACAGTTTCCTGTTGTTAGCTGACAGGAATGGCACAACGTTTGCTTTTGTGCTGCTGTTAAAAATCTTCTCCAAGATTAAAGATAGTGCTAACAAGTGGCTTCTTGAGCTGTTGTTGACTTTCTATTATCTTGAACCAGTCTGCCCATTCTCCTCTGACTTCTGACATCAGTCGTTACCGAATTACTTAGACCAGGCCATCTGGCACCAGCCGCCATACCATGTTCATCATTTATACCATATCTAGATCCACTAAACTCATTAAGTTGCTGTGATGTGATTGGCTGGGTTGCGACTTGTGTTGACAAGCAATTGAACAGGTATACCTAATAAATTGGCCAGTGAGTGTGAATGTACCAGTTCTTAACATTATGAGAACAACCTTAGCCCTGAACTACAAGGGTAATTTTAGGAAAAGGCGGGATTAAGATCTATTCACACATTATTAAATTAGAGGTTGGGAGTTCAGGATTAAAGAAAATGTCTAAATTAAAGAGCTCCAACGTCATAGAAATACTTCTCTGTGTGTGTGTATATCTGTGTGTCGGTGAATGAGTGTGTCTGTGTTTGCTGTATGTGCATGCATTTGAATGCATGTTTGCATATTTCTGTATTTTTAAACATGTACAAGGACATAGGAGTGAATGAACCATGTTTGAATCAACAGGAAGCTCCTTATGTGATGTACAAGAAAAATTATAAGCATCTGGAGGGGAATGACAAATATGAAGGCTACTGCGTCGATTTAGCATCTGAGATTGCCAAACATGTTGGAATTAAGTACAAACTGTCAATAGTAATGGACGGCAAGTACGGCGCCCGAGACCCTGAGACCAAGACATGGAACGGGATGGTGGGTGAACTGGTCTATGGGGTGAGTACTGGGAGTCTCGATTCTGCTGATTACATGACAGTTTGCAAGGAACTTCAACATGAGAGGAGATCTCATTGTTCTGTCTTATGGTGATCACCAAACCCATGGTGAACTCATCAGCTCTTGCCCCAGTTCAAAGCCCCATGATGTCCCATGACGCTCAGCTGTGAGTGAATTTGTCAAATGCAGCCTGAAGCATTGGGGAGTTGGTGATCATCTTGAGACGGAGAAAATGAAATCATTTCTCAGTGCTGTTCATTGCAATTAATCCTTGTTGCTTAGTCTAGAAACTGTCTCTCTCCCTCTCTCTTTCTTGCAGTTAAAACAGAGGTAGGTACATGAGAACAATGAGTCCATATGGCAAACACACTGTAATCACTTTGATGAATGAAACATTGTATGTCTTTGAAGTGACTGTGTTTTTGTGTTCAATGTTTCACGCATTTGATGAATTATGCCACATTCACAGCTGAGTAATCTGCTTTGGAATCAACAGCTAAATGATGGTTTGCAGTTTGAAGCAACAAGATCCATATGTGCTGCGCTTCGCAGCCTCTCGCATTAAGGATGGGGGTCACGGCTTGTTATACATCTGACGAGAGCGAGCATGGGAGCTTGCAACAAATTAAGAATTTCCCAAATTATCCCAACTCCTCCCTGTCACCTTTCTCTGAGGAAGGGCCAAATACAAAATGCATGAGAGTTAGACCTCCTCACTTGTTCAATCTCCTTGCTATCAGCCAAGGAGATTGCTCAGTTTCATGTGCCAAATTATCTTTCAAATAGGAAAAATCCACTCCTTGCAGATGAAAGTAGTGGGAAAATGATTCCAACCACATTGCTGTCAAGTCTTTCCAGCCCTGCGCCTTTAAAGCAGGTGGGCCAGCTCTAATAGTTTTGTACATTCTGACCTTTTGACCAGTAAATTAATTTGATTTTAGTTGTCTTTTAAAGGTTAGGCCCGAGGCTCCTCTTTATTGTTTTGTTTGCTTCACCATTGATTGAGCACAGCACAAGAATTAAATGGTTATAGCCCACGTCTCAGTGTTGCGTTGACAGGGTAAAAAAAAACAACAGTTGTGTTTATTGGCTCTATTTGTGCCGCTTCTTGCTCCGACCTCATGAAAAGCAAACACTCTCCGCCTCGTGCTCCTTCAGTTCAATGTTTTCTTGTTTTTCGACATGAAAAGACAAACATAGCACAATACAACAATGGATGCCATTGTCTTTTCCCACTCTTGCTCCTTTGAAGAGGAGCATTATTTAATTAATCGCACACGCACAGTATGCAGTAACAATGTCTAACATGATTAATTATTTTCTTCTGCTTTTACTTTTACAGAGAAAGCCATTGTGATTTCTAAAAAAGGGGCAGCACCACCTTCATTGGATTTGTTTTGATAGTGTAATGTGATTGAAGTAGCAGAGCAAATGGAGAAGGAGATAAAGAGAAACAGCTTGGAGGAAAAAATACAGTGCCAGAATAAGCTATGTTTGGGAAACCAAGTGTAAGACGCAGCCATTGCGCTCAGATTTCTGTATGTAGCACCGACTTTGCATTCTGCAGATGGAAATATCTAACTAAACACATGCACTGATTTTTTTTGTCTTTCTACTTCAGTGAAAAAATTCTATTTATTGTTTTGTTGCGATATACCTCTGAAATTTCTCTTCCACTTTCTGCCTCATTTAGTCAAACATTACTCAAATACCCGTCTGTCTCGATGGATCGCTTCCAAGCTGCCTTTTTCTCTAGAGCTTTTTCTCTTTTTTGCCTCTAAATGGAGCAACATTTCCATGGGAAATTTTGCTTCACTCCGCTCTCATCTTAGATGTATATTACATACATTTTCAGCAACCTTTCTGCTGATTCACCTTTCTTTTTTACAGCTCTCCTTAAAAGGATTTTTTCTTTAATATCATATGTAAACTGAGATTTTAACAGCTGCAGTCGTTCACACATATGATGACCTATTTCCCTAACATGTTTCATGACTAATGCTTGCTGTGCATGTCCCTATTTCCAGAGGGCAGATATAGCCGTTGCGCCTCTCACCATTACTCTGGTTCGAGAGGAGGTAATAGACTTTTCCAAGCCCTTTATGAGCTTGGGCATCTCCATTATGATAAAGAAGCCACAAAAGTCCAAGCCCGGTGTTTTCTCCTTCCTGGACCCGCTGGCCTATGAGATCTGGATGTGTATAGTGTTTGCCTACATTGGTGTGAGCGTGGTCCTGTTCCTGGTCAGTCGGTTCAGCCCGTATGAGTGGAACCTCGAGGAGCAGGATGAGACCAAAGACCCCCAGACTCCCCCCGATCCTCCCAATGACTTTGGCATCTTCAACTCGCTCTGGTTCTCACTGGGCGCCTTTATGCAGCAAGGCTGTGACATCTCTCCAAGGTGGGTCAGCTCCAGTAGACACCTGGATTGAATGGTAATAAGGGATAGAGATAAAAACTTTTATCTGGATTCTGGTCAGAAGCTTGCATACACTCAGTACAAATGTTGTATTAATTTAGTTTTTTAAAATAATTTATTTCAACAATAAACACCTATGTCCAGGTTTCTACCATCTAACCATTGATTTTTTTTTAGATTGAATAATTTAGAGGTAATCCTTCATCATTATTCCATCCACTTTATGTAAAACACTAGTGCCATTGGCAGGGAAAGAGACCCTCAGCATAAAGAATCAGCATGCTCCTCTAAACATTTGTTAGCCTCATTCACTAGAGCCATGACGTTTTGCTGTCTCCATGTGTTTGGAATGTGAGCGGTCAACCCACTACTGTCATGCCTCTGAGCTGCACACCAAGAGAGTAACTGCTCTGTATTGGCCGTCTTGTGCAAGTATTAGCCCTCTTCAAGGATGTGATGCAGTGTTTACAGACAGTCTGTGCTATCAGCTGTCTGGGTGATTTAAGCCCAAAACAAACTGGAACCAGTGTGTAATGCACACAATTTCCTTTATAAACACACACTGGACAGTCCATGTTGAACAGTGCCAAGACAAGACAAATCACTGGACTTCAGCCAAGGGTAGTTTCTTTGGTACTGGTGACACTTGATAACAGAAAACCAATTAGTTGTCAAACAAAGCTAATGTGTTTTATCTTTTAGAATTAGATGAATTTTATATGTAAGACTGCCCATCACCTCTGCTGAGTTGATGCCACCTTTTGTTCCTCGATACCAACTTGAGTTTTGAAAGTTTGGATTTATGGATGGTTACCAACAAGTGGTTTCTCTCCAACTTGCCAAGCTGAGACACCGCCACTAAATATTAGTGTGTCTGTATGTATACATTTCACCATGTCTGTCATTTTAACCCATGTGCATAAGAAAAAATCCACAAACTAATTCAAACGGGTTCCCTGAAGTTGTTTGTTCTACCATTATTCCACTCTGTAAAAAGAACAGTTTCGACCACCATATTTAGATGACATTCATGTCGATGAGGAATGAATGTAAACTTCTGACCAGAATTCCACATTTTTTGCTAAGTGCAGTGTTGCTCTTTAAGATTATTATCCTCTCAAAGTTTGTTATTTGAAGCACTGGAATAATCTTTGACCCTGACTTCACAGCCAATTGAAAAAAACAACATTCAAACATTCTTGCACAATTTTCCTTGGAAGAAGGAAGAAGGTGTTACAAGAGCAAACTTTTAACTCACTGATACACTTTTAACTTGTTTTTAGGATTTACCCAGGAAATTCTAATGACTGATCCACTAATCATACACTGAACACAACTGGTAGATGTTAGCAGCTTGATGGGCACCACATGTCACTCTAATTGCATTCTTTGTTTCCCCATCATACCATCATACACTCCCTCTGTCAGGTCTCTTTCAGGGCGTATCGTTGGTGGTGTTTGGTGGTTTTTCACCCTTATCATTATTTCCTCGTACACTGCCAACCTGGCTGCCTTCTTGACCGTGGAGAGAATGGTGTCGCCTATAGAGAGTGCTGAGGATCTAGCAAAGCAGACAGAGATAGCGTATGGCACTCTGGACTCAGGCTCGACTAAAGAGTTTTTCAGGGTGAGTAGGGTCAGAAACATTTTTTTGCGCAATGCACCAGTTGACTTGTAACTGCCTTTTATATTGGCTGAAGTGGCAAACCATGCAGAAGCCTAAATATTGAAGCATAAACCTCATTTGTGTCCTTGAGAGACAACGCCTTGCAGCTGTTCCTCTTTGTGCTTTCAGTAAATAACTCCTGACCTGTGAAAAATTGCCCCAAATAAGGCATGTTGATTAAGAGGCAATTCTTGAACTCCTTGGACATGACTGTCAAATTTATGCAGCACGCGCTGCAGTGCGCAACCTTGTGGCCTCCTGTGGCTGTCAGCAGAAAGGATGATAACAACACAGAAGAGTCAGAGGTGATAAAAACAGGAGGCTAATCAAAGCACCTACGTAAGACTCAAACTCAGAAGGGTCAGTTCATGAGTTATAATTAGCAAGGTAGCCGTGGATGGCAAATTGGGTGTAATGAAGAAGAGCCCCTGCAGGTCAAGCAGAGCGCTCGGAAAGACATTTCAGAAGGAATCAGCAATATGTCCACCAGCGTGAGGGACTAGCTCAGCAATTAAGTTATAAATTACCTACAATCTGAGGCATGAGTATTTGAGTCTCTGAGAACTAATCACATGCTCATTGTGCAAGATCTAACCAAAGCTGTGAACTGTCGGAATGATCAAGCTTGTGCTCTGAGATCCATAGATGTCTTAGTTCCTGGTGTGTTCACAATAGCACTCCTGAAAACAAATTCATGAAACATTGCTCTGACTGTGATGACAGAAAGGCAATATGACTTTTATGTCTTTTATCTTATGCTCCCTCATTACTCATCAGCAGGAGTGAAACAAAACATATGCTTAACAGCTGCAGCCTGTTGGCAGAGAGACTCTTTGTTTTAGTTGAATTTTGAGTCCCGACCACAAAATCCAGAATTAAATCCATGCTCTTTCAGTCAAAGAAGGATTCGGAAGTGTCTGCAGGGCTTGATATTTACAATTCTTTGAATTAAAGTCTGTAACTCCTCATGAATTAGGCATAAAAGATTCAGTTCAGTGCAGATAATGCTTTGTATTTAGAAAAACATATTAGGAATGACAGTAAACCTATTCTTCACACAACATCTCACAAAACCTGTCACTGCTCTGCTTTTTTATGAAAAATATTGCACAGGTGTAAGCTTGTACAGAGCACAGTAGTAGCAATTGACAATGAAGACCCCCTGAAAAGGTATGCTGTGTCACAGAACAATCCAAGATGTGGATTGGGAGTCCCAATCTTCTGTATTCTGTGAAACGAGTGTCCTAGTTATACATCCCCAAGACTTCAAATAGGAAATGACACGTGTGAAGCTCTATTCCAGGGGACTTTTTAATTAAAGCTGCAGAGGACTGACAAGGAAGAAAACTCACTGATTAATATGAGTTCAGGTTCCATTTCAGATCTGTTTCTTCAGAAAATACATTCAGCGCTAATTAGGCCCATACTTCATCAGCCAGCTGTAAAGTTTAAATCAAGTCCAACCTTTCAAACCAGGCATATGTCATCACGTCTGTCACCGTTGGCCTTTTATTTTTGATGCTTTCACCTGGTTTATTTTCTAAAGCTCCCTGACAAGTAGAACGATCTCTGTCATCTAAAGTATTTATTTGCTTTCAGTAGCAAAAAACTATAAAACATCGATCAATAAATATTGCATTAACTGGTGTTTTTTGTTGAATGTTTCTTATCTACTCATAAAGATGAAAGCTCTTTTTAGTTCCTGTCAAATTTCCTTTTGGAAATGTATTTTCTACCTGATAAGAGCCATAACACTCTTTGCAGTTTGTGTCTTCATTTGGGAATGTGGCTTAGCTTTGGATTATTTTCCAACACTGGGTGTTGCAACAGAATCCCCAGAAAGCCCAAATTCTGATGCCCACTACCAACTAGGGTAGCTGGTCCAGGAACCCACTGATGTGCCCAGTGGAAGCTTCCATCATTCATTTGGCAGTGGCTTTCTAACTGCTCTTGGCCACTTTTCCCCAGAATACCGTGCTCGCCTGGAAACGTTTCCCTCCCTAATGTTTAGTCTGTCTGTTTCACCTCAAGATGGTCACTCTGCTCCAGCACTTCTGCTGCACTATCTTCCTTATTAGGTATGGATGGGGAAAAAAGTAACCCTTTACGGCCCATTTTTGCATTAGCATAATCTCACACAGACAAATCTGGAAAAATGCATTGTTTAATTTGAGTACAATTATTGGGGTGGGTTGGGGGTCACCGGTGACACAATTATTGGCACGCCTGCTGTTAATACTTTATACAACCCTTTTGCCAAAAAAACAGTACTTCCATGCAACATTTTACTAGATCGGTGCATAAAGAGAGAGCTACAATTGAAATCCTTTGCCTAGGTGCCATTTTATGCACCTTTGTTTTCAACTCACCCAAAAGGATTTACTACAGTAGTTAGATATGGGGGACTGAAAAATGATAAAATATTTTGTGTCCTTTTCATAGTTACTTTGTATAATTTTACTTGATCCAGCCACATGATTTGAATTTTTATCCTGCTAAAAGACCAATGACACCCTGTTTTCAGTTTGTGAGTAGGGTCAATCAGATTTTTATTTAAAGTCTCTTGGTATTTCAAAGAGTTCATGATGTCATCCTTTGTTTCTTCTCAAACTGACCTGGAGTGTTTGGTCTCAAAAGCTGAGTCTTAGCCTCATGAGACCAAAGCACAGAGTTCTTGTTAAACTCCCAGTGGAGTTTGGCATCTCCAGACATTGACATCTGTAATAGTATGATTTGTTTCTGGCTTTCCTGACTTGTGAACATAAACTAATGATTTTGTGAAGACTTGGCAACCTCAAAAGGCTGTTTTTGCAGCTGTAAAACAGCGAGCTACAGGGGTTGGACAATGAAACTGAAACACCTGGTTTTAGACCACAATAATTTATTAGTATGGTGTAGGGCCTCCTTTTGCGCCCAATACAGCGTCAATTCGTCTTGGGAATGACATATACAAGTCCTGCACCGTGGTCAGAGGGATTTTAAGCCATTCTTCTTGCAAAATAGTGGCCAGGTCACTACATGATACTGGTGGAGGAAACGTTTCCTGACCCGCTCCTCCAAAACACCCCAAAGTGGCTCAATAATATTTAGATCTGGTGACTGTGCAGGCCATGGGAGATGTTCAACGTCACTTTCATGTTCATCAAACCAATCTTTCACCAATCTTGCTGTGTGTATTGGTGCATTGTCATCCTGATACACGGCACCGCCTTCAGGATACAATGTTTGAACCATTGGATGCACGTGGTCCTCAAGAATGGTTCGGTAGTCCTTGGCAGTGACGCGCCCATCTAGCACAAGTATTGGGCCAAGGGAATGCCATGATATGGCAGCCCAAACCATCACTGATCCACCCCCATGCTTCACTCTGGGCATGCAACAGTCTTGGTGGTACGCTTCTTTGGGGCTTTTCCACACCGTAACTTTCCCGGGTGTGGGGAAAATAGTAAAGGTGGACTCATCAGAGAACAATACATGTTTCACATTGTCCACAGTCCAAGATTTGTGCTCCTTGCACTATTGAAACCAACGTTTGGCATTGGCATGAGTGACCAAAGGTTTGGCTATAGCAGCCCGGCCGTGTATATTGACCCTGTGGAGCTCCCGACGGACAGTTCTGGTGGAAACAGGAGAGTTGAGGTGCACATTTAATTCTGCCGTGATTTGGGCAGCCGTGGTTTTATGTTTTTTGGATACTATTCGGGTTAGCACCCGAACATCCCTTTCAGACAGCTTCCTCTTGCATCAACAGTTAATCCTGTTGGATGTGGTTTGTCCTTCTTGGTGGTATGCTGACATTACCCTGGATACCGTGGCTCTTGATACATCACAAAGACTTGCTGTCTTGGTCACAGATGCGCCAGCAAGACATGCACCAACAATTTGTCCTCTTTTGAACTCTGGTACAGTACAGACCAAATGTTTGGACACACCTTCTCATTCAAAGAGTTTTCTTTATTTTCATGACTATGAATATTGTCGCTTCACACTGAAGGCATCAAAACTATGAATTAAGACATGTGGAATTATATACTGAACCAAAAAGTGTGAAACAACTGAAAATATGTCTTATATTCTAGGTTCTTCAAAGTAGCCACCTTTTGCTTTGATTACTGCTCCGCACACTCTTGGTAGTCTGTTGATGAGCTTCAAGATGTAGTCACCTAAAATGGTTTTCCAACAGTCTTAAAGGAGTTCCCAGAGATGCTTTGCACTTGTTGGCCCTTTTGCCTTCACTCTGCGGTCCAGCTCACCCCAAACCATTCCGATTGGGTTCAGGTCCGGTGACTGTGGAGGCCAGGTCATTTGGCGCAGCACCCCATCACTCTCCTTCTTGGTCAAATGCCCTTACACAGCCTGGAGGTGTGTTTGGGGTCATTGTCCTGTTGAAAAATAAATGATGGTCCAACTAAACGCCAACCGGATGGAATAGCATGCCGCTGCAAGATGCTGTGGTAGCCACGCTGGTTCAGTATGCCTTCAATTTTGAATAAATCCCCAACAGTGTCACCAGCAAAGCCCCACACCATCACACCTCCTCCTCCATGCTTCACGGTGGGAATCAGGCTTGTAGAGTCCATCCGTTCACTTCTTCTGCGCCGCACAAAGACACGGTGGTTGGAACCAAAGATCTCAAACTTGGACTCATCAGACCAAAGCACAGATTTCCACTGGTCTAATGTCCATTCCTTGTGTTCTTTAGCCCGAACAAGTCTCTTCTGCTTGTTGCCTTGATGGTTTTTGCGCTTGATGGTTTTTGCGACTGCACTTGGGCACACTTTCAACGTTTTCCCAATTGTTCGGACTGACTGACCTTCATTTCTTAAAGTAATGATGGCCACTTGTTTTTCTTTACTTAGCTGCTTTTTTCTTGCCATAATACAAATTCTAACAGTCTATTCAGTAGGACTATCAGCTGTGTACTGTATCCACCTCCTGCACAACACAACTGATGGTCCCAACCCCATTTATAAGGCTTGAAATCCCACTTATTAAACCTGACATCTGTGAAGTGAAAACCATTTCAGGTGACTACCTCCTGAAGGTATGGAGGACCGATCCTGACAAAATTAAAAATAAAAGCAGAAATATATATATTTTGTTTTGCCCTTTTCCTTACACATGCGTTTTCATAAAGAAATTTATATATATTTTGTTTTTCCTTTTCCTTAAACATGCGTTTTCATCAAGAAATGTAAATGTTTTCTTTTTCCTTTTCCTTACACATGCCTTTGTTGTTTTGACATTTCCTCGCCTCTCTTTTTCCTTTACCTTATGCTTCATTATGCAAATGAAGAGAGCTGCCTTCTTCTCTCCAGCTCCCCTCCTATTGGTCAATATACAAGAAGGAGGAGGGTCCATGTGCAGGCCGAAGGTGTGTCCCAATTCAGGGGCTGGATTCTTCCAAGTGCGTACTTGTGGGCTAATTACGTCACAGCGCGGCGCGTAAGGTCTGTCAGATGCTGACAGATGCAGGTCCTTCTTTTGCCCGATTTGAAGGATGCGTTGTGAGTATCCTTCGCGGTCCATCTTTTCCCATGATTCATTGAGGGTCGAAACAGTTCGGTCAAATAGGGGCAGCCATGGTGGACCACAATGGCAAAAGCTGTGAGTAAACTGTGAAAAATTACACATTCTGTGACACAAATGAACTTTTACAATGTTTTTAGTGCGGGAATATAACTGTGTAGACGTGAAAAATCTGCTTGATTTATCAAGACATCGCTTAATTTCAAACGTGCTCCGACGTGTTCGGAGTTTTCTGCTCCCACCGTAGTAACTGGCGGCATGCTTCGCCAGCCCTACCGGCAGTGGGGCGAGCTAGCCCGGTAGAGATCTGACCGGACTATCGGCACTGAGCTCCTGCTGCCAGTCATCACAGTGAACGTTAAACACAAGTGATTTCTAACAGTATATGTTAGTATTATTTTAATGTATTGTGTCATTTGTTCATGTAAGTCGATTTGACATTACAGGTGATATTAAAGTTAACCTGAATAAATGGACGATTTTATGTAATCCTACCGTATTGCTGGAGAGTGTGATCGAGAATAAATAAGCTTTTAAATATTCATTTTTGATGAAGAAATGTGCTATATGTGTTTTTAAAAGTATATTTATAATTCAGCTAGCATTATAATTTGTGATTCCAGGTACAGCTGAAGAGAAATACACTTTCAAATGCAAGCAAATCTCAGTAAAGAAGTGAAAAGTTTGAAAGAGCTTGTTTTAGGCATTTGCATAGAAATATTTTAATATGTTCTGCAAATTAAGACAAATGGAAAATTTTAAAAAAAGCCTTTTTTTACACTGATATTAAGCAAGATGTTTTTTTGTTTTTTTTCTTGTTGTTTTGGTTTTCCCTTTTTCCTTTTGTTTGTTTAGGACAATTCTGGAGAAGATGGGCCAACAGGGGAAGGTCACCCCCTTGCAGGCCCAAAAAAAAGTGGGACGATATGAAATATAAAGTTTGTTCAGAACTTCTCATGTCACACACAAATAAAAAAATATTTCTTATTGGTTTCTCTATTTAGTCAACTCTTTTTTTCTTCCTTCTAACTTTAGGATTGTAAGTATCCAGGGTCAGGAGAGGGAGTCAGTGAAAAACTCACTGCTGCTACTTGGCCCTGGTTTGTCCTTATGGATGAGGTGTTGGGACAGAGGTCTTCCACAACACCTCCTGTCCTAATTGCCTCCATCCCTGAGGACACTCCAGGGCCGAGCGGAGCGGTGGGCAACCAGATGGAGAAGGAAGACAGTGAGCCAGCAGGAAGGGGTCAGAAGAGAAAGAAGGACAGAGATGATGGATTTGATCAGGGAGGACATGAGGGCACAGAGAATGGACAGACTGTTTTTCCATCTTAGAAAGAATGGTACTGAAATAAGGTGCTATATAAGAAATAATATTAAGTTTTGTTCAGATAGTTTCTTAAAGTTTTAAGCTGTTCTAATAAATTTCAATATTGTTTTTGTCACCAATGTATTTTATTTCCATTTGACCTAACAATACATCAACTTCATTTAAATTTCTAAACATAGTTTATTTTGAAAATTACAAATAGCATTTTAAACAGAATGTGGAAAAAAAACAACATTCAAACAGATCAAGATTACAAGACAAAAGGCATAAAATAAAACTATGTACAAGTATTTACAATGGCAACAGCAGGATCAATCTGAGTGACCGATTCCTGGAAAAACCTCTTCAACAGAACAAAGAGGCAGATGTCTTTCTGAACAGAAAGTCTCTGGCGGTGTGGCTAAATCTCTCACAAGGTTAGAGACTTGGATGGGACGCTGCAACTGAGACCTGTGGTTTGTCTTTCTGGATGGTGAGCGAAGCATCACACAGGTGGTCTGCAGATGTTTGTGATGCCTCTTTCATCCATCAAGTTTAAAGGGCTGGCTGGACCACATCACTAAGATGTAATCAGAAATATGCAGAATTAGAAGATGGTGCTCACAAAATATGACAATTAGTTATACCCCTCAAACGTTAATCAAATCTATAATATTATACTTGCCTGCATACAGTAGTCATGTTCTGGTGGTGTTGCTGAAAAAAATAAAGGGAACCCTTAAACAACACAATATAACTCCAAGTAAATCAAACTTCTGTGAAATCAAACTGTATACTTAGGAAGCAACACTGATTGACAATCAATTTCACAGCTGTTGTGCAAATGGAATAGACAACAGAGGGAAATCTTTGGCGATTAGCAAGACACACTCAATAAAGGAGTGGTTCTGCAGGTGGGGACCACAGACCACTTCTCAGTACCTATGCTTTCTGGCTGATGTTTTGGTCACTTTTGAATGTTGGTGGTGCTTTCACACTCGTGGTAGCATGAGACGAACTCTACAACCCACACAAGTGGCTCAGGTAGTGCAGCTCATCCAGGATGGCACATCAATGCGAGCTGTGGCAAGAAGGTTTGCTGTTTCTGTCAGCGTAGTGTCCAGAGCCTGGAGGCGCTACCAGGAGACAGGCCAGTACACTAGGAGACGTGGAGGAGGCCGTAGGAGGGCAACAACCCAGCAGTAGGACTACTACCTCCACCTTTGTGCAAGGAGGAACAGGAGGAGCACTGCCAGAGTCCTGCAAAATGACCTCCAGCAGGCCACAAATGTGCATGTGTCTGCACAAACAGTTAGAAACCAACTCTATGAGGATGGTATGAGGGCCCGAAGTCCACAAATGGGGGTTCGGCTCACAGCCCAAAAACAAGCAAGATGCTTGGCATTGACTTTTTCAAAAGAGATTGCATATATGTTTCTCCCTGGTCTTAAATAGTAATAAAAAGTCTTAAGATTGTGTTATCTCTAAAGGCTGTACATTTTTACATCATATCTCTTACATGTCATTTAGTTACAGTACAGACCAAAAGTTTGGACAAACCTTCTCATTCAAAGAGTTTTCTTTATTTTCATGACTATGAATATTGTAGCTTCACACTGAAGGCATCAAAACTATGAATTAACACGTGGAATTATATACTGAACAAAAAAGTGTGAAACAACTGAAAATATGTCTTATATTCTAGGTTCTTCAAAGTAGCCACCTTTTGCTTTCATTACTGCTACGCACACTCTTGGTATTCATAGTGATGAAAATAAAGACAACTCTTTGAATGAGAAGGTGTGTCCAAACTTTTGGTCTGTACTGTGTATATATATATATATATATATATATAAATGTACACTGCTCAAAAAAATAAAGGGAACACAAACGAATGAAATATTCTCATTGAATACTTTCTTCTGTACAAAGTTGAATGTGCTGACAACAAAATCACACAAAAATCATCAATGTTTTTTGGCAGAAGGACCACCTTAGTTTTAAAGAAGCATGAAAGCACATAGACAGGTCAAACTGATTTTTTCTAGATGAATTTGGTTTTATTTCTTGTTTTTTGTTTGATAAATTATAAACTAAAATGTTATTTCTTTATTAATGTGTTTTGCATAGTTTGTGCATGGAGTAGCTGTGTGCTTGGTTGTGTGTGGGGTCATAACCACCACTACATGCCATAACCACACCAAAGAGTGATTTAATGTTTCAGAGGTCCTGTACTGGTTTGTACCACATGGCCAATTTCTTTGGAGGGCCATGCAACCCTCCAAAGAAATGCCACCCCACACCATTATTGACACACTGCCAAACCGGTCATGCTGAAGGATGTTGCAGGCAGCAGATCACTCTCCACGGTGTCTCCAGACTCTGTCACATCTGTCACATGTGTTCAGTGTGAACCTGCTTTCATCTGTGAAGAGCTCAGGGCACCAGTGGCGAATTTGCCAATCCTGGTGTTCTCTGGCAAATGCCAAGCGTCCAGCAACCCCCATTTGTGGATGTCGGGCCCTCATACCATCCAACCCTCATGGAGTCAGTTTCTAACTGTTTGTGCAGACATGCTACCACGAGTGTGAAAGCACCACCAACATTCAACCAAACCATCAGCCAGAAAGCATAAGTACTGAGACGTGGTCTGTGGTCCCCACCTGCAGAACCACTCCTTTATTGAGTGTGTCTTGCTAATCGCCAAAGATTTCCCCCTGTTGTCTATTTCATTTGCAGAACAGCATGTGAAATTGATTGTCAATCAGTGTTGCTTCCTAAGTGGATAGTTTGATTTCACAGAAGTTTGATTCACTTGGAGTTATATTGTGTTAATTAAGGGTTCCCTTTATTTTTTTGAGCAGTGTATATATATATATATATATATATATATATATATATATATATATATATATATATATATATATATATATATACACACACCAGAACATGACTACTGTATGTAGGCAGGTATAATATTATAGATTTGATTAACGTTTGAGGGGTATAACTAATTGTCATATTTTGTGAGCACCATCTTCTAATTCTGCATATTTCTGATTACATCTTAGTGATGTGGTCCAGCCAGCCCTTTAAACTTGATGGATGAAAGAGGCATCACAAACATCTGCAGACCACCTGTGTGATGCTTCGCTCACCATCCAGAAAGACAAACCACAGGTCTCAGTTGCAGCATCCCATCCAAGTGTCTGACCTTGCGAGAGATTTAGCCACACCGCAAGAGACTTTCTGTTCAGAAAGACACTCAGGGTGATCCTGCTGTTGCCATTGTAAATACTTGTACATAGTTTTTTTTTATGCCTTTTGTCTTGTAATCTTGATCTGTTTGAACGTTGTTTTTTTCCACATTCTGTTTAAAATGCTATTTGTAATTTTCAAAATGAACTGTTTAGAAATTTAAATGAAGTTGATGTATTGTTAGGTCAAATGGAAATAAAATACATTGGTGACAAAAACAATTTAGAAATTTATTAGAACAGCTTAAAACTTTAAGAAACTATCTGAACAAAACATATTTATTTATTTCTTATATAGCACCTTATTTCAGTACCATTCTTTCTAAGATGGAAAACAGTCTGTCCATTCTTTGTGCCCTCATGTCCTCCCTGATCAAATCCATCATCTCTGTCCCTCTTTCTTTTCTGACCCCTTCCTGCTGGCTCACTGTCTTCCTTCTCCATCTGGTTGCCCACCGCTCCGCTTGGCCCTGGAGTGTCCTCAGGGATGGAGGCAATTAGGACAGGAGGTGTTGTGGAAGACCTCTGTCCCAACAACTCATCCATAAGGACAAACCAGGGCCAAGTAGCAGCAGTGGGATTTTCACTGACTCCCTCTCCTGACCCTGGATACTTACAATCCTAAATTTAGAGGGAATAAAAGAAGAGTTGACTAAACAGAGAAACCAATAAGACTTTTAGAAATATTTTTTATTTGTGTGTGACATGAGAAGTTCTGAACAAACTTTATATGTCTTTTTCATATCGTCCCACTTTTTTTTGGTCCTGCAAGGGGGTGACCTTCCCCTGTTGGTCCATCTTCTCCAGAATTGTCCTAAACAAACAAAAGGAAAGAGGGAAAACCAAAAGAAGTATGTTAATCACTGGATGGATATTTATGAAAGTTAGAAAGATAGGAGTTTTTGAAACTGGACAGAAACTGACTGCAAATAATGTTGTTATTGTACCTCCAAGCGGTGGCTGAGTTTTTAGCTCCAGTAAAAAGGTGGTCATTCTCACCCCTGAGCTTAATAAACTGGCCCATCTGCTCCTTTGTACCTAAACAACAAAAACAACAAAAAAAAACATCTTGCTTAATATCAGCATAAAAAAAGGCTTTTTATTTTATTTTACATTTGTCTTAATTTGCAGAACATATTAAAATATTTCTATGCAAATGCCTAAAACAAGCTCTTTCAAACTTTTCACTTCTTTACTGAGATTTGCTTGCATTTGAAAGTGTATTTCTCTTCAACTGTACCTGGAATCACAAATTATAATGCTAGCTGAATTATAAATATATTTTTAAAAACACATATAGCACATTTCTTCATTAAAATTAATATTTAAAAGCTTATTTATTCTCGATCACACTCTCCAGCGATACGGTAGGATTACATAAAATCGTCCATTTATTCAGGTTAACTTTAATATCACCTGTAATGTCAAATCGACTTACATGAACAAATGACACAATACATTAAAATAATAACATAAACTGTTAGAAATCACTTGTGTTTAACGTTCACTGTGATGACTGCCAGCGGGAGCTCAGTGCCGATAGTCCAGTCAGATCTCTACCGGGCTAGCTCACCTCACCGCCGATAGGGCTGGCGAAGCGAGCCGGTTACTACGCCAGGAACGGAAAACTCCGAACACGTCGGAGCACGTTTGAAATTAAGCGATGTCTTGATAAATCAAGCAGATTTTTCACGTCTACACAGTTATATTCCCGCACTAAAAACATTGTAAAAGTTCATTTGTGTCACAGAATGTGTAATTTTTCACAGTTTACTCACAGCTTTTGCCAGTGTGGTCCGCCATTGCTGCCCCTGTTTGACCAAACTGCTTCGACCCACAATGAATCATGGGAAAAGATGGACCGCGAAGGATACTCACAACGCATCCTTCAAATCGGGCAAAAGAAGGACACTTTTGTCGGCAGCATTTGACAGACCTTACGTAACCTGTGACCTAATCAGCCCACAAGTACGCGCTTGGAAGGATCCAGCCCCTGAATTGGGACACACCCTCAGCCTGCACATGGACCCTCCTCCTTCCTGTATATTGACCAATAGGAGATGAGCTGGAGAGAAGAAGGCAGCCCTCCTCATTTGCATAATGAAGCAGAAACGCATAAGGTAAAGGAAAAAGAGAGACGAGGAAATGTGAAAAGAACAAAGGCATGTGTAAGGAAAAGGAAAAAGAAAACATTTACATTTCTTGATGAAAACGCATGTTTAAGGACAAGGAAAAACAAAATATATATATATCTGCTTTTATTTTTAATTTTGTCAGGATCGGTCCTCCATACTGAAGCTCATCAACAGAATGCCAAGAGTGTGCGGAGCAGTAATCAAAGCAAAAGGTGGCTACTTTGAAGAAGCCTAGAATATAAGACATATTTTCAGTTACAACAAAGATCAGAGACTGTTTGCATGAAAAGAGAAACATAACACACGTGCATGCTGCAAGATAGGCGTAACCTCAAAGGAGAAGTACAGTCCTCCGAGGATTTGCCAAAATTAAGATGAGCAGCAGCAGGCGCTGGAGAGGAGCTATTGGAGTCCAGCACTGGGCATCAAAGATGAGTACTTGGTATTCAGGTTGAAGCATGTGGGACTTCAGTGACAAAATACACCCCCAGAGCCTCAACTTTCATCTCTGCCTACTTGAGATATAGGTAGTCCTGGGTTACAGGATATTAAGGAGGAAGCGGTGATGTAGCCAAACAAAATGGAAGGGAAGTTTGGTTGAATGAAATGTAGCAGAGGTGCTTGGCGATGGCCTCTAAATGCAGAGGCATGGGAAGCTGTAATAAAAGCAGCTCTGCAGTGTCAGAGGGAGAATAAAAAACGGGCTGCAGTTCGGAGGCCAGCGGGCAGAGGGCTGGAAATGCTGCATAACTCAAAATCGATACAGATTAAGTTGTTGTTTAGAATGGAGAGGTCAATTTGTTTAACTCTGGAGTTTAATCACTTGTCTCTGCAGAAGTTTTAATGATATAATTGGAAATTCTAAAAAAAACAAAAAAACATCTCACCGCTAAATTTACCAATTTTCTTTTAAAACACATAACTGCAACAGCCCTTCTCACCGTCTTTCTGTCCTCTTAAGCAGCACAGAAAATTTAGAGGACTTCTTTCAGACGTGTAAGCACTTTTTATAAAAACTTCACATATATTCCTGCAGAGTAACCTTTTTAAATACTAGAGGTCAAAACTTGACTTCTGAGGCAATTATCAGCAGAGGCTAGAAGCTAATACTACAACATATAGTGAAAAAAACATTCTTTATCATGACTTTTATTGTTTCAGTGCTTAAGCCACTGGGCTTATTGTTTAGAAATGATCTGTTTCATAATAAAAGCAACAAGCGATATGTCGGGCTGCAGTTGTTAAATGTTTTAAATTATATTACACTCAAATTATAGCAAGAGGAACATTTATACCCTTGTAGGAAAATCAATTTAATTTCTGCTTTAGTGCAACTTAACATCAACCTGTTTAGTCATTGAAAACAGTCGTGTGATATTTAAAAACAGATTCTCATTTAAGGTAACCGAAGGAAAAACAATACTTCCATTATGAAATAAATGTTAAAGACATAGTTGGGCATTTCTTTAGGGGAGGTTCTGTTTAAAGGTGTTACACAGTTTTTATCTGACCTACATTAGATAGTTGTCTTACAGTCTGTATTTAATATAATTTTACATTATTTGGTCCCAGAGGCTAAAGCTTACAGGTAGTGCAAGCTTTCCCCGTATCAAAAAAACAATTCAATTCTGACAAATGTTAGGACAGTTTATGCAAATGCTATTTATATGATCTTTCAAATCGCTGTTATGTTTGCCTTGGGTGGTGTTTTTAGTTAAATGTGTTCCTGTCACAGAATTAGTTTCACACAGCAAGATTACGGGGGACGCACAACTTCCTGCTTCCATCTCCAATAAAAGTAATCATTGATATGTATAAATTGTAACATGACTGGATTCACGTTACATGTTCTGTTTTCTGTGTATGTGTTTCACTCAATAAGATCATCATTGGCGCACCTCCTCCTAAATCCAATAACAGGTTATATAAACCTCAGCTTTTATATGTAAATGCAGTGTTGCTACACAGTCTGATAGCATAGGGAGAAGTATGGAATTTGATTTCCGTATTTACCAGGTCTGGAAAGGGGAAAATAAGTTTATGGAAAAATCTGTTTATATCCAGACATTGCACCAGAGGTGCAATGGGAGACGGCCAAAGGTGAATATTTTAGTCCTTACAGAACTGAAATATTAAGGGCAGCTGCTTTAAGGAATCCAAAATATAACATATTTAAAGTTCTTGTACAATTTTTTGTTTGCTACATAATTGCATATGTGTTCATTCACTGTTTTGATGCCTTCAGTGAGAATCTACATAATGTAAATAGCCATGCTGTTGTTGAGATACATGTTCATAAATTTCACTAAAAACGCACTTGCACTTTGCGCTGTTTTATGACGTAGAAGGGGAAGCCCAAGCACTTAAACTGACTGCTGCTACAATAGCCAGCAACACAGAGAGCAGCAAATAATCTGATGTTTCTTTAGATATATTTCAGTCACTATCAGAGAGAGACACAGCAGAGTCAGGAGAAAAAGGTTGGCTGTCATCAGATGGCTGCGGTGTGCAGACGGCCACCTAATTTGACCAGAGTCTATTTTTGCCGTATGCTGGAGCACCTCCAGAGTCAATCTACATGAATCATACCGCACCAACAGAAAACAGAACGAGCACAACATTCAGGTTTTCAAAACAAGTCACCAAAAATGGATTAGATCTCGCTATTTCAATACATACACAGATATATTTATGTATACACATGTAAATATGAGCAACTGTTTACATTTGATCAAGTAGATCAGTTATGGGCTACATTTACTAAGAAAACTTTAAACCGAACAATTAAACATTAAATGCACCAAACAAAGCCACAAATATAGTTTTGCTGCACTCGTGTACTCACCCATGAAAATATCTGGATGCATAAAAAGAAAAATGAAGTAGTTTAACTGGTTTAGCTTCTGCAAATAGGTTGTTTTGGACTTACTACTGCATTTATCATTGGCTTTTTATTGCACGATCTACGTATGGTTCTTGGAGCTCCTCCTGGCTTCCCAGCAGACTGGAGCGGTGCGGATGTAAATCATAAGGGCAGAGAAGTTCGCAGCTGAACAGTGTAAATCCAGGGTTACAGATTTAACAACAATGAGTGAAACAGCCAGAGGCGAAGCTGAGCAGAATGGAGCAGTAGCAGCAGACACAACGGATGATTTGAAGACACTGCCAGGAGTGTCAAATTATATCTTCAGATAAACATTTATTTAAATATATTGTGTGTGTGTGTGTAATTTATCTTACTTTGATTATATTAATTTTGGATCATTATTAATAATAAAATAAGAAGTTCGGATTTTTAATTATTAAGAATAACTACCAATATCTAAATGTACTTTTGTGACAAGGCAAGCAAGACAAGCAACAACAGCAACAACCTTTTCTTCGAAGATCTTTTCACATCAGATGCACTAAACAGCATGGCTATAGCAATTGCTTTCACCATTCTCCTTCGTCTGTCAGATATCGCGACCTCTGACATAATTTATCTTGTGAATTCAGAGGTTTCTTGTTAGAGCAGTTTGCGAAAAGTCCTCCAATCACAGCTAAGATCTTTTTTTTCATTTTCTGTATTTGTGGGAAAAGCGTGTCACAGGCACTTTAATCCCTATCCTATCGTCTAAATGGTCTCTTTTTTTCTTGTTATGACATTTCTTCTTTCCTTTCATCTTTTCTGTTTTTCCTTCCTTCCTTCCTTCAATCATCCTCCCCTTATGTCTTTCCTTCCTTAAATATGTTGTTCTTTCCTTTTATCCTTTCTTTCTTTCTTGATTCATTGATTCATTCCCTTCCCTTTTGTCCTTCCTTCATTGGTTCCCTTCTATTCTACCCCCATCCCTTCCGTGTATCCCTGTTTTGTTCTTACCTTGTCATAAATCTTCCTTCCTATATTGTGTTCTACCTTTGTTCATTCTTTCATTTCTTCCTTGCTGTGTGCTTTACCGTTCTTTCCCTCCTTTTTTCTTTTCGTTCTTCTCCTTTCTTGGGTTATTCATTTGTTCCTCCCTTTCTTGTTTCCTTCCTTCTGTTCTTCCTTATTTCTGTCCGTCCCCCCGCCTATTGTCATTCTGTGCTTGTGTCCTACCTCCCTACCTTTCATTCTTGTTTCTGGCTTTTCCAGGTTCCATATTGAAAGCCTATGAACTCTAGAAAAATCTGCCATAAATTCCTTATGAACTTTAGTATTTCATATTTTAAAATGAAAATTGTGAAATCTGTCCTTCTCATCTAGACTGGATCAACGAGATGTAAAGCACAAAACCAAACTCTGTTTCACCTTGTTCTTCTTTGTACCAACTAAACCATTCTGTGCAATAACCGTTTGTTTATGGAAGGATGCTTCTACAGACATTTCAGAGTCTGGTAAAAGCATACTTATCCAGACTATGTAATACAGAGTCTGGATAAGAATGGAATTTTTACGTGAGGGAGATCTAGGAACCCTGTAAATAAAAATCTGTGACAAGCATGACAATAAATTAAAGGTTTGTAAAATATTGGGATTGGAGATTTTAAAGACATTAAGATTTGCTCTGGTCTCAGGCCTGTTTGGACAACCCATTAGCTTAAGCTTCCAATGCCAATTATTCTGTAAGATCAAAATGTACTGGGTCATGAGAGGCATGTATTTGCAGGCAACCCATGTTTTATGCAGCACCTTTCAATACTCACACACATGAACAGCCATTTTATGACTGAGGTGCCTATGGAATGTTTCTATTGACAAAACTACCAAATATTGATCACTGACCTCATTCTATTCAAATTCCTCTATGCCTAATCCTGCCAAATCCACACTTGTGTTTGTGGGTGGTGCCATTCTTTTGCACCTGTTTATGTTTCCGGACAGTGTATCTGTCAAAATAAATTTTGTAGTTTTTACAGTCGACTGCAAACCTGCCCTTTGTACTATTGCCAATTATAGCTTATTGTGCTTCCCTGTCAGATATCTTTTCAGTAGCGGTCTGTATCAACTCCTGTCGAACCAGTAAAATACTATATAATATATAATTTTATAGAATTGTCTAATAATCAATAAAAACAGCCAAAATGTATTTAGCTTACTTTGTTAGTGAAGAACCCTGTCTGGTATAGAAATGCACAAACCAAACCGCAGAGTGCATAGCAATAGTAATATTAAAAATGTAAAGCTCGGTGGTGCTGGCTCTTGTCATACAGTAACTCACAAAAGTGAGTACACCCTTCTCATTTTTGTTAATATTTTTACTGATGAAGTTAAAGAGTATGCAGTGGGACAAAAGTGACATTTATATTCTATTTTATTCTATTCTAGTCTAGTAATGACTGAGATTTAAAGGTAGAAGTCAAAGAAAATACAAGCAACTACAATTTCTTGATAATCCGCGGGCAAAGCACTACTTTAGCCTGTAATATTTGTTTTCAGCACTGCAGCCCACTTATTTTATCTTATGTTTACCACTTGTACAATCTTAGGAGACTTTACAGTATCAGGTATTGGTAAAACAAAGCTAATATGGACCACTGCTTTTGCCATAATTCTGCCTTCCCTGAGGCAAGTCTTATCTGTTTTCTCGTCTCAGGTCAGAGGCTTTGAAAAACATTACATTACAAGACGGCAGGAAGCTCATTGTTTCTGGATGATTTGCAGGTTCAACACCTACACAGATGATGTAACTGTGTCGCTGAGGTAGGAGGACAGGCTATTTAGGTACTCTGTTATGAAGCCAGCAACACAGTGATTGCTTCAGAGTGACTTTTAAAGACACTGAGAAAAGGAGAATAATAGGCACACAAAAATCCCAGCTTGATATTTTTGTCTTTTTTTATAAAAACAAAATATGAAACCACGTCACTCCTTTGTAACAATATAAAGATTTAGAATTCAGCATCATTATATGATGTCTAGAATGGTCGAACATATAAAGCTGTGTTTATAACAGGATTTAATAGCTCCTCAAATGGTCTCTAGATTTCTTATGGACTTCGGTAATTGCTCCCTAATTGAATTTCACATGCCCAACAAAGAACATGAATGATAACGTTTAAAAAGAGATGAGTGATGTTTGTTCGTATTAGTCAGCTGTAAATGTGAATGCGTTGGTGAGGCTGTCACTGTGCACATTAATGTGCCAGCAATCAGCAATCAAATAGCTCTCTTTCCCTGCTGAGATCTCTCCTCGAACCTCGTTTTCTCTCCTTGGTTCTCTGCTGGAAGCATCTCAGCTGGGATTTTTAGTTCCAGTGAATTGGCCTATTTAGGTTTCGGTCACACTTTGCAAGCCTTTCTGATATTGATAAATTGACATAATAAGGCACTGTGGCAGCACATTCTGTCGCCACTTATTAATGCTGAGATCTATTATTTTCTCAATGCACAAGGAGCTTTCTCATCGCTGAGAGGATGAGCCTGGTGTCTTTGGGGAAATGCCCTCCAAACGAGTCTTATTTCGATGCCATGTCTCACACTAAATTATGAATTTTGGAAGAAACAAAAAAAAAAACAAATCTCACTGATTGCCAGTCCCCTCATTTGTTGTGTTTACATTAAAGCAGAATGGATGTAACCCAGGCTTTGGGTTTTTGTTCATTTTAATTGGGGAACATTCATCAAGCAGATTTTTATATTTGTGTGATGTGGCTGTCTCATCTTAGCCTCACCCATGCCCTGATGTGCAGCGACAGATGCCTGCAAACAAACTGTGATTACATAAAGCCAGAAAAGCACTTTCATTTGGTCAAGGTTAATGCTTTTGTTTATTTATGGGAATGCATTAGAGATGGATATGCTTCTGTTAAGCAGACTCCCACTAATTCAAGGCAGAGACCCTTCTATGATAATCAGCATGTTTGGACAGGAAGAGCAATGCATTTGATGATGAGTTGTTAGTCTCCTGTTTTTAGTGTCAATTTCAAATAAAAAAAAACAATGATTTTCACTCACTTTCTAATATTCCTAGTAGCCTGTTTACCAGTTTGAAGTAAAATACAAGTAAAATTAAGCATGCTTAAAAAAAAATATTTAATTATTTTACTTTTCAGCAAAATGCACAAAACATCTGAGACTCTGCAAGCAGCATATTGTTGATTTTATTTTTCCCTTGTAGCTAATTGTAAAATCCAGTCAGAAGGCCGATAATCGGATAAACCAAAGCATTGGTCCATAAACTAATTTCTCGGTTCACGGATCAAATCCTTATTATAACTGTAATTATTATTTAATAATATTATATTATCAATATTTGATTGTTAATACTAATTATAATTTAAATCATTATAATTAATTGACTACATCTGAACTAAAGACTTGTGGTTCTTTGGGTTAAAAATTGCAAATACGCCTTTGATGTATGGAAACGTGGGAAACAGTTTTGCATGATAGCAAATCAAAAGACATATTGTTCTAGGCACACATCCCTTATGTGGCTGCAGAGTTTGAATTGATTGCTTTTTTAGTCCCAACACTATAAAATGGACAAACAAATGGTGAAGCAATCATGTTATAACTTAATACACTTACTGCTAAAAGAAAACAACTAATAAAAGCAAGATATTCCATCTGAGTTTATTTGGGGATTTACTCTGCATTACTAAAGTTTCTTGCTATAGGTGTATTTTATTTTAACACCAGCTGTAAATCATTGAATAAAAACATGGCTGGATGAAAAGGATTCATGTCCAGTAATTGCCACAAAAATAAATCAATAACCAGCTAAAGATTTTTACCTTAAAAAAGGCTAATTCCACCTAGTGTGTATTAATTCTGATGAAAAAAGAATATAATGAAGATCAGTCAGAGCAAGAGTTCAAGATGCATGGGTTTCTGCCTTATTGGTTTCTGCCAGACTTCGACAAACAACAAGTCCTGATGGATGCTGCTATTGACAGCTGGAGCCAAAGCAAACTGTGATGAGGACAGTCCTTGTAGCAGAACTTTAAGTGGTACAGCTCTAATGCATTTGAGTCATAAAAATCTACATGTTTTTATTTGGATTTCTTTAATTTGATTGTTTTCTATGGTTGGTTTTGCCTCTTGTAAATAACACATTCTGCTTTTATAGCATCAACTAGCCACCTCAGTGTATGCAGTTTTGGAAAATATACAGATTTATTGTAGTACCCGAACACCTTTTTTCTTTCTGGCAGAGTGATAAGATTTTCTCAATTTTTTTTTCCATTGGTTTTGCCTGGAATAACAGCTATGGCTGCACTGCAGGTACATGATGGGGTTAACGTCTGGAGCTAGGCTCATTATAAGTCTGTGTGTCAGTGGTGCATAATGCAGCACATTTGCATATCCTGGTAGGATATGGTTGGAACTTAAAAATTCTCTCTCAGTTATTGCTCCCAAATGGAACCCATAGACCAGGTCATGTGGTTTTTACACCACCTTCCCTCAAAGTCATCCCTGGTTGGTGAACTCAGGTCGTTCCAGTCTTTCCTGCTCCTTTTTTCTTATCAGTTTCCCTTAAATTCATACCATGTTTTTGTGTGTGGCTCAAAAATTTAGCTACAGCTGCACAAAATGCAAATAAACACCACTGAAGAAAGAATATGATCAAAAAGATATGCATAAAAAGAAACATAGTAAATTACAAAGCACAAGTCTTCTTGGTCAGACATCGCCAGAATCTGATGTCAATGGATGTGGGGTTTTAGAAGACTGGATTTTTATAACTGTGGAAGAACAACAGTATAGTGGAAATAATAACAAACTGACTGAGGCATGTTGCTTTATATGTGACAAACTATATCAACAGATCACTTGATTACATTTTAGACACAATTCCACAAAAATAAAAATAATCTTGTCATACGAGAGAAAATTATGCTTGTGTTAACTGTCGGTAGTTTCAATTAATTAAAAAGACATAATGATCTTTTCAAAGAACATATTGGTTGCTTAAAAAATGTTTAAAACTAGTTAAACCAACCTAGAAAAGGTAAATAAATTATCTCGGTTCTGATAAATGAAAATGATTTGGTGCTGAAACCTCAGATATATGTAATTCTAAAATTAGTCCATAACAAACCAATTAAGTTTGGGTTTTTTTTTGCTTCATTCAACAATTTATTTTTTTAAATTTCTGTATACCAATAATGTGACTCAAGCAAATTTTCTATTGTAATCAGCTTAACTTATTCTGAGTTGTTTTTTTTTTTTTCTTAAAGTGCATTCAAACAAAGTGCATTTATTTACATTAAGTCTTCACAGGAAACTACTTGGGCTCATTTCTGCATGGACCATGATCACACCAGGATGTGTGACATGGGAATGCCAAAGACAATCCAGCAACACTGAATGATTTAATTGATGCTAATTATAGATAGCGTCCAACTCTCCCAGATTTAACGGTCTCGATAAGCCTGACCTGCGGCACTGAAGAAGCACTCGTCTCTGTCACTTTGTCATGGGCTGCTTTGTTGTTCACTTCCCCATCTTCCTCTGTGCTATGCCTCTGAGTCAGACGAGATATTTAATTAACCATGTTGCAGAAATGTGTTACTGTAATAAGCTCTACAAGTTGAAGTTGAAGTATTAACAAAGCCTTACTCCACTCACTGAGGCAGAATATCCATCGAGGATGTGATACTGAAATTATGAATGTATTTAAATAAAAAGATCACTATCTGCTGTTTAGTGTCAGTTGAATGTATTTATAGAACTAGTCCTTAAATGGACTGTCTTTTACTTTTCAACTTGACGATGGTGATGTGTGATGCTCATTTATATACACGGATTTTGGGATGTTAGATATTTTGGTGCTTTAGCGCTGCAGAAAAGAGATGGATTTTGTAAATTCTTGTACCACATGATCATGTAAATTTTCATCAGCCATATTTTCTGGAAGTATTTAAAGATATCACACAAACCTTCCTAGATGTCTATAAATACTTTGCAGCGCCTCTTTAAATCAAGTGATCATTAAGAACAAAAATCCTGCAAAATCCATTTCTTGAATGCGAGTTTTTGGAGCCTCTAAAGTCCTTTTCCTCCTCTCCTCCACACAGCGATCCAAAATAGCGGTATACGAGAAGATGTGGTCGTACATGAAATCCGCAGAACCCTCTGTGTTTGTTAAGACCACGCCAGACGGTGTCACCCGAGTGCGAAAGTCGAAGGGCAAGTTTGCCTTTCTCCTTGAGTCCACAATGAACGAGTACATTGAGCAGCGGAAGCCCTGTGACACCATGAAAGTGGGAGGGAACCTCGACTCTAAAGGCTACGGTGTGGCGACGCCCAAAGGCTCAGCATTAAGGTGGGTGGAATAATATAACAATATCCCCCATGTTGTTATAGTATTCCACCTACCCTGATGTCCCCTTGTTGTCATTCTCTTCTTTTCTTCTTGTTTTGTATGGACGCAGAGGTAACGGTAGTGATGCCTTTAACTGTACTTGGATTCAAATGTTATTTAATGTTTTTCTGTATAGAATTGCTGTTTCATGTTAGAAAAGATCAAATTCAGATGAGCAAGTAAAAGCTAACAATCATTTCATATTTATGTCTTTCTTACTGCTGTTTTTCTCTCTCCTTCGATCCTTCCTTCTGTCCCGTGTGCTGTCCTACCTGACTGTTGTGTTGTCACTTTTAATTTAACAGTTCAATGGTTTTTCAATTTAGCCTTTAAAAGCTGCGCTGTCACTTGTGACGAATGTTAATTGCATGATGTTTGTTGTTGTTACTTTTTCTTCTCAATGACAAGTGTCCCCATCCCGCACACTTCAGTTCTAAACTACGTAACCCTTCATGCCACCTTTTTCCAAGATTTAACACTGTCTCTGCCTTATATGAGCCTTTCTTATATTCTTCATATTCCTTAAATTTTTAAACAATTTGTCCTTTTCCTAGACAATTCTGATTAACAGTAGTCTGTGCATAAGCCCCTTCTTTGACAGTGGTAGTTTCACTACCATTGCTTCCTATTATGACATTTTATTATCACTTTGCATTAGATTTCTCACGAACCTGTGCATTTTCTTACAAGTTATGTTTTATCGTTTCAAGAAATGCTGTTAACCTGGCAGTTTTAAAACTGAATGAGCAAGGCCTCTTGGACAAATTGAAAAACAAATGGTGGTACGACAAGGGAGAGTGCGGCAGCGGGGGAGGTGACTCCAAGGTCAGCCTCGATGTCACCACAATCGGGTACCATAGTGCAGAGTAATCGGCAAAACTGTTGACAAATAACCCAACCAAAAACCAACCCGATCCAGACCAAACCAACCAACCTGCTACACTGAGGCGGATAATAAAAATGTACTGTTAGGTTGACCAGACGGTGTAACGGCTCATTTGAAAGCTAAGGAGCTCTTGCCTTAACCAGCTGAAAATAATATCACTTGTAGAGTTACAACGCTGAGAAATAAATGACAAGGCTTCTGGAGAGTGTGGCCACCCTGCTGTTGTGAAAGGATGAACTGTGTTTATTCACCCTGACACAGGTAGTAGCAAAGATGAACGGATCAAAATTTTGAAGCCAGTTTATGATCTCTGGTCTTTGTAAAGCTTTGACCTGTCAACAACACTTTTACCTGATTCTGATTTCTCTTTAATAACTATATAATATTTTTTTAAAAACATATGAATAACATTGAACATGTTTTTCTAGCCTTACTGTCATGAGTGGTGATTATTTATATTAGGGGCAAATGCAGCATCAATCTATATGTGTGAGAAAGCTGCCACTTTAAAAATAGGTTTTACTTTTTTAAAAGAAAGACAAATTAATTAAGGAGTTGACATTTGAATTTGGCTTTAGCATCTTATATTAGCGATTTATGCAGTTAGCGCAGTTAGCATTACTGAAAAGTAGACTGTGTATTTTCCCAGAAAATTCACTTTCTAAACTCTGAGAATTTCAAAGGACTGTCAGCATGGTAGAAAGCTAAAAAGGATAAAAGAGAGCAAGTTTACTGTAGTCTTTTCAGGCTTCCTGTTATCTGATGAAAGCCTTGCTCTTTTTCATGGCCTGCGTAACCGCAGATGTGACTCAGCATTGCAGTTTTATAGCTTCCTTAATCTCTGTGCTTCCTCTGACTTGATTTTAAACACTTAACTACTACTGAAAACAGTAATTGTCAGGCTTCAGTGAGTAATAGCATACCACACGAAAGAGTGTTGTTGTCAGTGAACACACTATACATAATCAATATGTTTGGTGTTTTCACTGATCAGAAGAAGATCAAATTTTTTAGATTTAAGCATAAATCCTATGCTGGTCACCAACTGATTTCTCTGTGCATATTAAGTGGGTTTGTTAAAAAAAGGCTGATAAAGGGATGTTTAATTATATAAAATAGCTTGTCAGTAGAATCACTTTCTAAGAGTCAGAATGCTCATATGGTCATAAGACCTGTAAGGTTTTGGTAATTCTGTAAAAATGCTTTGTTGCACTTTAGAGCACAGCTGCTTGACATTACCAGTCAGGTTAACCAGTTCTTAAATGGAAAATGGCTGCCAGGCAGAGGCCGACCATAAAGCAAGGGGAACAGCGGCGTCTTGAGGGGACTAAGCATCACAGGCAAACGTGAGAATTCTAATTAAAAACAACACTTTTGTTCTTCTTAAGTGAGTGACCTGATAAACCTGCCTGTGGTTTGATTCCTTTCTATCTGTGACCCCTCTGACCATAAGATCTGTCTACCCTTTTTCCAGTGGTAAATAACCTTTTCAGTGCAGCAACCAAAGGTCCAAAGTGTGAAACCACAACCAGCTCCTAACGAATGAGCACCAGTTTTCATGGCTGTTTCTGTTTTCACAGATGACTCAAACATTATACCTTCACAGAGTAGCTCAGTTTAATGACACATAATTGGCTTGATTGTCTACAAGCTGAAAGGTGCTATTGTGCCTTTACATTGTTAACAGGACATTATATGTGAAGACATGCCTCAACACATCCTTTTATTTTGTTCATTTATTTTCTGGTGGAACTTGAATCCCTGTGATGCAGAGATCGAAAGCGTTCAGTTAAAATAATTGAAAAAATGTAAAAAAAAATATCAAGCTTAGGTCAATTTTAATTCTCTGGATATTCATGTTTCCATAACATTTTCTCATTCCACAAAGTGGAAAGAAATAATCTACAACTGACATTTAGACATTTGCTTTTCTATTTTTTTTTTTCATTTTAAACAGACATTTTTTGTAAGATAATTATTGTGGTTAAAGAATTACATTCTAAGTAAATACCCTGAAATATAAAATACTTTTTTATTTATTATTGGAGGATTTATGTGTATTTGAATATACTTTTTTCTGCACTGTATATATTCATGCTACAGTTCATCTTAAAAATGCAGTTATTGCAGTAATACAGTGCTGAAAAATGCTGCACACCCATCATCATGAATGTCATATTGATTTTTGGCTTTTAATAATTTTTTTGAACTGTTCTTTTTTATAGCTGAAATAATAATTTTAATTATAATAAGAAGAAGAATTAGGTGAACAAGTTTAATGTGGATTTTTTAAAAATCCAAACAGGGTGAAAATATAAATACGGTCATTGTGTAAACTGAGAATTTGAAGCATGGTCCACAAATGTTTCAGAAGGGCTGAGCCTTCCCTCCATTCTAAAACCAGTTTTGGTTTATGTTTTAGAATTATTGTACTTGTTGGAACATTAAATTGTGTCCAAGTTTCAACCATCAACCTGACTGAGGTGAAGTTGTAGAAGGTGGTGGTAGCTCTCTTTCCTCCTTATTCCACCTGTGTTGTGTAATGTACCTGTACCACAGGTGACGAATAAGAACCCAGAAGAATGCTTGACAGTATTATTATGTTTTAAAACCTCACCTTGAGTCCTCCAAACAAACTTCTTAGTGGCCAAAAAGCTCAATCTTCATTTCATCTGATAATGAAAACCGTTCACTAGAAATCATTTATTGCAACCTTTTGGGCAACTGGAAATTTCAGTGCTTGAAGAAGGAGGCAGTTGTTTCTTGGTTGCCACCCTCTCAGTCAAGTCATGTGGTTTAAGTAATTGAATTGTGGACAGGGGACTGGTGTTACAGCATCTTCCAGGTTAAATAAGCTTGAGCCTTTTTTTTTTTTTTTTATGTTGAACCTAAATATACTGAAAGGTTTGCTTTTATCTGAGGTGATGGTTTGGTTCAGATGAGTGAAACTTGAACACAGTTGGGTGCTCCAAAGGACAGTGATCCTAAACAAACTAAAGCTGGTTTCTAAAGCCAGCTAATATTAAGCTTCTGGAATGGCTCTGACCTCAAAATAATTGAATATGTATGAGCTACTCTTAAAAGCTGTGGCCCAGCCAGGAAACCAACTCAATTAAACGTTCGGAGTGCTCAAAGTGGTTCACCCAGAATTATTTCAGGACCCTGTGCTATGAAAAATTAATTTTCAGTTATTTGTTGTATTATCGTTTTAGCTAGCAAAAATGAACAGTTAAAATGCACCAATAAAAGACCAGAATAATTGTTTTGCCCAGAATGACATTCATGCAATTGATACAGGTATGTAACAGCTTTTCAGAAGAAAAAGCCTCAAGCAACAGCTAATTTTGGATAAAATGTTTCAATATTTGTCCAGAAACCTTTTAAGTCACTAGTCTCAAGAAGCCTCTCTGGTACATACAACCGTTTTCATCCCTCTTTCATCACTTGTCTAATGCACCAGGAGTTCAAGAGATGTAGGATCTGTCTGTTTCATGGGTCCTCCTCAGGAAACATTGGAAAGGTAGACTAAACTAGCCCAGAGCAATGTGTTTGGAACATCCAATCAACTGGTCTGGCACTGCTTTGAGGTCCCGTTAGCAGACATGAAGAGATGCACAGATTTGTTTTCACCCAGCAGCATGCAGGTCCACTCATACACACACAGCGAGTTCCCCCTCAGGCCCAACACCCAACACACCACAACCTAGATTGACTTTCAGACACAGAACATGTTGCTGGGTAATTGCATTGTTAATCAATGTCTTTCCAAGTCAAGACAATGGTTTGGTCTTCACACTCTGTTTCCCCTGATTGGCTATGAAGCATATACGGTACTGTAATCTTCTTTCAGGGCATTATCTGTCGCATGGATCCCCCCTGGGATACATTGTTTCATGGCAGTAGTCAGGTCACTCATTTATCAATGTTTTTGCTTGCAATTCACCTTTTGCATCTGATGAAAAATTTAGCTGAACTCCAAATGACTACAAATCATGAAGCAGCTCCTTGATGTGTGCTTTTGTCTAGATTTGTTTTTTATGATGACTTTAGCTTCCAGACATGGCAAACAGTACAGTCGGTTCTGCAGCTGCAGGCAAACATGAGACAAATATCCCACTACTCTTAAGCGTCATCCTGCAGCTCTGATCTGTTACCAATCTGCCAAAACAGAATGGTTTTCGAAGTGATAAGTAGCAATAAACTTCCAAATGCATTATGTAGGTTTAAAGTTTGGGCTTCATATACTTCCAGAATCTTGTCATTATAGACTCATAATAGAACAACAAGAAAAAAACATGAGGCCTAGGAGGAAGAAATGAGGTTTAAATCATTTTTTTCTGCTCAGTAAGGACAAAGCTCCTGACAGAATGACTTGCAGCTGAAAGCCTCTGGTACTCCCTGCCCATGAATCGGTCTCATTGATGGTCACAGACTTGCAGATCGTACTGTCAGTACCTGCTTGTCGCCCTGTTAGCAGCATCTGCCGATTACTCAAAGCGATTAGGTAGGTCCTGGCTTTAGACTAGGGGTTATACAGGTGATAGGTAGAATGCCTGCTCTTTGTGATGTTGACAACAGCCAGGTGCCCTGCTTTATCGCTTTGTAAAATATGTAGTAGTTTAAAAGTTGAATAACATAAAATAACATAATATAATGTTATTTATGTTATTTCCCACGTGAAGAACTCCTGTAAACCTTGCAGTATTGAAACTCAGTGAACAAGGCATCTTAGACAAGCTGAAAAACAAATGGTGGTACGATAAGGGTGAATGTGGAACCAAGGACTCTGGAAGTAAGGTCAGTCGCTGCAGGTCTTTTGTACTGATTCCAAATTGCATTTTGACGTACTGTTCATATGCAAGACAAGAACTCTTACATTTATAGTATGCATTTTGTTTATTTGCAACACACACCTTTCTTTTTTGTAATACTAACATTTTCTGCCACACACTGTAACCCAGTTTCTGTGTGGCTTTGGGCACTGCTTCCCTGAATTATTATGTTTTCTAATTATATATTATATTTTATACAATTTAAATTTGACGCTTTTTTTAAGCAGTATAAAAACATGATACTCTCTTTGTGAAAACTGTAATGATAACTTTATGGGAAAACTAAAAAAGTGCCATTTTTAGATTCTGAATCACAGCAGTTAACAAATGTGATAAATGCAGGGTTTGTTTTTTTTTTTTTTTTGCTCATTTCCATTCTTGACATTCATGATACTTTGACCATTCTGCTGCTGTTTCTATTTACCAAACTGTTAATGAAAATTTGATTTGTTTGTGTTCTTACTACTTTGCATTGAGACGTGTCTATTAGATTCTTCAGCCTCCCATGGTGTGATGAACAAGCAAACCCTCTTATTGTGATGAGTTACACAAATTCAACCTCTTGGAGCAGCAGGACCGCCGCAGGGCGTCCTGGAAATTTTGTGGTGACTCAGAGAGGAGCCTTAGATGCTTTGTTTGAGCGTTACAAGTAGTCGAAGAATATAACAAACCTGCTATTTAACCCTCTCTGATTCAGACCGATTATATATTTATATAAGATCTTAAATAGCTCCATGCTCATAGGGTTAAACTGCAAATAGTAAAACTCTAATGAACAAATTTTTAACGAATATGTCTGGTAGGTAAGCAGCAGCAAAATGGTTTGACATTTAGATTGATTTTCTTTTTACTTCAACACAGTTATCATTCATATGCTATCAACTTGACTGTACTGTATGACATTATTGCCATGAAAGTTATACGTACATGTCTCTGAGAGAGTTAAAAGGCAGGGATTTTTTTAAGAGCTATTGACCTATGCGATACTGACCGGCTTCCATTAATGGTTAAAAGCAGAAGCCATTTTACGTACAGTATAAGCAGCTTATTACAGGAAAAGCTCTACATTCACCAGAACAGTAAACACATTGGCTTCTTCTAGCAAATATTACGTTCCTTATGAACTTTTGGCTCCTATTAGAGAATAATTTATTCTAAATATGTAGGTTTTTGTTGCTCAGCTGCTGATACCAGTGTTCTATTAATAGTTTTATCAAGTAACTATGACTAGTTTTACCTTTGAGTAGTTTAAAGCATAGTTTCAGGGTTACAACTTGTTCTGTTGCCTTTTTTCCACTGCAAAACCCTTAACTTTGTTATTCACTTTCTCCCAGGACAAGACAAGTGCTCTCAGCCTAAGCAATGTGGCGGGTGTCTTCTATATTCTAGTTGGAGGGCTGGGGCTGGCAATGATGGTGGCTCTGATAGAGTTCTGTTATAAATCACGACAAGAAACCAAACGGCTAAAACTGGCCAAAAATACCCAGAATTTTAAGCCCGCTCCCCCAACCAACACCCAGAACTTTGCCACATACAGAGAAGGCTACAACGTTTATGGAACCGAGAGCGTTAAGATCTAGAGGTACGTTGGCTCTCTTTACCTTACACAGAGCATCTGAAGAGATGAATCATTTAGATTCCTCTCATAGCAGTCAGAATGAATTATGCAGCTGTATGTTTGCTGCCAGTGAAATTGTTTATGGTTGCCATGTTAGACAAAACCCAATTATTTCCACAAAACAAACCACTGATACACACACTGGAAGAAAGGTTGAGCAACAAGATGGAGTGGTGGCAATTGATGAAACCACACATATTGAATGGAATATGATGTATCGGTATGACTATCGTATCAAATCAAATAGGTAACCAGCTTGCCAGTACGGTCTCACTGACAGACCCAAGCCTATAACGTGTGGCAACCTTTTGGGTCTGAATACAGCTGCTTTAAGTCCTTTTATTGCAGCAAGTTGGCCCACAGGTCAGTAGAGTTGATGTCTAAACTGACCTCACACATTATTGATTTGTGCAAGACTGCAGGATCTGACTGGCTACAGGAGTACCTCAACATAACGCATTCTGTCCGTAGACACACATGCTGTGTTGAGAGGCACTGTCTTGTTAAAAGACAGTCCCAGGGTGCTGTTTCAGAAGTGCAAGCACAGGATGTCACTGACATAGCCCTGTGCCGTCACAGTCTTCTGCATTACATTCAGGGGTGACCCCATGGGTGACCTAGAACTCACTGCATCCCTACTGGTTGTGGAATGCATTGGGCTCCACCAGAATGAGCTGGAGAGTGTCAGTTGGGAGATAGATGTGTGGGTTTTCTTCCTAGATCTGTTATCCTGTGGCCCAACCCTTTTATCTAGTTGCCTATTTTTTAACCCTAACCCTTCTATCAGTGAGTGTGTATTAGTTGTACCTCTTATAGCAGGGGAGCCCCTCTTCAGTTTTCGAGAGCTACTGTCCTGCAATTTTTACATCCATCCCTGTTCCAACACACCTAAATCAACTGGCTGAATTCCCTCATCAGCAGTCATTCAGCCTTGTAGAGGTCTTTCTTCTGATTCAGGTGTGTTGAAAAAGCACATTTTGATTAAATATGTTAAGGGTGAAAATGCTGTCTGCCGAAGATGTCATAAAATAAACTTCCATTGCTGAAACTGGGTTCACCAGCCAGCTGTTAATGTGTTAGATTTGATTGAAAATACCAGATTGCAATTGAAATAGATCTGAATTGAAATAGATCTGAACAAACCAATGCTTTGGAGCTACTCAACATAAATTCAAACACAATGAACTAAAAACTACTAAAATGCCCTGTAAGGCCAAGGAAATGTGCATACCACATTACACCCAGTCGTTCCAGCAAATGCTAATAATGTTGAGCCCAGCTTTTTGAAACTCTTTTCAAAGCAGAAGCAGAGACCACAACACATGAAACGTACTGAGGACTTTTTAAAAGCATTTCTAATTCAAAAAATGCAATTAGGACTTCCAGCTAAAAGCCACTGAAAAATATCATTAGAAACAGTGGAAACCATGAAATGATGATGCGCAACAATCCACTGAGTAAAGTCTAGAATTACATGTGAGCTTTGTTTTTTGATTGCAGTAATTGCATGGGCGTTCTCATTAAGAACAATTTGTGACATGTCAGTTTTTTTAAATGCCACAATAAGACTTTTCCCCAATCATCGTATTACTGTGAGTGATAAAATCCACAAATACCCAGTTTTCTTCCAGAGAAGAAAAACTTTTGCATTTTGTGCACAATACAGCTGCTGTGATTTATTTTTACTCTGTTCTTTTTTACATGGCTGGAAGTGGCAAGGATTTAGTTGGACACAGAACATAATTAACACAATCAAATGTGTTTAAATTGAAGCAGCACAGCTTCGAGGAAGCAGACTAATCAAGTCTTTCAAAGCTACATTGGTCTAAAATATTTGCAAGTGATTGATTTTATTTTGATTTAGTCCAAACTATCGTGACCAATAAAAAGTTAAACAATTAAAAATATTTTCTCAGTTAAAGGTGTTGAAAACCCCAACATGTCCTTGCCTACTTTTTTTTTTTTTTTGCAATGTATCGTCACACACCTTAGAGCTGCATTCTTGCTGATGTATATTTCTCAATCATATCCTAAACTTCTCCCATCTTTGCCCCTGCTCTGTCCATTGACACAGGTTCACGAAACATTTCAGCCATCCTCTACAACTGTGACTAAACATCTATGAAAGGCACAGGACCACAGAGGTTTGTGCTTCATGGCATGATAATCTGCATTGACGACACGACTTGACTGGTCACAGGAAGAGCCGATGAGGTTCCCTCCGCCTCTCAGTGCCTTATGGAACCGAGTCTAAACAATGCAAGTCGATCACAATAATGCTTTTTGCTTGAAACTCATACAAAACAGAAGAATGGTGCAGAGTTTAAAACTATATATATATATATATATATATATATATATATATATATATATATATACATACATGTGAATGAGAGAATAAAGCCATCATTTGCAACTCGAAGCACATTTTGAAGTGCCAGAAAGTCGATGCATTATACATGACAACTGTCTAATTCGTTTCTTGTAATCAATATGGTCAGATTCCTCATCATCCTTCTGCTGCCAGATTTTCACTGGTTCAGTGTGCTGAAATTATTTTACTAGATCTACTCAGTTCACTGTAGGACACTGGTTATTAGATAATAGCCTTTTATACTAATGTGAAGCCCTTCGGATGACCATGAACTTTGAGAAGAAAGATCTGTTGCAATGGAGAGGAATGCTGTCGAGCTCAAAACAAAGATGCGTGTTGTTGTTTGTACTTCGAACTCTGCTGCTGCTGCCGCCACTGTCTTCAGGGGAGTTTGATTGAACTCGAGAAGATAAGAAGAAGATAAGATGAACCAGGTCCTGTTTAGCACTTCATATACTGCCAAGACTGTGTTTTGTATGACAATGATTACGTAAGGTCAGAAAATAAGTTTGGGATAAATGCGATTTGTAAAATATCAAGGGAGGTATGATGCTTTGAAGAGTCTTTCTCTGAAGTCTAGATTCACTGAAGTCTTCATTACATCAAAGTAAAACCAAACAAATGGGTACTTCAGTTGTAGATTAACTGTAGTCTGGTTAAAGGCTCACAGAAAAAAGTTTTTTTGTTTTTCTGTAGTTTTTTTTTTTTTTACATTTCTGTCAAATTGCACATTTTCCAATGAACTGTGGTTTGCTTTCAAAAGGATTTTCTTCCATGAAAATTAAAGTGTTTAGTGGTTTTACTTAGTAAATTTAAAATATATAAATACAACAAAAAAAGATAGATTTTTATAAGATTACAGTGGGGCGTCTCCTGGAGCTCAACACATTTCCATACTGCTGTAACCAATTGTGTTCTTTCATAAAGACTGTGATTCCATAGGATTTAGGAGGATATTTATCTAATCACCTGAAACTATGGGCAGATAGTTTTATATTAAAATAGAAACAATGTGAAGACAAACAAAGAGGTAGCCTGGAGAGATGTGTACAATTAGACTAATGAGAATTATTTATATAACATGATAACAGATTGGGTTTTCTCTTACATTATTTCTTTTTTTTCTAAAGAATTGCATGTGAAATCAGTAATGCTTGATGAGCTCTGCTACACACAAGATTAACACCTAGGTTAATGATAGAAATAAAGCCCTAGTCATTCATTTTTTCAACTTGTTTAAATTTGTTTCGCTTTTTAGTAAGTATCATCTCCTGCGGAAATAATCGGAAAAAAGAATACATAAAATTGCCGAGCGTAGCAGTGGTTTCAAAAGAGCAAAAGATGCATGTGAAATTTGCTGAACCTCATCGAAAGAGGCGCTGTACAAAGACTTTTAATACATTTTTGTAAATAAAATGTACAGAAAGGGCCTTGTGTCTTTGTGCTTATTTCTACTTCTTCGAAATAATATTATAAAATAAAGACCTGTGAGCTTTGCAACGGTTGTGGTGGTAGCAATTCTCACAGTATCAATAGCCTGAACAGAGAGCTCATATAGATGAGTACAAAAAGGGATTAAATTTTCCTGTAAAAGTACGATATTGAGCTGTTAGTCAGTAAAAGTGTGCTTGTTAGATCAATAGTGAGCACTATCTGCTTTAATCCTGGTATCTTGCCTTGTATCCACTGATTTAGGGCTACATTGACATCTTCATCTTCATGAAAGCCTTTGTTACATAATCAATAATGTATTATAAACCTCAAACTTTATTGAAGCATACTGCCTGCTGTATGAGTTAATGTTGCATGGTAAATTTTTAACATAGAGTACCTTCCAAATGTATTCATACTCACCAAACCTTTCCTCATTTTATCACAATGCAACCACAGACTTGAATGAATCTAAACAAAATTTAGAACAACACAAAGTAGCAGTAGTTGTGAAATGGAAGGAAAATTATGTGTGGTTTTTAAATTATTTTTTACAAATAAAATTAATAAAAATGTAGTGTGCATTCTTTTTCAGCCCCGTTTACTTAGATGTCTATAATTCAATTCAATTTCAAGTCAGTTTTATTTATATAGCGCCAATTCACAACACATGTTGTCTCAAGGCACTTCACAACAGTCAGGTACATACATTCCAATTAATCCTAACTATTGAACAGTTCAGTCAGAGTTAGCTTTTTATTCAAATTGGATAAAACGTTTTTCTATCTAAGGAGACCCAGCAGATTGCATCCAGTCAGTGACTTGCAGCATTCACTCCTCCTCGATGAGCATGTAGAGACAGTGGACAGTCACTGGCGTTGACTTTGCAGCAATCCCTCATACTGAGCATGCATGTAGCGACAGCAGAAAGGAAAAACTCCCTTTTAACAGGAAGAAACCTCCAGCAGAACCAGGCTCAGTGTGAGCGGCCATCTGCCACGACCGACTGGGGGTTTGAGAGAACAGAGCAGAGACACAAAAAGAACACAGAAGCACTGATCCAGGAGTCCTTTCTATGTTAATGGATGTAGCTCCTTTAGTCGTTTCACCTAGAAAGAAAGAACAGATAAACTCTGAGCCAGTTTTCAAGGTTAGAGTCTGAAAGAGAGCACATATAATTAGTTACAGTAAAAGCTCAGTCAATTTCCATGTCTAGGAGAGAGAAAGGGTTAAACACTAAAAGACAGGGCTATGTGGATCATCGGTAGAAGGTGAGCATTAAGTTGTTGCCAGCAGAAGCTTGGGCGATTCCCCTCTCCATAAAGGTGTCACAGGTAGACACAGAGTCAGGCCAGGTGTAGCTTCTAGGAAGAGAAAAGAGAACATAAAGTTAAAAACTGAAATAACAGCAAATAATGCAAAATTGGAGAGTAGTGTGAGAATGCAGCGAAGAGGGTGAAAGTGGTCGTTATGTCCTCCAGCAGCCTAAGCCTCTAGCAGCATAACTACACAGATAGTTTCAGTTCAGATTATTTAGTTAAACGGCACTTATTTACAACAATGTCGTCTCAAGGCACCTCACAAAGGGTCCCACTGATGGTCATTGTTATACTAAAAACCACAATGATTGGGATACCTCCCTCTGTCAGACTGATTATAACCATTAGAAAAGAGAGGGGGTCATACAGGTAGCAGAAATGGAGGGTGTGTTTGCACCTCAACCATAACTGAGCCAGTTTAGGCTAAACCTGACTCCCCTTAGGAGGGAAGAAGACGGAGGTAAAAAAATAAGGAAGATAGCTCAGGATAAACTAAGCCACTCTAACTATAAGCTTTATCAAAAAGGAAAGTTTTAAGCCTAGCCTTAAAAGTAGACAGGGTGTCTGCCTCACGGACTAAAGCTGGGAGCTGGTTCCACAGGAGAGGAGCCTGATAACTAAAGGATCTGCCTCCAATTCTACTTCTAGAGACTCTAGGAACCACCAGTAAACCTGCAGTCTGAGAACAAAGTGCTCTGTTAGGAACATGGAACAATCAGATCTCTGATGTATGATGGAGCTAAATTATTAAGGGCTTTATATGTGAGGAGGAGAATTTTAAATTGTATTCTGGATTTAACAGGGAGCCAATGAAGGGAAGCTAAAATAGGAGAAATATGATCTCTCTTTTTAATTTTCATCAGAACTCTTGCTGCAGCATTTTGAATCAGCTGAAGGCTTTTAACTGCATTTTGTGGACATTCTGATAGTAAAGAATTACAATAGTCCAGCCTTGAAGTAACAAATGCATGGACTAGTTTTTCAGCGTCACTCCTGGATAGGATATTTCTAATTTTGGCAATGTTCTGGAGATGAAAGAAGGAAATCCTAGAAACCTGTTTAATATGGGATTTAAATGACATGTCCTGGTCACAAATAACACCAAGGTTTTTTACTTTATTATCAGAGGTCAATTTAATGCCATCCAGGTTAAGTGATGAACTAGGCAGTTTCTTTTTTAAAGGCTCCGGTCCAAAGACGACAACTTCTGTCTTGTCTGAATTTAGAAGCAAAATATTTAACGTCATCCAAGTTTTTATATCTTCAAGACATGCTTGTAGTCTATCTAACTGGTTGGGCTCATCAGGATTTATGGATAAGTAAAGCTGAGTATCATCAGTGTAACAGTGAAAATGTATCCCATGCTGCCTAATAATTTGACCTATTGGAAGCATATATATAGTAAAGAGAATAGGCCCAAGTACTGAGCCCTGTGGTACTCCACAATTAACCCTGGAAGAGAGAATGGAAGATTGGATATAGGTCTGTAATTTTTCAAGTCATCTCGATCAAGCGTATTAAAATGTATATTCCACCAGCAAGTCTTTAGGAATATCCTGTATCTCTGTCAACTTTGCACATCTAGAGACTTCAACTCTTGCTCAATTAATATTACAAAAAAGCTGAAGCGTAGTCATATATTACAGTCTTGTCACAGATTCTGTATTTGATTTTGGTCTGACCTTGATTGGGCCATTCTATCACAATAATATGGTTTGATCTAAACCACTGCATGTTTAGGGGCATTTTTCGGCTTGAAAGTTAACCTCTGCCACAGTCTCAAGTGTTTTGCATCCAGATTTTCTTCCACTGTTGTCCTGTATTTAATTTAATTTATCTTTGCATCAATTCTGTCCATGGGGAAAAGTATCTTCACAGCATGATGCTGCCGCTATGTTTCATCATGGGTATGGTGTGTTCAGGGTGATGTCTAGAGTTAGTTTTCCTCTACATGGTGTTTTGCATATAGGCAAAATAGTTAAGTGTAGCTCTCAACAGTCCGGAGCATCTTCTTCAACATGTTTGTTTTGTCCTCTACATGGCATGTGTTTCTTGGTATTCATGATGCCGTTTGTTCCACAAAGATCTATAAATAACCTTGTAGGCTTTCACAGAACCGGTGCATTTATACTGAGATTAAATTGCATATGTTTAGCAACTAAAAGAGTTTTGACGGAAATTAGTTACACTGGATTTAATTCACAGAAATCAAAGTAAAAGGGGCCGAAAAGAATGCACACCGCAGTTTTCAGATTTTTACTGGTTGAACATTTTGAGAATCATTTATCTTTTGCCTTCCATGCCACAGTAATATGTTGCTTTGTGATGGTCTGTCACATAAAATATAATTCTCAAGTGTGACTGTAACATTACAAAATTACGAAAAGTTCAAGAGGAATACAGGCTTTTGCAGTCCTCTGTAGCCTATATGTTTCAGGGCAAATATTTTCAACCTTTTTAATTACTATCACTAAATTTAGTGTAATACATTAAACCTTTACTATTTTTGAACATTTTCTCAGTCAGTGGTTTCAGGGTCTGTATTGTTGGTGAAAGAAATACCTCCATCCAGAGATCCAGTCTGCAAAGATCAAATAACAAATCCACCAAACTTGGCAAAAACAATGTTCCTTTTATTTCTTATGTTTCATTTTGGAAGTTGTTGCTGTGATTCAGGATTTATTCACTGCTGCACCATACCTGTGGATCCAGGCTGGGCTGTACAAAACGTCACAATCCAAACATACCATTTCTGACAAGAAAAAAACAATATTGCTTTTTCTGTTCTTTCATTTGCTTCACTGCTTCCCCTGTCCTTGTTATAGCTTTGTTTCCCCTTTGTCATCCCTGGACTGCCATCATCTAGGAGTAAGACAATGTGGGAATGGGGGGAGGGGAGCACATGAAGCTCATGAGACTGTTCTTCAAAATTAATTAGCATTACCAGGCAATGATACCGAACACTACAGTGTGGTCTACGCTGGAAGAATGGGGTATAAGTAACTGTAAAACAGAAATTTGGGTGAGGTGTCTGATCTAGAAAGCAACACCTTCAAGTTAACATAAAAATATGTTAACTTGATTCCAAGAGCACTTTTTTTGACTAGAGGACAACTGATCATACTACACTTTGCACAGTGCAAATAGAAGTTGGAGCCTGGTGTTTGCTGGCTCTATGGGCTTGTGCCAGTGCAGCTTAATCTGATCTAACATTGATTCCCTCACAAGTGAGAAGAGGGTCAGATATTTCTCTGTGTTAAAGAAAGAGAAGACAAAAGGCTACAGAAGGGCCTAACCTGGAAACAATAGTTTGATTACTTCTGAAGAAAAAACTCCTTATTGTACAGCTTCCTCACTTTGCTGCACACTGCAGTCATTCACCTCATCTCTCTTCCTTCAAGGACACAATAAATAAATCAGATTCCAACTCACTTGTTCCTTTGTCCTTTCTCCACTGCAGCTCTTCAGCTATTTTCAAGTGTATCTGAAAACACCTGCTCTTGACAGCCTTAGCTGACATTTAACAGCCTTCTGAGAACATGCTCTATTATTTAGAAACATTTGTCAAATTCAATGAAATAAATAGTGCTCAACAGAGTGCAACTGCTTTAATGCTTTCTTCTTAGCATCAACAATATCTCATTGGATTTCATTGCACCTTCTCATTTTGTGTAATTTATAGACAACAGAGATGTAGCAAGAGGTAACACATATAGATCATGTGTGAAGCCTCTGGGGCAGCACTGGTAAATGACATTAAAGTAATATTAGCAGAGAAACTGCACTGCGCTGCGTGATTTACACCAGCTGCAGCATACAAGTCATTTTAAATGCATTGCTTTGCATAAAAGTGTTTTCAATTTTTTGCAAATATGATTTTCATGTAAAAAAATAAATCTCTTCTGCAGACAGTGAAGGAATGCAGTTGTTACTCAGACGCCATGCAAACGGCAGTAAAAAATCTAAAAAGAGTTTGATTGAATCTGAGCGATCAGGACTCATAATACAACTCAGCACAAAGTTGTGATTACTGGCAACAGTTGTGTCAGCTCAAACATCTAATGCGACAGCTGCCCTCATTGGAGTTTTTTGCATTTGACACTCATGGTATGAAACCACTGCAATGGACTGGCGACCTGTCCAAGGTGTACCCTGCCTCTCGCCCATAGACTGCTGGAGATAGGCACCAGCTCCCCCGCGACCCACTATGGAATAAGCGGTATAGAAGATGACTGACTGACTGACTGACTGACTGGTTTGAAACCAATAAATAATGAGTCCTACTGGGTACAAGACACACAGTGTTGACATCAAAAACACCAACAAAGAGAAGGGTTCACCTGAGACAGACAGAGGCTGCTTAAGCTTACAGAAGAGCCACAATTTGTAGGTAATAAATATGAAGTATTTTACCCGTTAGTAGTTGTTATCAACTGTTACTTCTTTAGTTATTGTTTCAAAAGTTCTGGTTAGTAAAATATTAAAACATAGTTAAACATTTCAACAACATAGAACAAAAACTAAATATTTTTGAAGTTTGTAGTTTTACAGTTGTGATGTAAAATATGATGCATACATTTGAGATTGACTAATTTCAGAGTAAGTAATGGATTACTGTGGACTAATTCCAATATTGTGAAAAAGTTCAATGTTTTCTGTCACTGTTATTATTTCAAACCTTTATTACATGTCATTTTTAAGATTAGGGTTTTCAAATAATGAAAACCCTTCAGTTTCTCTGAAAATATTAACATTAAGTAAAAGTTATAGCATATTCGTAGAAAGTTGAGTAGAATGAAAAAGTATGGTGGTGCACCAGCAGCTGGGGCGAGAGCTCTGCTTCCGCATCTCTGCCTGCTCAGACGCTTTTCTCCTAAGCTCACTGCTTGCTTGCATTGTTTTACTCCTAACTTTTTATCTCTTAGCCAAAATTACGGAAATATTGGACTAAAACTACTTCTTACCAGCGACTCCCAAGGATTTTTTTTTTTTTTCTAAAGGATTTTGATGTTTTTATAATCGAACCTGAAAGAAGGGTAAGTTGACGCCAGCTAATCAGCACAAAAGGCCTCCCTTCACCACAGAGGACTTCGACAAACTTTTACAAAAATTGGCTGTTTTGGAGATGAAAATCCATCGACTAGAAGTGAATGTGGAGGTGAATATGGGGTGCAATGATGATTCAACTCTGCCTGTGATCCCAAGCAGTGACAGCCAGCTCAACAACTCAGCCGGCAATCAGAACACTGAGAATAAACCTACCGGCAGACACTACTGGCATGTTTTAGGCGCATGCCAAAAAAATCAAGGTGGATGACTCACTGGAAGATCTCAGCAATTAAATAAATTAGAATGGCCAGAATTACAGAGAAATGCTCCTGTTTCCCCTGGGAAAAGGAGACTTCGACAGCGAGCTGCTGTCACAACAACTGATAGGAGTGAGACAGCTGGAAAGAATGGAATTCTCCTCCAAAACAGATTTGCTCCACTACAGAATGACAACCAGGAAAATGATCCATCCTCTGAAAACAATAAAAGGTTTGAGAACAACCTTCATTCTAAACAGTCTTCTCCTAAATTGCCAGAGAAAAAGTACCCTACCGGACCAAGAACCCTAATAGTGGGAAACACAGCGGTGGATGGGATTAAAAACTTTTGCAACAAGAAAAACACAGAAGTTATGATTGGTACCAGTAACGTGGTCTCTGATATCTCAGAGAATATTCTTGCAATCACAGAAAAGGGCCCGTCTCTAGAAAACCTTATTATACACTGTGGAGCCATGGATGACGTAGCTAAGAAAAAATCAGAAGGACTGAAGGAGGATTTCACTCATCTTCTGAATATTGTTGGAGGTCTCAATATCAAGGTGTTTCTCAGTGGACCCTTTGCACCAATTTTCTGTGGAGATGAGATTTTTTCCAGACTTCTGATGATTAATAAGTGGTTGAAAAAAGCATGTGCTACTACATCTGTGAACTTCATTGATCACTTTAATATTTTTTGCGAAAAAAGACAACTCTTCAAGCAAGATGGTTTCATTTTGAACAAGCCAGGAGCCAGACGTCTCACATCTAATCTCTTCTATTCAGTAAATAATCTGCCAGCAGCTTCGACCTTCAGCAGAGAACATGGAGTATCAACAACAATGATAACGCTGCCTCCAACAGCTCCAGCAGAACCCCCCTCAACCCAGACCTCGACCCAGACTGCACAGAACTCTCCCATCTCCCAACTGAGCCTGCTTTTTGCTTTACTGGATTCTGATAACATGAAAGGAGCTCTTAAAATTGGGACCCAAATGGCTCTGACATCTTCTCCATTCAACACCCCCCGTGGCCGAGGCCCTGCTACTAAACCAACATCTTCCAAATGCCGCAGACTTCCACCACCTCATAATCTATCTCCTCCTAATCAGGACCTTCAAATCACTTCTCTGTGATACAGTCTGGGCCCCTGTGGTAACTCTGAACATCAGAAATGAGCATCTCCAGAAAAAAACTTGGGCCCCTAATAGAAGATAGTTGTAAAATCTCTGTGCTTATACGTGACAGAAAGAAGAAAGCCAAAAGGATAAGAGACAGTAATAAACAATCAAAAAAAGCCATAAACTGTCAGGTACAACCAGACACAGAGATAATATCAACAACTAAGTCATATAAACTGGCTTTATTGAACATTAGATCTCTGTCAGGAAAATCATTTTTAATCAATGACTTCATTAATGACCACAATCTTGATGTTATGTTTTTAACAGAAACATGGTTACATGAATTTAATGAAGCTCCCATTCTGATAGAGGCGACGCCTCCGAACTACACTTTTCTTTGTGAGAGCAGACAGCAAAGAAAAGGTGGAGGGGTGGCCACTTTGTTTATAGATTTATTAGAGTGTAAAAAAGTATTTCTGGGCAAATTTGACTCTTTTGAATATTTGGCTCTCCAGGTAAAGAGCCCGGTCCGAACCATGTTCTTGAATATTTACAGGCCTCCTAAGTCCAAAACAAATTTTTCAGTGATTTTAATGAGTTTTTATCTGTGATATGTGTTGATTATGACTGTTTAATTATTGTTGGAGACTTCAACATTCACATGGACAATCCTGAAGACAGAAGTGCAATAGATCTATGTGACACTCTTAGAACGTTTGGTTTGACTCAACATGTTAAACAGCAAACGCACAAACAGGGACACATTTTGGACTTGATCATCACTAAGGGTCTAAACATTTCCAAGGTGTCTGTAACTGATGTTGCCCTATCTGACCACTTTTCTGTTATTTTTGAAAGCATCATCTCCAATGACTCAGTTTGCCAAAGAGACATTATAAGAAAACGCATCTTTAAGGACAGTGCTGCTGAAACCTTTAACCAGATTTACTCTTCTACCTCCACTTTGCCCTGTAACACAGTAGATGACCTGGTAGAAAACTTTCATTCTAAAATCTCGGACATCATTGATTCAATTGCTCCAATTAAAGTGAAAGTTGTTTCTGGGAAGAAAATGTCTCCATGGAGAGGTGCTCCACCAGTCAGAAGTGAAAAAAGGGAATGTTAAAAAGCTGAACGCAGGTGGCGAAAGACTGGACTCCTGGTTCACTATATTATCTATAAAGAGACACTATACAGATATAACCTACAACTGAAAAATGCAAGGGAATCTTTCTTTTCTGAGATCATCAGCAAAAACATTAACAATGCTCGTGCATTATTTACCACGGTCGACAGGTTAACAAACCCTCCTGTAACTGTAGCATCTGAACTCCACTCTACCAGGACCTGCAATGAATTTGCTAACTTCTTCACTGAAAAAAACCCAAAAGATCAGAGGGGCAGTCAGCACATCCACATCAACTACAGTACCAATGTTGTCTCCAACTAAACCTGATTTTGAACTGATTTTCACCAAATAAACTACAAAAACTTAGAGGAAATCGTACAGCAACTAAGCTCTTCTTCCTGCCGTCTCGATGTTTATCCACAGCTTTCCTTAAGAAAGCTTTGCCCGTAATAACATCTGATTTAACACAAATAATAAACGCATCCCTTTTGTCAGGTATTTTCCCCTAGGCCCTGAAAACAGCAATTATCAAACCTCTATTGAAAAAGAGCAACTTGGACAAGCTGCTACTACAGAACTACAGGCCTATATCAAACCTCCCCTTCATCAGTAAGATAATTGAAAAAGCTGCGTTTCAACAGTTAAACAACTTCCTAACAACGACCAACCGCTTCGATGTCTTCCAGTTAGGCTTCCTGCTCACCGCAGTACAGAGACTGCTCTTGTCAAGGTGTTCAATGACATCCATATAAATACAGACTGTGGAAGAACCACAGTGCTGGTATTATTGGACCTTAGTGCAGCATTAGACACTGTTGATCACTCCATTTTATTAGAGCGTCTGGAAAACTGGGTCGGCCTTTCTGGTACAGCACTCAACTGGTTTAAATCCTACTTGAAGGACAGGGACTTTTTTGTGTCAGTAGGTAACTTTACATCAGAGAGCACAGAAATCACATGTGGCGTTCCCCAAGCATCCATCTTAGGGCCCCTTCGATTCAATATCTACATGCTCAGAAAGAAGTTCATCCAGGTTTATAAGATTCAGTCTGTTGTTTAGGTGTTTGTTATGTTTTTTGATTCCTAGGTTAGATGTTTTAGTTTGTATTTTTTTATGTTACCTCCCTGCACTCACTGCTCATCTGTATTAAATAGCCACTCTACCTCAGTTGCCTTCTATCTCCCTGCTCCACCAGCTGTTCCTGATTCTCTCCCTGATTAGCTCCTCTAGATTGTTGGCCCATTTTCCACTCCGCTCAGCATTTATACATTCTGGTTTTTTGTTCTCGCCAATTGATTCTACTGCTTGCTACCCGTGTGTTTCCTGGTGTGTTCCTACCTTGCCTGTAATCCTCAATGAGGTTCTTGTAAGTGGAAGATTAGTTTTGAATTTCAACACTGTCAACTATCTGGACACTAGAGCACTTTATGTATCCTTCTGCTGACAATCTTTATGGAGATGCTGATTTCATTTTGGAGCAGGACTTGGACTCTGCCCACACTGCCAAAGGCAAAGCCTGGTTCAGTGACCATGGTATTATTGTGCTTGATTGTCCAGCAAACTGTTCTGCTCTGAACCTCATAGAGAATGTATGAAGTAATGTCGAGAGAATGATGAGCGACACCAGACCCAACAATGCAGATGATCTGAAGGCTGCTATCAAGGCAATCTGGGCTTCCATTACATCTCAGCAGAACCACAGGCTGATCATGTCTATGCATTATTGTATTCATTCACTCAAACAGAGGCCCAAACAACTTACAGTTCATAGAACATACTTTTCAGAAGCCTAAAATTTCTGTTTAATATATAAATAACTAAAAGCATGAAATATTACACTCTAGTGTGTGATGAATCTATATAACATAACCCTGGCTTCTGAAATGAGTGACAAAAAATACTGAGATGTATTCATACATCTGTTTCTCATGTACTATGCTGTAAAAGTACCCAAGTACAAGCAGGAGGCAGTCAGGGTTATATGAGAAGTGATTTAATGAGAAGATAAAGCAAATATACAAAAAACTAGTGGCATCAGAAAGAAGAACACAACAGGGGAAAAACCCAGTGAGAGAAAGCGAGGGAAACAGGAGAATTCAGGAAGGAGTGGTTCAAAAATGGGAGTGTAAATACTGGGACAATGATTACCATGGTGGGAACAGGTGAAACGGATTAAATGAATGTGGAACAGCTGTAGGGGAGCGAAAACTGAGACAGCTGAGTGGACAAAAGGTAAGACAGAAGGACAAAAGTATTAAAAATTAACTAAGCCAAACATGACAGCCACCATGAAATACAAGAGCAAGCAAGATGAAGCAACTCAGGAAAGGTCTTACTGAAAAACAGAAAGTGACTCAAACACAGTTCACAAAAAAAATAAACAGATCACTAAGTTACAACAGTAACTAAATGTTTACAAATTAACAAAACAGTACACAAAAATAATACTTTATCCACAGAGAACAAGTCAGTCTGCCAACTTATTGAACTTTTCAGTGTGATTAGGTCACACACATTTATGATCCAATCAATTTTATTATTATAATCTCAAATCACTAAGGGCAACAAACTAATGTGGTGGTTAACATTATTCTGTCACAGCAAAAAAGTCCTCAGTTCCAATTTCTATTCATGTGTACCTAAGTGTAGGCTGTACAGTTGCCCATTCACTCATGGATGTGTCCAGGATCTCCAACTTTGTACTACAGTAATTGTAAATTGAAGCTCTCAGTGTATTCTCCAGTACAATTAAGGTTGCTTTAAACTTAAAAAGTAATTTCTATGTTTTTGTGCTCCTAATATAAAAAAAGTCATCTTAGGTTACTGTTTAAACTTTATGTCTTAAACAATATTTTAGTTAAGCAGGCTTGGATCTAACTGAATGAGGCTGAGTTAGCTTAAACTGTTTGGGTTTTCTCCAGATAGTCCAAAAACACAAACCTTAGCCTATTATGGGAGTCAAATTGAATCATGAGTTTTTATAATGATTTGAAGTTTATTTATTAAAAATAACGTTGGAACTGGAAAGACTTGGAACAAATGGAACCGAATAAAACTGGGTATTAACTATGTGGTTTTAATACTCCTGTTATTTCCCACAGTCCTTAAAGATGCAAGTACATTTAGTTGATGGCTTCATGTTGATCTCAAATGTACACATGCAGAATTATCAATAAGCCAGGCCTTTATAGGAAATGATGCATCAAGTTTTTAAATAAAGGAAGAGGGATATCAAACAGTTAATGAGAAACAAACATTTGGTCAAGAAATCCATCTAAGAAAAAAGATGATTTGCTGTACTTATTACATATATAATTATATATATATTCTTTGTAGTTTATTTTATTCTAAAGTGTATTATGTTCTTAAACAGGAAGACATGTAGGCAGTGTAAAAAACAATATAAGATTAAACTATGTGTTCACATCATTTACATGTAGGCTTTTCAAGAGTCTTGTGCATGTATAGACACGCATGGAATAGCAATCAGGAAAATAGCTATGGATCAAAAAAAGTTATTTCCATAATCCCACAACATGCCATGAGTGTTGTCTTCATCAGCGTGATACCTCAGATCATAGTACATGTCTTTCATGTATGTTGAACCCATACAAAACATAAACAAAACATAAAATAACCAGTGGCTGTAAGGCATTATTGATTGGTGAAGCTCTGTGGAGAAATAGCTTCCTCTTCATCAACAAATTAATTTCACTGGATTATACTATTGTATTTGTGCTGGTAAAATCTACTGTAGGTAACAATGTTTTAGACTTCAGTTTTTATGGGACTAGTGAATGTTGTATGATAAAACATTCTCAAAGCCGTTATAATTAAGGGTTTAATTACTTTAAACTGACACATAAGCCTTTATTGGCTCTCTTTCTCTGGTACAATGGATGAGGAAGACAAACATATTACCTAAGTAAAGCAAGGGGTCCTGGCCAGGTGTGCCATATTATTAAGATGAAAGATCGCTGCCTCTGCCCACCACCTTCAATGGCTCTCAGACATCATCTCTTGTCTTAGTCTTGAAAAGATTCATTGTTCAATTCAGGGTCACATCTGGGGTCCTGTCCTTTCGTTATTTAAGTCTGTAACTCAGTAATACACCTACTAAATTGTTAATTTATTCGTTTTTATAAAGACTTGGCTGGTTCTCTGCCTTTCTTTAGGACTGGATCATGGTGCCACGTCCGATTCAGCAGTGACTGGCACAAGCTAGAAAAAAAGTCTCATATCCTGCCTGGATGCTAACAACTGTGTAATGGCAATGCAACGGTGTTTCAAAGCTTTGTAAAGATGACATTTTAAAGAGTGGAGTTGTTGGACCATTTGCACGTTGCTGGATGCTACCAGGCCGTTTGGCGTCATCGGCCATTTTGTATCCCAGGCTAGCCCGCTACTACAAATCCCAGCGGCCACCACGGCTGACATGACGGGGCGTCCCAAGTCTGACGTCACGGAAAGCATAAATGAAGGTGGCCCCTTTAAAAGCTTTGCTTTTCACACTGGAAACAGGACCAGTAACTGAAGCGCCTCTCTGGAGAAGAAGAGGTCCCACATGGATTCTTCATTTATTCTCCTTCGTTGGCCAACGAAAAATTCATGAAAGAGGTTTCTGGAATGAGAAGGCCAGAAATTTCACTTTGCCGATCGAAGACGTGAGTTTAACACGTAACCAAAAACCACGGCGTTTCAAGGAGACGCAACTTTCCCTCCTTGTTTTATACTAGTCGACTGCTGACGGTCAGATCATGTTTTTCCTTTTCGCCAAGGAGGAGAAAAGACGGAGATTGACTGTTCAACTCTTCAACCCCCTTTTTTTTCTCTCACTCGCTGCCCCAGAAGGAAGATTTCTACAAGTAAAATCCAACTTTTATTTTTATTTCTTTATTTAGAGTAGCGTGGGTAGGGTAGAGTAGGTTTTAGTGCGATGTAGAATCGCCACTTAGAGACTAATGTGTTCTGAATTGTATGTGCATGCCATTGTTCTTTTGAAACGTGATTACTGTTGTTTTCTGAGGCCGCTGAGTCTCGCAAGATTGTGCTTTTACTGTGCGAACACCTGAGAGCAGGTGCGCTGTGAAACTGGACCGCTATATTAACCTTATGGTGAAAATCAACCATTTTCTTTGTCTTCGACTTCGTGTTTTATGAGTTGCCGCCAAACGTTTTATAACCCTTTGTGTTCTGTAACATCCCCAGCAGTGGGGGAAGTTTTATGACTGTGCATCTCACTGAGCTACACTTTCTGGCGGCCTGCAATCCCAAAGCTTCGTTCAACACCATATTCCCTTGTCATATTATCACTTTTGCCATGACTGCTGGTTGATTCCATACACACTCACTGCTGTTTTGCTTTATTTTGTTTAGTTAGATATTTTACCCTTTTGTGTAGAACTTTGCATGTTTGAGTAGGTGAAGATTATTGGATCGAACAGTTGATTGTATCAGGCTGATTGGTTTAATAAATTTTCACATAGATAAAGAGAAGGCGTTTTGTGTTTATTTTGTGCAAGAGTGATTTGTCAAAATAAGGTTAAAGTTCCCCACGTTTCGGCAGAAACTGTCAATTAAACTGACATCTCTGGTAATAGTTATCAATTATTACTGAGTATTTAACGGTTGTGATTATCAAAGGCGTTGAGCCACAATTACAACACCCGAAGACATCTCTGGTTTCGATTCATAAATGAGGATTTTTGATTAAGAAATTAATTTTCTCAAATTATGATTTTTAACTATAATTATTGCTAAATATTAATTAATCGATAATCATAATCCCAACAGAGTTGTATTAAAACGGTAGAGATCCTCTTTGTTACTGGGCTTATTTTGGTTAATCATTACCCTAATTTTTTGGTCAAATTCTCACTGTTTTCTGTGGCACAGGGTATCTAACATAATAGTAGAAAATAGCTTCTCAATTTTTTTTCAAACTAGATTAATTGTCACCTCTTAATCCTACATTTTAGGTAAAAAAAATACTATATTTAAGTTATTTTCGATAAAAAATAAAGTCACCATGATTGTATGTAGAGCCCTGAAGTTCAACAAGCTCTGTTTCTTTTTTTCTTTTTTTTTTGCTGTGTGTTTCACATTTTCACCAAAAAGCAGATACAGAAAAGAGATAAGACAGGGTATCAATCTTCTCATCAGGGGTTCAACCAGGTGGATAGTTCCTCAAACACACTGTGGAGGTCACAGCATGGATCAGGTAACATGGATGAAAAATCTGCAGGTACTAGAGGAAGGCTGCAAGGGCCTGTTCCTGCAGAGCACTGTTAGCATCATGCAAAATCCCTCCTTTGATGAATCTCTCTGTTCTGTGAGCATAACGTCTGGGCAACAGTGAAATGTGCATGAGCTTCGGAGTGTGTTGAATTGATTTACCCCAGCTTTGATTGTTCATGTGTGTAGTTTTGTACTTTCACTTTACATGTGGGGGACAGAGAGAGAGAGGCGTTGAAGACATTTGCAGTGTTGGATCAGAGAGATCAGAAAAAAGAGGGAAGGGCCAATGCTCTGCTGAGCTTTGTTAATAGCTCCAGTAGAACTGACAACTAGCTCAGTGTGACAGAACATCTGGACATTGCACTTGTTCATTACAGCTGAGGGCAGCAGACTTTTACAGAAACATGTTTGGCACACAGCTGATGGCATGAACACATGCTTTCAACCAGAATTCAAGCTGACCCAGAAATATTGTAAACTTCAGTTTATATTTACAAGTGAAATGATCGTCAGTCATTGGCTTCCAAGCTACAGTGAATGGTAACATTTCTAAAAAGTAATTTATGGTCCTAATGTCTTCTTGTTTAAATGTTGCTGGTCATTTTTTCTTCAGTGTTAGCTTTTAAAGTCCATTGTGTAATCCAATCATCATAATAGTTTTTGTATGTTGTTATGGTTACAACAAAAGGAAATATGAGTCTGCTATGGTTCTTCTTTAAACAAACACTGATTGGCTGGTGATGAAAGTTCAACTCTGTATATAGACTCAACTGAATCATTTCCTAAATCTTTTGTTTTTCTCTAGCGGAGGGGCCCGAGATGGAGCATTACTAAACTGTGAGAAAATAACATTCTCATGTTTACATCAATAAACAGATGATCCCTTTGAAAAGACACCCCATAACTTGTCGTCTCGTGTGAGTCAGACAATGTAATATCCATATGCTTCCCAAAAATTTTCTAAATATTATGATAATCTTACCCTGGAAAAATTGGTTTGATATTTTGAAGCCCTTCCTTGCACAACATGCTTTTAGGTAGAATGGTAAACAATGTTCACATCAAACACTAAAAGCCATGACAACACATTGTAGGTGAAATGAGCAATACACTGATCATGTAGTGACAGTAAAATATTCTGTTGGGTAGTCTTGGTTCTTGGTGGTGCATCCATCCACCCAAACCACCTGCCTGAACTCTGGTAGACAAAGACACAACATGGTCGCAACACTGAGGCTAAGGCTTTTATCCTGACTTTCAGTTTTCTAGATTGTAACCCTGTCATCTGTCAGTAAGATACAGCAAAGGATATCTGACCACTGCAGCCAACTTCAGAAGACCATACAAACATCTAATAAGAACATGTGTCCATTAGAGGAGCAACAAGACCTGCTGGCACAAGATTTCAAAACATTAAAATGACATTGAAACATTAACAAAAATCTTGGAAAAATGAAGTCTATGCCGTGAAGCTTAGTCTAATTGCTGCCAGCAGGTAGCTTCATCTGATAAACTAAGTAGAAACTATTATAATGAGCCCTAGATATGAAAATGTGTTTATTAATCTTTCTTGCCTCTTGCCTCTAGGGGTGTTTGAGGCTCTTATTTTGAAGAAAAACACGTGGATGTTCCTGAGTTGTTCTTTAGTGCTAATTGTGTTGACTAATGAAGACAGCTGGCCTACAACATTCAAAGCTCCTACAACTTTCAAATCATTTGTGTGGCAGTGATTCTGGTACTCTTTAGAACAAAGAAACAGCTACAGAGTTTAGTTTCTCGTGTTTGTCCGTGTCCTGTGTTTCTTTTCAGTGTTAGTTGGTCATTAATTCTCCCCCCGGATTTATTCTGTGTTGCTCGCTCACTGTCATCAGTAATTAAACCTCATCTGTATAGATTCTGCAAAATCCTTCAGTCAGTTTAGTCAGTACTTTCCACGTACGATGAGTTTTGTAAATGCATTTATATCAATAAATGCCTTATACACCTTTTTTATGTTACCGCCTGCTTCTTGTCTGCATTTGGGACCTCCACCACCAACATAAAAATGGCATGAACAGAGATTGTTTATAAAACACACTAAAAGATTTATGAAAGTTTTATTTGTGACAACAGTTAAAAAGGTAAGCTGTTCAAGCACATTGGTCTTTGCTCCATTGGGCATTTGAGAAGGGTAATGGAAATGTTTGCAAGAACTCCCTGTATGAATGGAGGAACGAGGAACAAGTGCTTATGACCACTTACATGCTATTTAATTTACATCTCAAGACAGAACTTGGATTTGAGAGTGACATCAAACCCAATTTATTCATGCTCCAGTTTCTGTCAAAGATGAGTGTCCAGGCAAACTACTATTACAAATAAACTTACCTTGACACTACCAAACAGCCATTGCTCCTAAAAACCAATTAAAATTCATGTTTCTGGATGTCGGGAAGGAAAAATGCTATGTCTAATGTCAGCATCGTACAGGGCACATCTACTCAACACAGGGGGGTGCCAACTTCTGAATGGATGCACATGCAAAACTGCAATATATATACATATATATATATATATATATATATATATATATATATATATTTGACGATAGTACGGAAACTCAAGCCTTCCCGCTTCACTGTTAATTTGTTCATAATGAATTTAAATATGGATGCAAACTTCTGTCATTCTGTTTTGTTCTATTTATATGGTTGTAAGATTATCCGTATGATGGTTCTAGCGAAACTCTTTATTTACTGAAATGGTAGTCATTATAAAAAGTCTAGGAACCATGGTTCTCCACTGATTAGAAACAGTTTAAAACAGTTTGTTGTCAGTGAAACCTTCATTTGTGAATAGAAAAACAGAACAAATTTTCCCAAAAATACAGCTGAGATCTTGTCGGATTGTTGTCAACTTAATATTGTGCATCATCTTGTTTCTGTGCATCATGTGCTAATACTTCCCTTACTGGGCAGAGCTAAGTTGGTAGTATGATAGATGGAGACCAACATAATGCTAGGCAGGTTTTAAATTACATGAGGTATGTGGCCTATACACTATGTAGTGTGCTCTGTGTGAGTGAAAGCAAGTTAACTAAACAGCAAGTTAACTGAACAGCTGTGCCTCAGTCTCTGTGGACTTTAAGACTGTTCGGTAAATTAATGTCATGCATTTCACTGTCAGCATCATTTCAGGGTAAAAATTTCCAAGTTACACTCATTGGCCTGGGGCAAAACACAATCACAGTCTCTTGACAAGACATGCCAATTTAGGTTTTACAGTGCATACTGTATAAATCATGTTAAACTGAAGGAAATGAAATTTTAAAAATAACCCAGGCATATCATATGGTTCTATAAAGCTAGTAAAATTCAGAGACCATTTAAAATATATATATATATATATATATATATATATATATATATATATATATATATAAATCTGTAGCACTATCCTTGCTGAGATAACGTTATCATGCAGTAGTTTGAACTGATTTTTTTTTAAGCCAAGCCGAGGCTAAAACACTGATCAAACAGTATCACTTTCTATCCATCTTTTTCCTCATACCCAATTCATTCTGTTCAGGGACATGGAGGATGAAGCCAATCCCAGCTGTAAAGGAGCAATATGTGTGGAACAGCTTGAGAAGATTACCACAGCATCACACACAGAGATGAAAAAACATACATTTACACATGTGATGAAGAACAAACAAAGGTAGGCACAGGCAGATGATGCTAACTCCATGCAGTCTTTAGCTATAGCTTCGGACTTCAAACCTTTGTAGTGTGTGGTAAACAATACTTTTGTGTCTCCAACATGAACTACTAAGACATAACTTGATTCATGAATCAAATATGATGCATGAATCAATACTATATATCTAACATACTATATATCTACTAAACATGCTGTAGGAATCTGCATTTAGATCATTAGATTATTCCATCACCTGTCAGTTTTCAGGATTGGTTGTTGAGTCCCTGTCCATTGCCATGAAGCATTCTTGTTCATTAATTAAAATTAGTAAATCAATCAAGCTGATTTGTTTTCAGTCTCATTAATTGAATTGCTATAATAGCTATACTGTATACACTTTGATATTTATCATTTCATCATGTTTTTCAATTAAAAGAACCTCTCTGGAATTCAGTTTTGAATATTTGTGGATAGGTGACAAGTACTTAGGCATGATTTCACTTATTTAAAACGGAAACATTGACACCTGGATTGTATTTATAACAACAACTGACATAACACTGTAAAAGGCACATGGAAAAAAATGTGATACTATAATACTAACTAGTATTATATTCTATATTATATATTACCTTGAAATGAGGAAGAACTGCACAGTTAAAAAAATAAGTATAGGAAATCTAAGAGGGGGAAATTTTCATTTTAAGAAATGTTTCTTAACAAAATCTCTGGTACCACAATTATTGGCAGCAATAAATATTTAGCTTACATAAACAAAAGTAAAACATTTTTCTTCTTGGGAACTTTTAAAAAGCAGTTCACATGTTCAGGTAATTTTGATGTAACATGGGAACCCATTTTTCTTAGCCACTTTTCAAAGTTAGAAAGATTTAATAGCATGGAATTCAAATAAGGCAGATCTACGTTAGGAGTAGGCTAGAAGAAAATAGAAGCTCATCTAATAACTACAGCTAGAGCAATAATTAAAAAGTCTGAAACAACTGGAAGTGTGATAAACAAGACAGAACAATGACCCAAGTTTTTTTTCCACCACACAGTGAGAGAACAGAAGCACAGACAAAGACACACATTAACCAGAGGTGTCTATAATTGTGAAGGATGCAATAAAATTGTTACACAAAGTGAAAAAATGTTTTGCCACTCAGGGTGTGATGATACATCCAACTCACAAGACATGGTGATACATGATGTTGGGTTCATAACAACGAGATAAGCAATGTTTTAAGGAAAACTAAGTTTCCCTGTTGTTCTGTTTTCAATAATAGGGTAAAGGTTTCAGAAATCTGACTGTGTTTTAAAGAATGTCTAATCAGTGAATAACAATTCAGGTTTGGTTTGACTACCCCACATATTTAAGCTTTTATTATTGTCTAATTTAAATGTGGTCATAATGCCAAAACATTAAAATTGCTCCCTTCATGTTTTCTCAGATAGAATAAAAGTTTCATCTCAAACTGTCTAAAATTATCTAGCTCAGCTTAGATCAGTCTTATATTTAGTATTTTAGATTTTGAACCTCTCTGGTTCAAAATCTTGACAATGCTGAAATAGCCCTTTAGTGTAGTGCCATCAGGGAGCTATAAAGCAGATGCCAAATTTACCCACATTTGCAAGTAACACATCACCATGGTTACATTTCATTTATATATTTTTTGCCACTCTTTCTACTAAGCAAGCAAAATGCTACCCATCAACCAGTTCAAAAGGGGAAGGGGACTCTTTAGTAGTTTGTAACCAAAGTTTGTTGCTCAGGCTGATAAACAGCTTGTGAGCAGACTCTGTCAACACAGGCAGTTCAAGATCTACATCCTTAAGACTCTCAAATATAGATACAGTGTGCCAAGTGTAAACCACTAAAGTGTTTCATTTTAACACAACAAAATCTTGTGCCACAAAATCTAGTCTCACCCCTATTTTACCACTATTAATTACCAAAGGAATGTATATTAATGGCATAAGAAGCTGCACAAGTTGAACTGAAAAGCATCTTTTTTATTAAGCAAAGACTTGATGTGATTATCAGTAGCTGAAGCACGTGACCTAAATGTATCAATATGCTATTAGATAAACAGCTCTTAAGTTCTTCTGAATTACAATAATATTAATAACAGACACAATGTGTAAAATTCAGAAGACAATTTATTTTATAATATGTACACAAATGATTTGGGACCAGGTTCCCGGATGGCACTTGGATGAGGTAGGTGGCTAGATATAGTTATAGAGATGATGAGTAATGGGCTGATATTAAGTGAGGGGGGCTTACTGCTGTGGAGATAGTTAAGAGTTCCTGGAGAGGAGGAATCTATCCACAGAGCTGAGGTTGACAGGAGTTCACTGTATGGTGTTTTTTCCTTATTTCCTTCCAGATGATAGCTGGTGGGTGATGACGCACTGGAAGGTGGACAGAGAGGTGACTGGGGTAGAGGCAGAGGTAAGGAGTCTGATATCAGTTAGCAGGAGGACTGACAGGGGAGTGGCAGAGAGAAGGAGAGGGATCCAGTTAGATGGTGTCCACACAGATGCAGGGAACCAGGAAGCTGATCACTGGATTCCAGAACTCAGACACCAACGGAGGAATCCGGTTTCTGTCAGGAGAGTCAAGGGAGGTTAGACTCAGAGTTTCGACAAGCAAGGAGTGCAAAGAGATGGGAGCCTGATTACCACTCATGTGACCAAAACACTCTGGCATGTTTCTTAGTAAAGCAGCTTCTCCTTAAGCTTGTCCTACTGAGTCCTTCTAGTATGTGACCAGCAGCCTTCACCTGCCAGTCACACCCTGGAAAGGAAGGAGTAGGAGAACAGAAACGGCAAGCAATCGGCACATAGCTCTGTGGATATGACAGTTGCAGAGGCAAATAGTTATTTGTTTTTTTGGGTTTTTTTTTTTTTTTTTTTGCTGTTTTAAAACACTAGGCTGGAACTATTCCTGCAGCAACATCAAACGAGGCACAGGCTGAGACTGTACATGAGAAAGAGTGGGAGAAGTAATTTTCTTCATTCAAAGAGGGATGTAAAGAGAAAAACACCTCACTTGTGCGTTTGTAAGCAAGTATGAGAGGTAGAATACAAGAGGATGTAATACATTGCTTGTTTGATGTTTCTATTCACAAATGACAGTAACATAAGAGCACATTTTTTAAAATTTGACAAGCCCTTGAGCTGATAAATAAAATGTACTTTCTAAACAAGAGGATGTAAAAAAGAAAAAAGGAAAACAAACCTATATGAGACAAACCGAGTGGATGCGGCATGCTCATTATGGTTGAAAATAAAAACATGGGTACAGTCGATGAGTGACACAGTCCAGGTCTTTCCACAGGAAGTGATGTTTTTGTCACCGCTGCTCCTCCACAACCTAATTAGTGCTCAACAGGCTCTTGTGTGTAGTTCACATACGTGCTGAGGATGTACCACAAGAATATGTGCCATTATTTATTCAAACTTAAACCAAGGCTTGACTGTAAATCACTTTTCTAAACATCTTTTTAATCACATGTGCAAGGTTGCTGTGGACAAGACAAAAATAATGTGTTGTGTGTGCATATCAAAATTGTGGACATTAATTGATCTTAATAGTAGTGCACTGATGAGAAATGCACGTAGACTACAAAGGATTTCTGTCATGATTTGTGGGTGTTTTTGGGTTCTTCTTCTTATTATTATTATTGATAGGTTTTGAATCATGCTTCTGTTATTTTCCTGGTCATGCTTTAGTTTTTGTCTTCTAGTTCATGTTTTGTCAAGTTAGGTTTTTTGGATCTTCTTATGCTTTGGTTTCATGGTTTACTAGTTGTGTTTCTATTAGTTTGTATTCAAGAGTCTCTGTTTTGCTCCAGCCACGATTTGTTCTCTCCTGTCTGACAATCAACTTTATTCGGTTCACCTGCACCTAACATTCAGTCTCCTCGTTTCACCTGGTTCTTGCTCCATATATACGCCTCTGTTCTGTTCATTCCTCGCGGAAACATTTCAGATCATATCACCCTGTTTTCAGCCGGTAGTTACGGATCATGCTATGCCTGTCTTGCCTGCCTGTTTATTGTCTTGTTCTGCCTCCTCTTGTGAGTGAGTTTTTTGTTTTTCTAAGATTAAATCATATTACTCACCGCCTATGCTTCCTGTCCGTCTGCATTCCGGGGTCCTCTGCCATACCAAGCCTGACAAAAACTTCAACTTGCATTTATAAGTTTGAAAGAAAAGAGATATTTAACCTCTACATAATTATTGATACTGTTTGAGATTAATATCAATGTAATTTTACACCGAAAATAAATGATTTTTTAATTGTATTTTTCGCAACATTTTGCGGATGCATTTCTGAGCCATAGTTTCAGGGTTAAGTTCTCTTTACTATTCAGATTAATGATTGTACAACCACCTTTAGTGGCAATAACTCAAAGTAGTTTTCTGAATGACTATAAGAGCCTATCGTGTTGTTTTTGAGGAATTTTTGGAATAACTGCAGAGAGAATATGTTTTCTACTGTTAACTCTTCCAAACAAACCATACTGGTTCAGTCTTTGTTTAACTGTCTTGTAATGAAGTTAAACATTTAATATGCTAGATAAGGCATGTAGAGTCTGACACTGAGCTCTTGGGTTTTTCGCAATTTCACCTGATATTGTAGGAATGTCTACTCCTAGGAAACTTGGCAAACATTTTAGATGTTTTCCATTTGTAAAAAGATTTCTCACTACAGAATAATTCAGTTCTCTGAAACAGCTTTTCATAATTGATGGCCAACTATATTTGCTTCATTAATGTCATTGCTGATGGCATTTGGCTTTGGCATTCTGTTAACTCACACCTTGCTCCAGACCAACAAGCTGTCGCAGTTCCTGTTTTTGTAAAGGGTGGTCTAACTTTCTAATGATCATTATCAGCACCTGGCTGATACTTCTACATAACATCATACATAACCAGCCAGGGTGTACACAGTTTTACCATGAATGTATTTTCACTCATGGGAACTTTTTTCCCATGACTGTATGCAAAATTTGAGATTTCCTGATGCTAATGCAAGAACATAATGTCAAATTTCTTCTGAAATATTTATGATTGTTTAAAATAATTTAGTCTCACACTGCCTTAAGACCTGGCTGAAACTAAACTTAAATCGTATTTTAAAAAGTCTTACAGTGACACGTTGCACGCGTTGTCCTAGAGCAAATCCTTCACATCACATCTAAAGTGAAACTACAGCCAACACCAAGAGGAAAAATCAAAGAAGGGTGGGTGTCATGTAAATGCAGTGTCATCTAAAATCAGAGGAATTGCTGTTTCAAGTAAATTCATCAGCTTTTTTTCCAAATTGACTGTTATTTTCATCATTGACCAAAGCAGGAAAAACACTTTATCTGCTCTTCCAGCTGACAGCAGCTATTCAACAGGGATCAGTTCCATAAAAGTGTTGGCCTGCAAGGCAGCCACATCCAATGAGGGTGATGCTAGTCTGAGAGAGGTACAACTGTAAGGGGACAGATATTGTTCTTCAGAAATGACATTACACAAATGTGTGAACAAAATAATTTATTTTGCCCATCTAAGTGTGAAAGTGGCATTTTGAAACATGAAGGCTTAGGTGGTAAATGGGATAAAATGCTTAAATACCTTCCACAGTTTGAATGTTTTCCCTAACACAAAACATTTTATTCACTAAGCGGGCAATGACGAGAAGAGAAACTTCAAAGGCAGAAAAAGTGTTTTACAGATTTATAGGAATTTTCAATTGTCTGCACATAACAACCATGTCTTATGAGGGAGGCTATTTTTGAGCCATCTCCCTCACCAATAGTTTGGTTTAATAGAAGAGTAGCACGATACTTGCCTAGAACACTATTCAATTTGATTAGGCAGTTCATGGGGACTGCAGACTTTGATAAAAGATTGATTTATTTTAGAGCTTGAAATAATAATCCTCTGCTAAACCTTCATGGCCTCCAGGCCAAAATGTATAATAACGTTATGAGAAAGATGAGATGGGTGCATTACTCCAGGCTTGTTGCAGTGCTTCTCAGCTCTCCAGTTTCTGCTAGGGCTTCTACATGAAGGATTGTTTGTTCCTGATTATATGAGCCAGCCATGAATATGAATATTTGGTATTTTAAACTTAAAACCTGTAAGAAAAAAAAGGTCCCATTAGTCATGTGTGTTACGTTGTTTAAAAAGACAGCAACTCTTTGAAACCTCCTCCTTGTAGCAGGAGTGATGCTTGTTAAAAATAAAGCAAGAGGAGATCAATAAGGAGACAGGTTTTGTAGAGCTGCAACCAAATGCCGAATTAAGAAAGACTGAGATGATGGCCCACAAGGGAGCTTGTGAAATAAACAGACTGAATTGCCTTGAACTGCCACAGGGGGTTCATAAAAACTGAATGGATACTGTGCTTTGTGTGAATTATTTAAATCTGCAGGGCAAAGATCCAAGAGATGCTGCATTTTTAATGAATGCGTCAGGGAAAGGACAACACTGCTGAGGTGACAAAAAACAGAAAATCATGAGTGGAAAGCCTGTCAAGCTTTGTCACTTGGAAGAAGTAAAAAGAGGTTTATGCATCTGGGTGAAAATAAAGATATACTGTATGTGTTCTGTTTCTTAGAAATACAAAAACAACAAATGCACTCTTTAAACATATAGATGGCTGAAGATTTTGGTAGAGTATCAATTTAAATCTGATAGATAATCTGGGGAGGGAGCTAAAGATTAGGGTGATGGCAAGGAGGGCTTCTAACCTCAAAGACTTGAAGGTCATCACCAAGGATGAATCATCAGAAGAGGAAACATGCAAAAAAATTATTAGCAGTTATAAAAAGGGTTTGATTCCTTTTAATGCCAATAAAGATATTTTTCTTTGATTATTGTTGTTGGGGAAACAAGCACTGAACTACACACAGAAAAGAGACTAGTAAAAACTTTGAATCCCAGAATGCACAGTTGTAACCCATCCTCCTGCACAGCACCCAGGAATGGGGAGTTTCACAGCTGGAATCCCCATGACATCAAAGAGCTACAAAACTCTATGTGCGACAACATCTCTTTATCTTTACCCGCAGCCTCACCAGGTTGCATATGAGAGGAAACGTGCATGAATGTCTGGACCTCGCTGGCCGAGTACAAGGGTGTATCTTCAGATCCAAAGTGAAATATGGTCTGCTGTTCTGGTCACTGAAAATAAGACAAGTCACATTAACCTTTCTGTCTAATCTTCTGCAGAAAATTATCTTAAACAAAATTCTACAAGAATGGACAGTGTCACTGACAAAGTGGCTTTTCCCCACTGCCTGATGAGGATGGCATTAAAAACGCAACACTGCACACAGTCCATGTGCACTAGTCTGATTAGATGCTCACCACCAAGCTGCTGGGGCGATAACAGCCAAGTTCTGATGTGTCTTCAGCATCACTCATTCCATTAATGCAATGATCAGCCACAGCTCATACACACATTAATATTTATATTAATGGTACCTAAAGGTAGAAGGACTTAAAGGGGTTGCTAATAGAGGATAGTTATTTGTCTAACTCCAGATATGACATCATCAGGCCTGCCGTCAAGGCGGCCAAATTGTGAGTCTATATCTGCTTTAAGCGGCCATTTTAGTAGTACATCACTCCCCGTGGCTGTGGCTGGTTCAAACAACATTAAGAGGTTATTGATTTCCAATTTTCAGCAAATATTTTATTTTAAAAATATCGCTTTATTAAAATAATATTGTATTTACCCTTCGGATTTGCATTGTGAACTGGTTGTTTGAACACATACAAATTATTGTTCTTTGGTAATTTTAAAACTAATTAGGCTTATTCCAAATTCCTCGAAATAAACATTGGTTCTTAAACAGAAAAAAATATGTTCATGCTGAACTGTAATGCCAATGCATCATTTTATCAATTATTGGTTTTAATTGTATTCTCTCCCTTTTTCTATAGTTCATTAGTTTTCCTCTTTCTTTTCCTTTTTACTTAGTAATTTAGTTGAGTGTTACTATATAGTCTAGGTAAATCGTTTGTGAAGTATTTTAACTCGAAGCTGAATCATATTGTTAATAACTTTCTATATTTTGGAGAGATGTTGTTTGTGTTTATTCTGTATTTGTGTGCAGGGTTTACTATTTGAGAAGGCCAGTGTGCCAATTCACTCCATCTATTGTTCTATAATACAACACCTCACCAGGCGGGTGTTCATAAAACAGTCATTAACAGAGTGTAAAAGCTTAATCAAAATTACTTTGTTAATAGATGCCTTTGGCATGGGTATTCATAGTCAAACCAGCTTATTGTTGCACAACATTGAGAAGGATATAAATAATCTTTGACATGCCGTTTTTAAAATAACATTTTACAAGTACCAATATTTTTTCTTAATTGATAATCCATTTGCATTATTTTATTACCTGTCTTTAATACCTTTGTTTTTTGTTTCTGACAGGAAACAAGCTCAATAAAATTATTTTAAATCTAAATCTGCTTGGAGTGTGAATAGTTCTGGACTTAACTGCATAAATGTGAAATGTCACCATCACATTCTCAAAATAAACTTGTCTATATGCTGATACTTTGAACAAAATACTGTGAAGCAGTGAGATACTGAGATAGACCCCCTCTCCCTCCCACTCCCAGCCTATCATATATAATTAGGTTGAGATAGGTGTCTGGCCTTACCCCCATCATAAGACCAAGATGTTATTATTTCAAAAGCCGGCACTCCCCTCCCACAGCTTCAAAAGCTCATTACAATTGATAACTGATAGCATCGCTTAATCATGACTGGACAAAGGCCACGGCCATCCCAACAAGTCCCTCCGATTGAATTAATGGTATTCATTAAGCCTCAATGAGAGCCCGTACAGATGCTGCGACCTTATCCTGCCACTTCATCCCCTCAAGGATTGACTGGGTTGAAATACAAGCTTGTGGGGGAGCGTGAAGAAAAAAGGAAAAACACAAAATAGAAAGATGATGGACTTAGCTGGTGGAGCAGGGAGTAAGAGTTTAAAGTTGAACAAGAGGTGTTTTTTTTACTGCTGCTACACCTACACAGTCCCACTGGGTGGAATGGTGCCAGCACAGATTGTCCCAGAGCAAATTACCATCAGCTTTGCAGTGGCTTGATCAACCCTGGACTAATGGTCGTGAAACATATGTGAACAGCATTCGAGAGGCGGAGGAAAATCACTTCTTCCTCATTAATAGGACTAACCTGAAGTGTAATATTCACTCAGGGACTGAAGACCTTGAGTTAAAGGACATCATTCAGCTGCTGCTTTAAAATCCACGTAGACACGAACGTGCTTGCTTGTGCAACATGAATCATTTACAGCAGTTCTCCAACAGCTTGCTAACTTGCCGCTGTGCTCTCAAACTCCCCCAAGCAACTCTGAACCAGCAGCTCTGGAATACACAATGATGTTGATCCCGGATATATGAGAGAAGTAATAATGGCAAAGAACTTTAGGCAGTGTTATACACTTTTTGTCATGATCTGTAGGATTTTGAGTTTGGTTTGGTCAATTTAGTTTGTTTCAGTGGTTTACTAATATTACTCTTTTCTCCCAGTGCCTCAGCTACTATCTCATAGCACTACCTCATCTGTTCAATTACTCACCTGTGTTGCTTTTAGAAATTGGCGGCCCTTACCCAGCTTCAGAAAGGCTACAGAGAACATCTTAATTATCCAATTTGAGGTGTGGCTAGCAGAGCTAACCCAAGACTCACACATCAACATGAGTGGTTTTCAATAAGTACAGTACCCGGTATGTTAAGTGCCAAACTGAAACACTAGGTGCACAAAGAAGCGTTATTACATATTCTTCCTCCCAGCATCTGTGAGACTTCATAGCCATCACTGTTCCCAACAAACTCAATACGTGTTTATATCCCTGCGGATATTTGATTTTTTCATTTTCTTATAAATAGTTGTTTTTTATGCACAAATATATGCACGTTCTGTGCATTTTCAAATAACCCTACACATTTGCACATTTTTTATTGAGAAAAATTGTACAGTATTCCTTTTTCCAATGTAAATTTTTCCCTCAATGTACAGTCTCTGATTCTTTTTTTGTTTGTTTGTTTTTGTTATCATATTTTTCACCTTGTGTGTATCTGCATACTTCCACTTGCCTTTTACTTTGCTGCTTGTACACTTGAATTTCTCCACTGTGGGACAATAAAGAACAACTCTGTTCTATTTCTTCTATTCTATAAATACTCCTTGGTTCAGTTACTCCATTGCTAGATCCTGTATTTTCTCTGTCCACCTATGCCAGATTGTTCCCATCTCTTGAGTTTTGTTATTAAATTGCTTTATTCATCATGTCTTTGTCTTCGCATTTGGGTTGCCACCAAAATAAAAAATGACATATTGGTGTTCCCATGTCAAATAAGACAAACAGAGGCGTATGTGTTTGCAGTGCCAAAAATAACTTTGTATTTCTTTGCATTTTATGAACATATTAATACTCCTTGCATAGTATGATGTGTCTGAAAGATTTAAAAAGACACAAACCGTCAGAAGTGCAAATAAACAGTTTTTTTTCTTCACCATGGAGTAGCCATATTGGATTTTGACCTCCTAAACAGACTCCTCTCAATGTGGAGGACCAGTGGCTCTATTCTGAACTCCTCCCAAATGGGCGAGCTCCTCACTTTAATTCTAAGGAAGTGCCCAGCCACCCAGCGGAGGAAGCGTATTTAAGCTGCTTGGATCCAGGATCTTGTTCTTTCGGTCACGGCCCAAAGTTCATGTCCATAGGTGAGGGTAGGAACGTAGACTAACCTGTAAATTGAGGGCTTCACTTTTCTGCTCATCTCTCTTCACCATAACACACTGGCGCAGTGACCACATCACTGTGGTGGCTACATATGAATGCTTCTTTTTCTTTTAACAGATTTCCTACCATCCAACTTATGTATGAAACAAAATGAAAGAATGGCACTTGTCACAAATAACCTCAGATCTGTTAGTTTACAATTGAGGCTGGAACCTAAATTCTAGATTACCCCATTAAGGTTTAGGGACAAATTTCCCAGTTGCTGTACCATATGGCCATACATCAATGTCAACAGTCTGCAGACAAACAGCACTCATTCATTGTGAAGCACATAGTTGACTAATGGATGTGTGGCAAACACAATATTTTTTTCATTTAGTCACAGCTCAGTCAGTAATTGCTCAGAGGGATGGAAATCACGCAAACGTTCATTGCACAGAGGTTTAGTGGGTCATTTGCACGAAAAAAAGAAACAGAGACAGAGAGGGGTGCCGTAGATCTTTGTAAACAGTGCAGGATATCAGATTTCCAGGGAAGAGTTGATTATGAAAAGTGAAAATGCGCATGTGCCCTGTATAGGACCTGCTAAATTTGCTTGTAATTACCAATTAAGATACCACGGATAAACAAACAGGCTTGGGCAAATCGCAAGTCATCTGTGCATGGAGTTACTGCACATTCTATCTGCACACATAGAAATGTTAAATGTGTGAAACGATCATGTTTGAAAAGGGCCTCCAAAATTCACAGGTCAAACAACTTTAACATTCCTCTCTCTTTCTGTCCCTTTTCTCCCACATTTTTCCCCACCTTCTTCCGCTGCGACTGTTAAGAGATGGGCGCAGATCATCTGTGAGCCTATTAATTAGTCCAATCACGGGTAAACAGGCCTGCATTATCACGGCAGCACGACAGTCTTTCAAAGCTGAAATTAAACCGTCCACACCACTGTTTCTGAGCCAAGCGGGAGTAGAGATTTAGCTCTGCTGGCACTGCGCATGGATAAATCAACACCACTAAACAGCCTGTGGCACTGGCATGGCAAAAAAGAGAGGACAAATTAATGTGCTGATGTTTGTGAGAAAAAGGACAATATTTGTTATGACAAACCAGTGATGAGCACTTTGGTTCAAACGGAGACTGCTTTACAAATTGAAAAAAGAGAATTTCTGTCAGAAAACGAGGTAAAAGACAAAAGAGAAGAATAGGGAACTCTGAAGTAAAGAGTTGGCAACACAAGGTCTGTTCTTCCTGAAGGGTAAAGATGAGCTGCAAAAGACGTAGAAATCTGAGACATTGATAGGCAGAAGAAAAGAAAAGGCAGTGAGAGGAATGCTCATGTAAAATAATCATGAATGAGTGTCCCTTTGCACAATTCAATGCATCCCCAAATGCTCTGGCCCAGATTTCAAGTTGCTGGGAAGTATCAAGTTTCTCAGCTGAAGGCCTGTTTACTTCCATTTAAAATGCAGATGTTGGTAATAAATCCTTTGTTTGCTCATTTATTTGGGGAGGACTGCACCTTGCTTTATTAAACTCATCTATCACTCAGGGCTCTTGGATCAATAGATTGCAGAAGAAAGCAGTGTCAGCACGTGGCACGTCGGGAGAATACCAGCAGTTTGTGCAAAGAGAGAGGAACTGAGAATATATCAAAATGAATCTGACAGAAACGTTTTATGTACGGTGACAATGGTCAGACTCTCTTTAAATCTGACGTGCTGTAAAAAGATATCTATTACTGTTGTCTATTAAGACAATAAATGGAAAAAAAAAATCTAGAAAGAGTTACAAAGCTATTTCTATGGTTTTGCACTGCAGCAAACCACAGAGAACCATTATCTGCAAATGAGAAAATATAGAACACTGGTGAACCTTCCCAGAAGTTGATGGCTTTCCAAAATTACTTCAAAAGTGCATCAATGATTTTCCAGGCCTCATTCACTTCACTTAGGGTCAGTGGTCATGATTTAACAATAAGAAAGAGACAGGGCTTAAATAGAATCCATAGGAGAGTTCCAATGCCAAAACCCCTGCTGACAAAAAATAATTGGAAGGCCTATCTCACATTTGCCAAAAAATATTACATCTGGTTAAATCTTGCATGAAACTAATACAGAAAAGGGTTTCAGTAAAAGAACATTGTAGTGACAATAAAACGTGGCAGTGGCAGTATTTCCTGTATGACTTGCTCTCTATCAAAAAATCCTTAAGAAGAATTGCCCTTCAGTTTGTGACCTAAAAATCAGGTACACTTAGACTGTGCAGCACTTCACCATGTTTACCTCTGAATACCCCCACAAAAAAAACAAATTAAGGTTTTGAAGTGGCCAAGTCAATGTCCACATTTATGAATTTAGATGGTATGGCAGTACAATTCAGCTATTGTTGCTGCCAAAGCTGATGCAACCACTTATTCGGTTAGGGAAGTATTTACTTTTTCTTTACCAAATATTTTTTCCCAGCACTTCAATCATCAACCACAGTATAATAATGATCTGCTAGCTGAAGATGGAAAGGCATCAGGTGCGGATTGTAAGTACGGACCAAAATGCATCCACATAATTAATTACACTCAGTCCTCATTAGGCATTCAGATATGCAGTGTTATCCCGTATGTCGTTCATCTGGGAGAACCAGAGGTGAACTGCCTCAAACCGAGCCCATCTGGAGACCACCTCCCAGGGATTTACTCTCCTGTGGTAGAAAGGGCCACATCAGCCTCAGTTGCAGAGCTGCCACATCCAGTGCCCAGCCCGCCAGGAGCTTGTTAAATAAGTCTGTCTCAGCCCACAGACCTGAGCAAAAGGAATAGAGAAGAGATCTGGCTCAGCGTCAGGGAGATGAGAGAGAGAGAGAAAGAAAAAGAGTGGGGGGAGAAGAAAGTTGGAGAGCACAGTGAAAGTGGGAGGGGGTAAATAGGTGTGGAAGAAAGTGAGAGTAATGAGAAGAAAAGAGATTTCCTTTGCAAGTGGACTCAAAGATTGGTTTGAACTTTTTTGTGTTCCTGCTATTCGGCTAACTGACAGCCTCCTCTCCAGACTGAAGTAAAACTGTCTGGAGTGGAACTTTTTAAAAAGCTTTTATCAGTTCTTCAGTCAAAGCTGAGAGTGAGCTGTCAGACACAATGATCTATGTCCAGTAATCTGTCTGTGACTCTGTTTATTCATATAATGAGCACAGCTCTGGAGTTGACATACAACACTTGTAGTCAAGCTAAGTGACTTACTCAGGGGCCTAGATTGATGTTAGGCACGCTGACATTTTTACTATAGAGCCATGCAGATGTTATACACACATACTTTTTTCACAGAAATAAAAACAAAAACTGGCACAATACATCTATTCAGTGTGTTATTCTACAATAGTGACACCTCCATGTAAATATGTTAAGATTGTCCTTGTCTTGTGCACAAACGCACCCTCTGTATCATAAAGGCATGTAAACTGTTTATACATTGAGGTATAATGATCCGGGTGGTCCGTTTTTGATTTATGCTAGATAATAAGAAGAGAAGTGACCACCCAAACCTGCTGTGTTAAAAATAACCCAGTTTCAGTTATTGTGCTATCCCAGTCCCAGATCAAATATGGGACAATCTAGCCCTGGCTTGAGGTATGGGCTTAACCTGAGATAGTGGGTTTGGTTTCAGTGTAAATATGGGGTTAACAGGATTATAGTTACATTCTAAGGCTAGCAAAGAGTGATGAATAGTAGGGAGAAAATGGAGTACCCTTAGAAAATCCATTTATGCAAACGGAGAACATTCAAATGCCATGAAGAAAGACCCAGGGCATGATTCAAACCCAGAACCTTCTTGCTAAGAACTGGGTGACTGTGCATCCCTGAATATGTGCAATATTGTCTTTACTTCAAATTAGCCCCAAAAATTATCAAGTTGAACAAAATGACGATGATAACCTCATAGTGGCTGACAAGACTTTCATTAACAAACGACGGAATTTATGTAATTAAATTAGTGACAGGTTGTGAAGTATGATAAGCTTCTTTCCCTTTCCTCCTCTTCTTTACCCAACAAACTGGGTCACAATTTTGGTCAGAACTACGTAGCTTTTGTTCTATATAGTGTACTTAATTTTACTGGGACAAGCATTATTAGACGACATATTTCTACTGGTTCTCCAGTTTTCCTGTCACTGGTACACAGACAAAACCCAGATCCAAGTTCCAGCTATTGAGGCAGCTGGAACATAGTATGAGACAGTCTCAATTTTGTTGTCATAAACATCATCCAGTATATACAATCACGAGCAAAGCAGAGCCGGGTGCCTATTTAGGTAGATTAGTTTAAAGGCAATTACAAAGTTGGCCCAAATAAGCTCAAATCCTGAGAAGGCAGTAAAATTTCCAACTGCATATTACATAGTAGGTTTTTGGCTCAGTTTGAACTTCGGTTTTAAGGAGAAATGGCATGTTCTCACCGAGTGTGGCCATCAGAAGGGATTTTGAGTGTGTTGTACTGTTAAATATTATCTGCTTTTAAATGCAGTTATGCATGAAGTGCTAACAATGTGTAACATTCTCCTGTGCTTCCGTTTTTTCCCAAATTCAGGTTTTTTTTTTGTTACCCGTGTGAATGCTTCAAACATATACAATTTTAAACGTGTGTTTTTTTTCACGGTTTCAGCATAACTAGGAAAGTATTAAAAGGATGTTTCACCAGCCTGGTGTTTGTTTGTTGACCAGCGCGCAAACATTCCAATTTTGATTTTGCTTTGGTGTTGGTTTAGCTCTAGCTTAGATTTTGTCATGGTCAGAATTTACAGACTTTGTCTCCTTGAGAAATAAAATGTCTGGGGAATTGAGATTTTCCATGTGTAAAAAACAATTGAGTGCGAACAAAAAGATTTGTGACATAAAAAAGACAGGTGAAACTATACATTCTAACATTATTTTGTGTGTATGAACCTCAGGTCACTAATATAAAAGCATAGCTCAGAACCCCTCTGTTTTGGGCTCTAAGGTTAGATGTGCAGATTCTGTCCTTGTCGTTACACCTCAAATTGATTAGGTGGTGACAATTTAATTATAAATCAAACTGAAGCAAGGAAGTTTTGTTGCCTTCATGCTGGAGTTGACTTGCCAGCATCACTCCCTTGGGGCCTCTTCTGTGACCTTACTTGTCAGGCTTTCTGCTTAGATTGCAGACGATGTAGTAGGCTTCAGCTACAATTTCTCAGAAAAAGTATTTCCAAGAAACAGTATACCCCACTTTGTCACATTATAAGCACAAACATAAGTGTATTTTACTGAGACTTTCAGCAATCGACCAACACAAAGTAGCCCACAAATTTGACATTAAAGGCAAAGGATATATTGTCTTCAAATTCTTTTAACAAACTTCTGAAAGGTCTGAAAGGTGTCACTTCACTAAATGAAGACCAAACACCTTTAAATCAAAAATGCAACAGAAACCAAAACCCGAGTCCAGTCCATGTGAAAACAAGTCCAGGCTTAATTATGCAAGGATTTTCAGAAAATACCGTCTCGTTTTGGATCTGGTTTCATACTGCCGCTTAGTCTGTCGGTTCTTTTGCTTGATGTTGAGAGCATGGGAAATTTCCAACATGGACTTAAAATGCTGTGCAAATCTGTCAAGATCATTATTTTCTCCTCTGAGATGCACGTCGTGTATTCACGTGAGCTGCTTCTATCGGTGAAGCATGTTATCTTTCAAAACCAATCACATATATATAGAATATCGATGATGTATCACAGATATTTCCAGTTCCCATGGACCCTGAATGCCACAGCTGGGAATATGTTGTTCAGCCGCTGTGTTGAGCTGTCAGTCATGATTCCACACCCCTGTGATCTGAGGCCCCGCCCTCCACGCCAAAACTGGGCCAAAAGTTTGAAGCCGAAAAAAAAGTCTGCAAGTTCGAAAAAAAAACTTGAATCTGAAAAGTAGTTTTGAACTTGTTTTGTTCCAGTTTCACGTCTGTTTTTTTTTTTTTTTTTTCAGTTGCAAAACTTTTTTTCAAGTTTTCAAATTTTTTGGGGGGAGGTTCAAAATAATTTTTCAGGTTCAAATGTTTTTATTTTGAACAAACTTTTATTTTTCGGGTTCAATTTTTTTTCTTTTGAACAAACTTTTATTTTTTAGGTTCAAATTGTTTTTTGAACAAAATTTTATTTTTCAGTTTTACATTTTTTACGTTTGAACAAACTTTTATTTTTCAAGTTCAATTTTTTTTCGTTTGAACAAACCTTATGGCCCCAATTTAGCTCCGTAAGTATGCATCAGAATTTTTTATCTGTGGACCAAATATTTGTCCATTTTTCTTTGGTATATAGCTGCTGTAAGATAAATCTCAAGTTGTTTGCAGGCTTAATCAGTAGTTCTCTTTATTGAGGTCCTGCGATCAACTCTGACCAGTGTCCATACTGACAGATATCTCCCCACAGTATGATGCTGCCACCATAAGTTTTCACCATAGAGATGGTGTTCTTATGTTGAAGACCAGTGTTACTTCAAAAGCACACAAAATGTTTTCCATGTAGGCTAAAAGGTTTGGCTTTGGTTCCATTCAACCAAAACATTTTCTTCCATATGCTTTTTGCACGCTCATGTGGTTTGCAGCAAACTACAAAAGGGACTTCATGTGGCTTTCTTTCCATAATGGATTTTTTTCGTGTCACTCTTCCATGAGGCCAGATCTGAGGAGATCACAGATAACTGTTGTCCTGTCTAAAGATTATCCCACCTGAGCTATGGATCACTGCAGCTCCTTCACAGTTACCATGGGCCTCTTCATTGCTTCTTTAACAAACATTTTATTTTTAGGTGAATGGCTTGAATGGTTTGTAGCTGTCATTGCCTCTTTATCTTTTTGGACAATAGATTAAAAAGTGCTCTATGAAATGTTCCAAACTTTGGATATTATTTTATAACCTAACGATGCTTTTAGCTCCTCCACAACGTTATTCCAGATCTCTCTAATATGTTCCTTAGTCTTCGTGATGCTGTTTGTTCACTATTCTCTCAAAAACCTCTGAGGACTTCAAAGAACATCTGCATTCATACTGTGATTATATTTCACACAAGTTACATATATGAGCTGTAGGAAGTTGGTTGCGGTGGATTTTATTTAGGGTGAGCAGAGTAAAGGGGGCTAAATGCAAATACATGCCACACTATTGAGATTTTTATTTGTAAAAAAACAATATTGGAAAGCCATGCATCTTTTTCCACTTCACAATTATGCACTACTAAGTGTTGATCTATAACATAAAATCCCCCAAAAATACAGTGCAGTTGATTTTTTATATAAAGCAAATTCCTCTACATATCATCCTACAAATTTAGCTTTGTGAAAGTACTCAAGGCACAAAGTAAGGAATTCATCTGATTTGTTTTGATTTATATTTGACTTTCAATGACTTACTGTAAGCTTTGGTTCAACTTTTCAAAGCAAAACTCCACCGGACCCTTTTAAAATAGATTAGACTAGTTCTTGGTTTTGTGCCAAGTATATATACATTTTGTATACACAGTGCATGTTAAGTTATGTTAATTTTTTATTTATTTATCTGGGGTTTGTTGTAAGTGAAAATAAAGCAGCTGCACTGCTTTCTTCTTGCTCAAATGTTTTTAAAAGCCAAAGAGCAGAAAGCTTATTCCCTTTCCAAAAGTTCCTTTTCATGTTTTCATACTGAATTCAATAAGCTATTTAATTTAGTACAAAACAAACAGTTGTCTTTGTATTGTACTGAAATGAATATTGAAAACGTTTTTTTTAGAAATAGGCTTACTCCTACTCGTACTCGTACTTGTCGTCTTCCGCTAATTCAATAAAAGTGGCTTGTTTACTTTAATATTTACTAAGTACTTGTACAAAGTCATCAGGAAACATGATGCAAGCTAGAAGTACGCGTGTCTAATTTTAATGATGCCATACTTTTTAAAAGATTTACTTATTATATTGCAAATCTTTTTACCATTGCAAACTCCATTGACCTGTTGGCAAATTTGGAATATTCTGTTTACATAGCTTTACTCAAGAGTCAGGTGTTGCTGATAAGAAGTAACTGTGCAGAAACATTTGTGGGATGAGTAGTAAGCCAAGTGTATCATCATCATCTATCAGAACTAACAGGAACACCCCTGGGCCTGCTGCAACAGCAGCACACACTCTAGCTGTCTGGGAGGCCTTGTCTGGATGTATGAAAGGGTCAACATCCACATGAGCTCTGCTCACTCGAAGGTCAATGCACACATCAGTCTGGTGACTCTCATATAACCATCAATCATTGTCCTGGTTCAATTCTTTTCTTCTGACAAGCCATTTTTTACTGCCAATTATGCCATTATAACAGGCTAATTGCGCATATAATAGTCAGTTGAAAGCCTCAAACAGAAACATGAAACAAAGTGAACACCGAATGTAGTCTGCAAGAAAACATGACAGCTTACATCATGTTTCCTAATGGAGTTGTACAAGAACTTGGTAAATATTAAAGTAAAAAAGCCTCTTTTATCTTTTCCTCCTAGTTATTCAGTTGTGTTTTCATACATTTCACTGTGGCATGTGACTGATGTAAAGGAGTGCTTGAAACAAACATTTAAAGAATAGTGAGAAAAGCTCCAATTTCTGAGTTTCGAGGACTTCTATTCGGCTGGATGGTCTTTAGGTGCCACGAAGCTCATGCATAAATCATGCAATCATCATCAATGCATATTCAGGAAAGCTGTATCGTCCCGCTTCGCTATGGGAGATGAGAGGGAGCCCAGACTGTGACAAAAACCAGCTGATTGTAATGAGCTTTTCTGTGGCTTCCTGCACTAACAAAACAAGCCAAAATTAATCATGATACCACCCTCCTACTGCGGCAAGCAACCCTAATGCTTCCATCGGAACACCCATGTTGTGAATTGGACCCCAAGACAGACATTGCTATGATGCAGTGAAAACCGGGCTCCGAGATGCTTTCATTTACGTCACTCACAGAAATTTATGAAAGAATTCGTTTTCAGTAATTGGCCTGCTTCTATGAAACATGAATCAAATGGCTGCAGTTTGTTTGTTGAACCATCTGCAGTGAAAGGCATTAGATAAGGGAGAGGGTAAGGGGGGAATAAACAGCAGCAGAAATACACATAAAAACCTACAGCTGCCGCCACAGGAAGCAACATCTCTGAGTGTGTGTGGACTTAAATTTGGAAGGAGGAGATTGATATTTTTAGACTTCTAGCTCATTTTTATGAATGAGCATTGACAGCATCGTATCAACTTTTCACTTTTCAAAAGAGGTCTGCATATTTCATTACTTAATTAATCTGCAAAAGTGAGCAAATTTTAAAAGGGATTTGTTTAAATAGCATAAACTATTTCTTTAATGCCTTCATAACTTAGTAAAAGCCATATTGTAATCCTGTGTACAGAAAACATAGAAGTAAATGCATTTTAGGAAAATATTTATATATTTCTCCAAAGTATAGAAAACATTTCCTACAACAGTATTAGTCTTACTTACCTGACAGTGCTAAGAATGCTAATGAACTTATGATAAATAATAGGGAAATCTGGGATAACTCTTGCTGGATAGTTGACCACTCTTCCTGGAGGAATTTGTAGAGTTTGTTTAAATTGGTATAATTCTTGATATGGACCTGTGGACTCTTATAATTCGACTGCTGTATACCAGAACAAGTTCCCATGTAACATCCAATTGTGCCCCAATTTAATCCATCTAGGAGATGAAGAGTTTAGAGTTTGCCCTTTCTGTTGTTGGGTTTACAGCCATGGATACAACATGAAAGATGCAGTACAAACTTTTCTGGAACTTTCAAAATAAATTGCATTTAACCGACTTCCAGCACAACTTCAGAAGGGGAAGGAGGGTAACAGCGGACTTCCCATGATGCCACTGCCCGTATAAAACCCCCACCATTCCAATGGTCCGATCTCTTCCATGACGTTGGTGACCGGGATAGGGGAGGCACAGCGCGCTAATGTCTCTGTGCTGGCAAACAGACATAAACTCTTCAACTGGATCCGAGAGTTTCATACGATCACGCAATCATATGCACTAAGTTAAGTACGAATGAATCACTGTTTGTGTATCCGGTATTCATTCATAAAAAGGGGTAAATTAAGGTAAAAGCGTTGCTTTACTTTCTCTCTGATGCCTGCTGAAGCAAACTGTGTTCCAGAGAATTACCTGCAGAGACGCCGTCTCTATGAAGGCGAGTGGAGCAGTTTCCCAGTCTGAAAGGAGGACAACAGGAGCCACATCACCGTGGTAACGTGCAGCTTGGTCAGCCGAAGCTAACCTTTGTTCAAAGTGGATGTTTCTTCAAACTTCGTTGTCGCCCAGACAACTCCTCAGCACGGTTTATACGAGGTTAGGGTTTGGGCAGAGTAATAGAAAAAGATTTATGATCTGAACGTTTTTCATTTTATGAAGTTTGGTTTTGTTTGTGTGAAACTCTGCTATCTTGGTGTTAGCAGGCTATCTGCAGTACACATGCTCAGTTTTGTGTTCTGTGTTTGTGTGTTTTTAAAGTTAAGACAAACTTTATTTAAAGGGGTGATTTTAACACAGAAGATTGATCATAACGCGCCGTCCGTGCTTATGCATTTTAACCCTTTTATTAACGGTATTTTTAAAGGTGTGTGTTTGATTCTGGTGCTAAGCTATCGGCTTCTTTTGTTAGCTTTCACTGCTAACAGCTTAGGACACATGCTTGCTGCTAAATAATATTTACCCAGAAAGGTTGTTAGTTTTCAATCCAGTAAATAATATTTCCGTAAACATTATTTTACTAAACTTGATAACTAAGTAAACACAATTAAGCCCCATTTCTACAGAAAGATTTGGCTCTTTTCCAAAATATTCCCTTCAATATTTTACCATTTCCTTTAATAATATTTCTTTAAATATTATTTTAATAAATAAAGGCAGCTAATGAGACACCGTTTAGAATTAGTCATCCAGAAGGTTGGTTTTATTCAGCAGATCATTCTTTAAAACATTTTTTTTATTAAAATAATATTTTATCTGATCTTGCATTGTGAATGGTTGTCTAAACGTTTGCTGATTATTGCCTAAGTTGGTTCCAAGACTAACTTAACTTCACTTCCAGATTCTTCAAGATAATCCTTGGTTCTCAAACATAAATAACGTTGCATGGTAATGTTGCATCATTCTTTCGATCATGGTTTTCAATCATCTTTAATTAGCTTGTTTATATTGTACATAGTCCATTAGTTTTCGTTATTCTTTAATTTTGCTTGGTAGTTTAGTTGGATTGTTTTAGCATAGTAAAGAGTTTGTTGATTGAAATATGTTTGACTATGAGTTGACTTATTTTTGTTAATAAATTCTTGTATTTTCAGAAATTGTTTGAATTCATTCCATGTGTGTGCAGAGTTTTGCTGTTCAATAAAGTCAGAGCTTGGCTCACACCTTTCTATTTTGTCCTAATACAATCGCCTTACTGGGCTGGTATTCACAGGACAACCCTTAACAGACCAAAATATTACTTGATAAAATATTAAAATATTAATATTAAATATTGAATAATATTTTCAGATTCGTAGTCACTACACTCTTCATTATTCTATCCATTTTGTGAAAAATATAGACCGATGCTATCACCTCCTTGCTTGATAGTTGGCACTGTATTCTTAGCTTTGAAATCCTGACTTTAACTTCTCCAAAGATATCTGTTGTCATTGTGGTCAAACAACTCAGTATCTGTCTTATCTGATCATAAAACTGTTTCCCAGAGTTTAGCAGTTTCATTACAAGCTTGTGCCTTGGTGGTTCTTAGTTGTTCGGGTTTATCCAATTTCCTTTCTTCTGATGATGACAGCTTGGGTCATATGGATCAAAATTGGTCACAACCAGGTGTTCCAACAAAACAGTGATCCCAAATATATAACAAAGCTGTTTTTGGAATAGATGAAGCATCTAAAAGAGGCCTTTTCAAGGGTTAGAAATAAACCTATTGAGAGTTTGAGGACTTGGTCAGTGCCAGGAAACCCACCAATTTAAACAAATTCTGCCAAGAAGACTGTTCAAACATCCAGTAAGACTTTTGTCAGAAGTTTGTTAACAATGACAAAATTATGTGGTTGAGGTGCAACTTCAAGATACATTTATGCAAATGTTAGAGAGGCTGTATGATTGTATGGGATCCTGTATGTATAATTGTTACCCTGTGTGGAAAATCCACCATACATTCAAAATAGTCCAAATCACTCAATGCGTTTGTTGTATCAGTAAGTCACTTAGAAAGAACATCTAAAATCAATCTTTAAAATCCCAAAATGAATGGCATTCATGCTCATGATGTGTGTATGTAAACGTTTGTGTTTTACTTAGTCTGCCTGTATTATGCACATTTGCACATAGGTACTTTCTTTAATTACAGCAACTTGAGCTATCTAAGCAGCCATATATTTCTTTCCAAAAAAAAGATTTTTCCTGTTGAAAATTCTACCAGCATCTTTAAATCAGCTGCTGTCTGATGCTGTCATTCCGATTATAGGATGATGACCCTTTTGAAGGTTATAACTTGCAACGATCCAAAGACATCAGCCTCTTTAGTAATAGGAAGCTCACATCCTCTCTGTCTAACTGATACCCGCCTCATGATTCTATTACCTATCGTGACCGAGGGTCTGTAGGGACAAAAGCCACTCACACAGGACACCAAGAGATGAGAGAAGGCAAGGGCAAAATGAAAGCAGGTGGACGAGAGAAACATGAATACATGAAAAAGACTTGAATGTCATCCTCTTTGGAATACAGATTGCCGGGGTTGGGTAGATTTTATTCCAGCCACACGCCTCAGGGATATTCTGAATCTTCTCATTTTAAGGTTCATCTTCCCATTTTTGCATGTTCAACATTTTGTGATAATGGAGAAACTGGGTCAGACCAACATACACATTCCAGTCCTCTACAAGTTCTGAGGGGATAGAACTTTTTAGTATTTGCATTCACAGGAACTTTCAGTGTATTCATGTTGGATATGTGTGTTTTTTTATGACATTAAAGTTATAAGACACAGAACATTGCTGGAATTAGTGTGAAGTTTTGACATTTAAATTCAGTTGTTGGATAAAACAATACTGCAGCAATTGTTTCATTACAAATTATTTTTATCTGCAGACAGAACCAGTGTTCCTCACACAGACCACTATGTGTCACAATTATGATTCAGAGAAAGTCTTAAAATCAGCGGCAAGTTCAATAAAGTGCAACATTGCTCTGGGATCAAGGTTGATTTTTTTTCCAATACATTTTTCTTTGAATAATTTTGTCAAAGGTAAAATAGTAACACCAACTTAGGCTGAGAAATCTCCTCAATTACACTAAATATCATGACAACCTGACTTGTTTTGCATTAAGGTTTTTAAATTTAGTTTAATGGGACAGTTCAATGTGAACTACAAATAAAAAGAAAAGACTCCAAAAATTGAGTGCAACTGTGTGCAACAGAAATTTTAACTTCCATAATGTTTACTACAAATTTGAGATTAATGAAGCGATTTGAGTCCATTATTAATTTCTCAACTAAAAGAGATTTTACAAGAGACACTTCTTCAGTATTTAACTGCAAAAAAGTTGCATGCCTGAGTCACATTAATCTATCTCCAAGGATTTGATTTAAAGAGTGAAAATCTAAGGTTGAGAACTTCATGTCCACTGGGTCAGATGTTCAAGGTGTTTTCTATGTGTCTCTGCTGTACAACAGTGAATTTCAATTGATTAATTAGGCTGCTATCAAGTTCTACAGGAGTCTGCTAATGACTCTTTTATTTCATCAGGTGTGTTAAAGCTGGGCAATATCTTAAACATGTAGGACACTGGACGCTGAGTGCTGAAATTTGTTTAACAATGAGTGAAAGTTAAGCAGAAGCTTTTTGGAAGCATGCCCCACCTCTTATCAGCAGTGTGGGTCAGGTTAACGTAAACGTTTGTAATAAAAAAATAAAAATAAAAACTCTTCCTATTATTTCTATTAAAGATTAAAGGAAATTTGGAAGAATTTGTCACAGTCAAGCTGTGATGAGAATTGAATCATACACAATTAGCTCTTTCAACCTCATGGACATATCTCACACAAGCAACTGTAAGAGACAAAAGCAATGTAGTATAGTGTGAAACTATGCAAAATATAACATTTAAATTAAGTCTTTGAGCTGTGATCTGAAAATACTGAGAAACAAAACACACATCTAAAGCGTACTGGGAATATTAAGCTGCACTGGCTATGACAACAACATATCTCCAGGGTGTCTTGAAGCACAGACTAAATTTATTTTGATTTTTTCTTCAAAGTGTCCTATCCTGGTAGATAAATAGGCCAATACTATGGTGGGTCTGGTTACCTTATAATGTCAGTGGCAGATCTGCGCTTGAGAAAAATGTGAAAAGTAAAATTTTGTAATCAGTGCAATACTAAGCTTACTAAATTAATAGAATGACATTCATATCTGGTTTAGACAGCAGACTGGAGATCTGTTGGATGTCTGTCAATAACTTTAATGTAATTTAGACATAAACTCTCATTTTGTTTGCATATTTTAAATGTAATTTACGCTAGAAAAGCTGCCATGCAGATACCTTCAGGAAATGTTACTCAGAGTCATTTTGTTTGAAAGGAAAATCAATTATCTTCCCAAATGAAGGACGACAAGAACAGAACTGCAGTTGTGTTTAAAACATCAGACCTCATAATTCAGGCCTGCACTTGTATAGCGTTTTATCAAGTCAGAGGATGCTAAAGTAATCATCCACCCATTTATACACATATTCACACACTGACAGTGGTAGGCTACATTGTAGCTACAGCTGCCCTGGGGCAGACTGGCAGAAGTGGGGCTGCCATACATTTGGCACCACCGAGCCCTCGGACCACCCTCTCAGACCTGCTTCACTGTGAACAGTGAAACTGGGGTTCCAACAGCTGTTGAACCTTTTGACCAATTTCCTTTCATGTGAGTTACATTAGGGGTTGGGGGGCTATAAATTGAACATAGGTGTGTAGTCCAAAAGGAGGGTGCTGACAATTACCTTTCAAAACGTTTCTTTATTAGATAAATCAGACTGACATTAATGTTCTATGCTGTCCCTAAAACCATGACATCAATCTTGTTGACAATTTGCTGACAATATGTAAAAGCCAGGTCTGTGACAGGAAACCAAGCTATTTAAATTAACTAAAAGAAGAGTGGCCACATTTGATGGTATATTTCAACAATAAAAAGATAACTTTGTCTTAAAATACAGTTTAAAATAATGTACACCTTGTAGATGTGCATTGTTGATAAAAACAAAAACATTAAGTACTCATCCAAGAATAAAACTTTTCCACTGGTATATCAAGGGAGCTCATTGGCTGTGATATAAGAACAATGGTTCTGTGCATTATTTTTCCAAAGATTTATTGCCTCAAATTTAAAATCTCAGAGCTGCAACAAAACCTCCTGGTGTGCTGGACATGGAACAAAAACATGTGTAATGTACACAATGTGCAGGTTCTATATGAGAACAGGGATGCCCCAAAGTAATTTACCCAAAATGACCCAGCGCATGAATAATGTACGAATGGACCACAGCGATGGAAAAGAAATTTAACGGTTTTACCTTATCTTATACAAACTACCCCAAGAGATGCAGCATTACAAACAAATTATGTGGAACCCACTGCTTCCACAGCAATATAAGCCATAATAAAACTGCTGACTTCAGTAAATATGACTCCATTCTCATCCTGCAGTTTAACTGAAGCTGAAAGGTACTGAGAAAAAAACACTCTGCAGGCAGAAGTGTCTTTGACAAGAAACTCAGAGAGCATGTTTATCAATGGAGAGCTGTTCTGTTAATAAAAAAAAAAGTCTTCAGGAGAAGTTTCCCAGGCAAAGGGAAAATGAGTAGATGTGTGAAAGGATGGACAGCAGAGGAAAGGAAAGAACAGAGTGGAATAAAAAAGGAAAGCAAGGAGGCTGTGAATGCACTGGCTCAAAAAACGGAGCAACTCTAACCCAGCCAAGACTAAAGACAGCTATTTGGACGTCACCCAGACACCTGGAGCTGTTATCAGGTTGCAGTAAGTGAGGCTTTTAGAGGGCTGTGTATGGAAATCCGAAGCTCAGCACTAACAGGCATTTCAAGACTCTTTTCCTCTGATGATGTTGGCGTTTTAAAACAGGTCAAGCTGATAAGGCAGCAGCTGTGACCCCAGTGCCTCAACCTGCTTTAAGGAAATCTAACTGAATGAGGGGACAACTACTGTGTAAAGTGCCAGACCAGCTCCTGAAGCGACACTATACCAGGGAGCAGAGCATCAAGTTCAGCTCCTGAAACATTTGTACATAAGCAAATACAGAATAAATTGATTGTAAATTGATACACAGATAATGTGAAGAGTTTTGTATCTTTTTTTCAGTAAAGAACCAAACATCAGCATGTGTCGAATCTGTTCACTCAACTTTACAGCAATTCAGCCATTTTTCAGAATCCAATGAAGAGTGCACTTGAAACTCCTCATCTATTCCATTAAATGTAGTGTAGAATCAATGTATATTACATTGGACTATCATGCAACAGCAGAGCCTTGCTTTGACATGGAAACACGGTTTTAGGACCCTTAAAAATAGGATTTTTGGAAATGGGAAATAAAAACATTTTGAAACTCCACATTTGTGCTTTTGTTTAACCAATTTGCCACTTTAAAAAAAAAAGTGTGTTAGCCTCACATTTAGTATCTTTCACTGTTTTTCAACCAGGAGACATGAACAGAATTAAAAGACTGGTCTGCCTTCACTGAATGGGATGTTCTCCTGTTTTTTTCCATTTTTAGTAGTAGCTAAGAGTAGTGAACCTCTTTGTCATGGCATATTTATACCCCCGAAGACAAAAAAGAAATAGATCACCAACCAACATTCAGTAAATGTTCTGATCAATTAAATTAATTAAAATACCTCATTTGCATTTATCTAACAGGATTTTTAGGGGACCTAATGGTTGTGGTGCGGTATTATTTCCCCTGCCAAAACTAAACTTTTTTTTTTTTCTGTGTGTAAGAATATGCTACCACTATAAACAGAACATTTATGTTTACGGTTTTTACTTATCCTTAATAGCAGTGCAAATAAACTGTCTAAACAACAATGATAAATGTGCTTTTTGTGCCTATCAAAGGCAAGAAAATGAAGAAATATATAATTTCTATAACAAAATACTGGTCAGAAATGTGTGGAATATAAATAGGTCTTGGCACCAACAGTGATTAAGCAAAAAAAGGGCAGAATATAATGAGGTCCTGAGAGTCATTCATCTTTAGCTGGTGTTCTGACTGAGTGCAGCTGAGAGGAAGACCAGAATGAAAAAGGAGGAATGGTGGAGGTACTGAACATTAGTCCTTGTGTCTGTGTGTCACTGCTGAAACAGCCTTTTAGTTTCCTCACTGATTCTTCTACTATTCCCTCTGAAATGCTAATATGGCAACTTGGAGTGCCAGCATCAGCCATTCCCAGCCTCTCATCTTTATATCTCCTGGATGAGATCATCACTCTCACTCTCCCAATTTTCTCTCCCTCAGTCTTTCTGTGTATGTAATATAAAAAACTGTTAAACATACACGTATTTCAGACATATGTAAAATAATAAAAAATGTAGAAAAAGGTCAGTGATTGTGTATATCCTACATTTCACAAGATTTAAAAAACAACCTAATACAGTCACATGGTATTAAACTCTCCTCCTCTGTGATTCACCAATGCAATGACCTTTTGTTATGCTGCTCTGAAAAGACCACATTTCATGGAACTTAATCCACTTTGCATGTGGACGAAAGCTGTAATTTTAGCATTTCTCTAACCTTCCTTCATCAGTTGCTTCAATGTACCTTAATCCTTAAGGTGCCCCTCACAAAACATGGCCTTCCAAGGTGTTTACATGCATTGAAAATGGTTTGCATTTTGTCATATTACAATGATGAATTTCATTGTGTTTTATTGAGGTTTTATATGATCTGCTAATATGAAGTAATGCATGATTGTGAAGTGGAAGGAAACATTTTAAATGGTTTTACAAATTAAACTAAGAAACGTGTTAGGCACATGTGTATTCAGACCCAATACCAATACAGAGTCAATATTATTAAAACACATTCTGCTGCAGTTACATCTTCAAGTCTCTACCAGCTTTGCACATCTACAGGGTTAAATAGCTAAAGTTCAGTCAGATTGGATGTTCAGTGTTTATGAACATCAATTTTCAAATGTTGCCTCAGATTCTAGATTGGATTTAGATCGGAACTTTGACTAGGCCAATCTAACACATGAATATGCTTTGATCTAACTTATTACATGGTAAAAAAAATTATTTCACATATAACATTTAACCATTTGGTCTCATCCGACCATGTGTTTGATGCATACCCGGCACGCAAAATGGGTCCTTTTAATGGCTTTCTTTCAATAATGGCTTTCTTCTTGCCACTGTTAGCAATGACCAGATTAGTGGAGTATATGACAGATTTTCCCACCTGACATGTGGATCTCAGCAGCTCCTCCAGAGTTACCATGGGTCTCTTGGTTGCTTCTCTGAATAATGCCTGGCATTTTACTTTATGTGTTTTGGTAGATTTTCCTTTCATTTCTAGATGTTGGATTGAACAGTTCTCTATGAGATGGGCAAATCCTGAAACGTTGCTCAAAACCAACCTTCCTTCAAATTTCTCAGCAACTCAGTGACCTCTCTGCTGTGTTCTTTGATTTTAAAGTTGCTGTTTGTTCTCTAATCCTCTAACAAATTTTCAAAGCCTCCAAAGAACTGCTGGATTTGTACTCAGATTAAATTACATATAGGCAGAGTGTGTAATAAAAAAAATCCAACCTCATGCATCCTTTTCGTTTCACTTCACAATTTTCCTTTTTTTGATCTATGACATCAAATCCAAATTATATACAATTGCAGTATTTCGTTATAGAGTGACAAAAATTTGGAAAACTTTAGGCGGTCTGAATACTTTTGAAAGGCACCAAATGAGACAAATTATTTCTCAAATCTCTGTTTGTTGCCAAAGCAGAAGATTGTGGGCTTGTGCAGCCTGCTCACAGACTTGTGTACTCATGGATCTGTGGAAAACGGATCTGGTGACGACTTAGGAGGCATCTGCATCAGTCAACCTCAGTGTGTGTGCCTTTGAAATGTGTGCATTACAAAAACAGTCTGAAGACCTCTTAGTTCAAATCTAACATGCTAAGGATCCCCACCTTGCCCAAAAAAGAAACTCTGCATTATTATTACACCACACCACATCTTGCACTCTACCGGACCTGCGCTCCGGTTGGCAGCATCTTTCTCTGATATCTGTTCTAATAAGCGGCAAAGTTAATTGAGAGCACAGAGCAACACAGCGTCCCCCTGAGAGCAGCCAGCCAGTGCTGCTGACTGTGGTGCTGACAGCCAGAGAGCATTAAGCACAGGGCTACTCAGTGAACCATGACGGTGTCATTTCTTTTAATAGGCTCTCTTTCTTTTTTCTTCCTCCCATAGTCTGTTTCCTACTCTCCCTCTTCTTCTTCTTCTGCCTCATATTTTCTGTATTCTCCCCTGCACTCTTGATCATTAACCCTTTTTTTTCCCGTACTTCTCGATTTCTATTTCTTTTTAATCCCAGCACTCATCTCTCCTGCTTAAAATGCAAGACATAAGGACGCAGTTGTTGCTGAGAACCCCAAAGGCGTGTGGGGAACTCTAATTGGTTTGCTTAACCTTCAGAGCACAATGAGCTGGCTGTAATGAAGGCTCATGATTCATGGCCAGGTAATAAACCTGAAGAGGGCCGTTTACCCAACAGAGCACACACACACACAGATGCAGGGAAATTGTGAGACTCTGTGACTAACACACAGCTGCATATGGGATTTAACACGACAACGGTTGTTGTCAGACAGGCGTATGGTCCCTAATAAAGCTCTAAGCTATTCCACTGAGAGACCAGTGAAAAGCATTCCTTGGCAAGTGATTCTCATCAAAAACATGCAACCAACATGGCAACCAGGTGCAGGCAATTTAAAAAGCGGGATACCAGGAGGGGGAAATTATTAGGGAATGTGACAGTTGACAGCATAATGTAAAACTTTTGAGATCTGGTGTTCCTGCTTGTGGCAGAGCAAAGGTGCACAGATTTTTTGCAGGTTTGTTGACAGAATAGTCTATTTCCCTCGCTGCAGTGTGCTCTCACCTAGTCCACCTCAGATCCAGATCCTGCACAGCAAGACCCAATATGGAAGCAAAGTGAAACTTATTAGCAACACAAAGCAATGCTTTCAGAAAGCTGAATTAGCTGGAAATGTGTGTGTATGTGTGTGTGCGTGTTTGTGTTGTGCATGTTTGATGAGGTTTTTTAATGAACTGGCAGACTCTTGGTGGGATATTGCTGTGTCAGGATATAGTCGGCCTTTTTTAAGAGCTTGTGAATAAGTTATGATATTTGGAGAGATAATGAGATGGAGAAAAGGAGATAGAGGGCGAGAAGAAGCTGAGGTCATCAGCAAGAAAGTCGGAATGTGAAATGACAGTTGGTCCTTTGAGGAAGTTTTCAAGGTGAGATAGAAATACTGACAACAAAAGCTTTCTAAGTCTTCCTTTAAATGTTTAAAAAGAAATACAAGATTAACGTGAATAATTATTGTCCAGACATATTTCTTTAAAGGAAAGATGTCTAAGATTTGAAAAGAACAGACCTAAAAAGGTCACAAGGTCATCGTCAGGAGTGCACTGACTAAAGCTCACTGGGTGTGACAATAATATTCAGACTGACTGATGAAGTTACATTTTAAACTTGCTTTGCTTTTGGGTTATGTCTGCAAACCTACCAAGATACCTTAACTGACAGGCCATGCAAGGAACAATTAATCAGTGAAGCACACAAGCATCCTGCTGTGGGGTTGCTTTTCTTGTTGAGGAATACTAAATAGAAACCACTGTTGAGTTGGACTGGTACTGACTGACTTGGACTGGAGGTTCACAATCCAGCATAAAACTGCTCTGAGCATGCAGCCAGAGCTACAATGAAGTAGCATATACATAATGCCTAAATACCATTGATTGAAGTTGTGGCAAAAACCAAAAGTAGATGTGAAAAGCTGCCAGAGACATTGCCCAAAAGACTTGCCACTGTAATTGCAGTATATGGTGGTGGTTCTACAAAGTATTGACTCAGAGACTAAATACATGCAGTAGACATGTAGGAGACAGTAGAGCTTTGTAAAAAGTTATTTAAAAACTAAAAACCATGTATCATTTTCTTTCCACTTTGTTTTTATATGAAATAATGTTTGTGGATTCTTTGGCAGCAGCTGTATAGTCACTGCAATTCAGTGGCAGGCTTCCTGAGCTTGGCAATGGTAAATGTTGATAGTTCAGCAAATCAGATCTGTCTTGTGCATCATGCCTCTAAATCAGAGACAAAGGTTGGCTTATTGGGTTGCTGATTTAGCTAATGATACATTCAGGAATGCCTATGCCACATGTAAATACCCTCTGCCCTGCCTTTGTTTCCTCGAGCTGTATGTGACAGCCTAATTCTACTTGTCTACTTTAAGTAGCCTTTAAATCACACTAAAATGAACCTTTAATTTCACGAAAAGCAAAGGCAAACTCTCAGTCTGACAAAGAAAAAAATAATAATGGCACTTTGATAGTCTGTGTTGTGGTTTAAAGGTTCTGGGGATCTTTTGCTGTGCTGTTTTTATTCTAGCACTTACAGAACCAACAACTGCGAAAGGCAGGCTAAGAACCGGTACAAATGATTCATGATTAATGGATCCTTTAAAGGGCTGCAGCTACCCGGACCATGAAGACTAATGCACCAATGTCATGGTTTTTAAACCATGCACTTATAAAAGCTACTCTCCCCATTGTTTAAACCAGAGGACAAAACATCCACAAATTTCATAATAAATTCTATTTTATTAATTTGTTAAACCACCTTGAATGAGCTGAAATGTTTTGTAATTATGTATTTTTGGTTTTTTCTTTGTTTGACATGTTTTACTTGCATTGGTGCATGCAGTGATGGACTGTATTCATCAGACGAGTGCATTGGGACTGCAGAATCTCATTTGGTTTTAGTGTGATGTATCTTAGGTCAAAGAGGTTTACTGCCCATCAAGCCCTTTACGTTGGTTACGAAGGATATATTTTATATTTAGCACCAAATATGACCAAATTCACAAATTCTGTGACCTAATATAATTTCCATAATATGTACATACTGTAGTAAAACTCATCTGCAGTGTTACTATTACTAATAGTAAAATACAGTTTTTTATTAGATGCTGCAAACTTTGAAGTGAAGAAAGTGACCGACACTGACGAACAAAGTTGATGTAATTAGCATTTCCAGACAATTTTAGAAAGTTGAACACACCACAGTACAGATGAATCAAATAAAATTATCAGCATTGCCATAATGTGAACTAATAAAGTAAGATGTAAAATGCTGTAGATGTGTGTGTAAATTTATTAATAATTTCATTCAGGAAAAGAGATCCTTTCATATGGCTTTCAGAAAAGGTGAGGAGGTTTGGGGTTAATGCAGAGTTGACCTCTAGATGTTCACTTGAAAACTGTCAGTGAACTTTGAACTTTTCCCATGAAAATAAACCTTCAATGAATTGTGTTCTAAAATGTGAAGGAGCCTATTTTCCTAATTACTCACAGCTGTAAACGAGAGATCTTTGTAACTTTCTTGACTGAGATTTACGGCCCTCCTCTAAACAAAAACTTGTCAGTTAATCTTGTTTCCTCTCCTTGTTTATCAAAGCCGTCTTTTCCTGAGCATTTGCAGCCTCGTGTATTGCAGAATTGATAGCAGGCACGGTCTTCCTCCTAGGACAGATTACTATCTGAATTTCATCCATCTAGAGACTGCATGTTTACTTCTATTCATATTTCTTTTTAAATACTGCAACGATACTGCAACGCATTTTTTTTTCTTACATGTGAACTTTGGGGTAGGGATGTAGTTTTTGCAGATCCCATTCTTAAGAAGAGCTTGTAGGCTGGATGGTTTGAGATGTATGTTTAATTTCTTAAAACAAATTGGGAAGAGTAGCAATGATAGCTTGTTTGTCAGTCTAAAATAATCAAGAATAAGTCTCTCAAGACAACAAATACTACTGACGTTTGATTGCCTGACTTCTCATCCAGCTGATGAATTATCCTTGATTATAATCAGTCATTTGTTTAGTACATAATTATGCACAGCCATGCATTTTCCTCCATTGACAAATCTGCCAAGATATCTTATTGCTGCAAACTGATAAACTGTGAACTAGTAAACTAATTGCAGTCCATTTGTTCAACTGAATATTTACTACATATGTAAAATGTAATATAAACAAGCAACAAAGAGTTTTTGACTGAGTCAGTTTGAACTTCACAGTAGAAACCAGGGCTGCACAATGTCAGGAAAACATGCAATTGTGATTTGATTGCTCAATATTGTGACAAGGATATTGATTTATATTCTTCTTCGTTGCTTATTCTTCTGGATTTGTCAGCAACATTTGACACTGTTGACCACTGTGTCCTTCTCCACCACCTACTGCACCTTATAGGATTCACTAGCACTGCCCGATGGACCTGATGGACAGACCTGAATTCGTCTTCATTAGGCCATTCTGTCTCCTGCGGTGTGCCTCAAGGACCAATTCTCGGACCTCTTCTTTTTGATGTGTACATGGTACCTCTAGGGCGCATTATCACCAGCTATGGGGTTTCTTTTCATTGCTATGCTGATGATACCCAACTGTACCTTAAGCTTGGTAGCTATGTGTTTCTGATACACCACCCATTCCATCTTCATCATTGTTAGCCCCTTCACCTTGCCAATTCTCCTCTCTTTCTACACTTACAGCCTGTCTGGAGGAGATAAAGGCATGGATGTGGCAAATTGTCTCCATCTTAACAGTTTAAAAACTGAGGTGATTCAAACTGGTACTTGACATCAGGTTCAACAACAAAAAATTCTCAGCGTTACTTTCTCTGCCCAGAACATTTCTCTTTCCAGTACAGTCACCAATCTTGGTGTCATTTTTGATCCACAGTTCACATTTGAAAGCCATATTAAGCACATGTGTAAAATCTCATTCTTTCACCTCCGAAATACTGCTAAACTGTGGCCTTCACTCTCCTTCTCTGATGCAGAAAGGCTCCTCCATGCCTTTGTTTCCTCCAAACTTGACTATTGCAACGCATTTCTTGTTGGGATTCCTGGCAAGAATATACAAAGATTACAATACATTGAGAACTGCACTGCCAGGATCCTGATGAGAGTGCAAAAACATGAACATATTACCCCATTTTCCATTCTCTTCACTGGCCTCCCGTCTCTACCCGGATCATCTACAAAATCTCTCTGCTTACCTTCCAGTGCCTGCATTGTAATGCACCACATTATTTAAAAGACCTTCTCACCCTTCCCTGTCCGTCACGCATTCTCCTTTCGTCCAACTCTGACCTGCACATTCACAGGACTCAATCACGTCCCATGTGAGATCAGGCCTTTTCCTGCACTGCCCCTTGGTTGTGGAACAATTTGCCTCCACATCTGAAGGCTCCTAAGACACATTTTAAAACAGGCCTCCAAACCTTTCTTTTTATGCAATGTTTTTACTGGCCTCCTTTAAATGCTTTGTTCTGGTTTTTATTTTTCTTGGCCTCAAGACTTTAACGTGTGTATTTTATCTGCATTTTAATGTCCCTGTTTTTATTAGTTGTTTTTATCTTTCTATCGACTATAGCACTGAGATTCTGCTAGAAATGTAAAGTGCATTACAAATAAAATCTATTATTACTATTATATATATATTTTTGCTCTTGTACTATAGATATAGTATGCAATGCAATTTAATGTAAAACAATATTGTTCAGTGATGTAAATTAAAAAATCAATCTAGTGTTTATCTCCAGCTGTCACTGAGTTAGATGCAGGGAACACCCTGGACAGATAGCCAGTCCATCACAGGGCAACACACGGACAAACAGGACAAACAACCATGCACGCACACACACACTCAAAGAGAAGTGCAATTTAGAGAGACCAACTTACCAAACATCCATGTTTGTGAACATTGGGGGGAAGCTGGAATACCATAACAGGACCTGCTCATGCAATGGAAGAACATGCAAACCTTGCAGGAAGATTTCAGGCAAGGATTCAAACCCTCAATCTTCAAGCTGCAAGACAACAGTGCTAATATCTGTGCCAGCATTCCACATTGTTGGACCACTTGTTTGCTGAATATTGGACCATTTGCACGTTGCTGGACGCCACTATGCCTTTCCAACGTCATCGGTTATTTTGTACCACAGGATAGTCTGTCCTACAAAACCCAGCAGCCACTGCAGCTGATATGATGGGGCCGTCCCAGGTCTGACGTCACAGGAGGCAATATAGGAAGGAACATTTGAAAGAAGCTTTGCTTTTCACGCTGGAAGCCAAACCAGCAACTGAAGCGCATCAATTTCTGGAGAAGAGTCCCAAGTGGATTTCATTTATTCTCCTTTGTTGGCCAACGACAAATTCATGAACGAGGTTTCTAGAATAAGAAGGCCAGAAATTTCACTTTGCCGATCGAAGACATGAGTTTAACACGTAACCAAAACCACAGAGTTTCAAGGAGACGCAACTTTCCCTCATTGCTTGGTTCTGGTCGACTGCTGACGGTCAGATCATATTTTTCCTTTTCGCCAAGGACGAAGATTGACCGCTCCTCCCGAAGTTAACTGTGGACACACGTTAACTTCCAACTCCCCCCTCTTCCTCTCTCCCTCTGCTCAGAAGGAAGACTTCAACAAAGTAAAACCCATCCTTTTTATTTTTATTTTATTTCTTTATTAAGGATATTGTGGGCAGGATAGAGTAGGAGGTTTTAGTGCGATTAGAGTCGCCATTTAGAGTCTAATGTGTTCTGAATTGTATGTGCATGCCATTGCTTTGAAACTTGCTGGTACTTTCGGAGACCACCATGTCTCGCAAGTGTGTCTTTACCGTGCAAACACCTGTGCGCAGGTGCGCTGTGAAACTGAACTGTTATAATAACCTCATGGGAAAATTCACCATTTTCTTTGTCTTCAACTTTACTGCTTACTAGCTTGCCGCCAAAAGTTTTATAACTCTTTGTGTGCGCACCACTGTCCAGAGTTGTTTTATGACTGTGCATCTCACTGAGCTACACTTTCTGGTGGGCTGCGCTCCCAAAGCTTGGTTCAACACCATATTCCCTTGTCATATTATCACTTTGGCCATAACTGCTGGTTGATCCCATACACACTCACTGCAGTTTTGCTTTATTTTGTTTAGTTAGATATTTTACCCCCTTTTTGTGTAGAACTTTGCATGTATGAGTAGGTGAAGATTATTAAATCGGAAGAGCGGATTTTATCACGCTGTGATTTAATAAATATTCACATAGATAAAGAGAAGGCGTTTTGTGTTTATTTTGTGCAAGAGTGATTCGTCAGTCAAAATAAGGTTAAAAGTTCCCCACGTTTCGGTAGAAACGGTTGATTAAACAGTGACATCTCTGGTAATAGTTATCAATTATTACTGAGTATTTAACGATTGTAATTATCAAAGGCGATGAGCCACAATTACAACACCAGAAGACATTCCTGGTCTTCGATTCATAAATGAGGATTTTGTTTAAGAAATTAATTTAGTCAAATTATGATTGTTAATTATAATTCTGGATAAATATTAATTAATCGATAATCATAATTCCAACAACATACCACAATAAAATATACAGTAAAAAAACATCAATAGGATGCAATATAATGCAATATTATTTTATACAATAAAACGCTACTGGATGTAACATGAAATTATACTATACAATACAATATGATATGATATGTAATTTAATTCAATTCAATTAAGTTTTTTATATAGCACTAATTCACAACACATGTCATCTCAAGGCACTTTACAAAGTCAATTAAATTGAATTATACAGACAAATGCCAAGTCATTTACAATCGGTCAAAAGTTTTAGATGCACTTCCTCACTTAATGGGTCTCTTTATTTTCAGGAGTATTTAGATTGTAGATTTTCACCAAAGGCATCAAAACTATGAATGAACACACATATTAAAATAAGTTGTAAACAAAATATTTGAAATAACTCACTAAACATTTGTATATTTTAGATTCTTCAAAATCATTACCCTTTGCTTTGATTACTGCTTTGCTCTCTTGGCATTCTCTCCATGAGCTTCATGAGGTGGTCACCTCAAATAGCTTTCCAAAGAGTCTTGAAAGAACTTCCCAGAGGTTCATTGAGAGATTGCTAAAGGTTAATATTTCAATAATCACTGCAAAGGGCAGCTACTTTAAGAAATCTAAAATATAAATATATTTACAGTTCCTTTATAATTTTTGCTACATAATTCTATATGTGTTCATTCAAAGTTTTGACACCTTCAGTGAGAATCTGCATACAATGTAAATAGCCATAAACATAAAGAAAACCATTAAATGAGAAAGTGTGTGTAAAACTTTTGAAAATGTATCCTAGTCACCAAAGAATGCAGTAAAGTTCAGTTTATTATTCAAATTGATTAAAACGTTTTCTATGTAAGGAAACTTAAGAGACTGCATCGAGTCAGTGACTTGCAGCTTTTACTCCTACTGGATGAGCATGTAGCAACAGTGGACAGTCGCTTGCGTTGTGTTGCTGACTTTCCAGCAATCCCCTTTACCAGGAAGAAACCTCCATCAGAACCCGAACCAGGCTCAGTGAGTGTGGGCAGCTACCATGACCAACTGTGGGTATGAGAGAACAGAGCATACACACACAAAGTACACAGAAGCACTGACAGAGAAGTACCTTCTATGTGAAAGAAAAGTAAAATGCTAAAGGCAGTAGTAGCTCTTTAAATGGTTTCATCTAGAAGTGAAACACAGCCAAGCAGATAAGCTCTGAGCCAGTTTTAGAGTATATACATTGGAATAGAGCACATAAAGTTAGTCATAGTAAAGCTCAGCCAACAGCCATGTCTAGGAGAGACAGGGTCAACCACTCAAAGACAGGGACAAGTGTTTCAACTATAGAAGGAGAACATAAAGTTGTTGGCACCAGTAGCTCAGCCAATGCGTCCCTCCAGGAAGGTGCCACAGCTAAACACAGAGCCAGGCCAGGTGTAGCTTCTATGAAGAGAGAAAACAGAGAGAAAAAATAAAGTTAAAAGTTGAAATAACAGCAAATAATGGAAAACTGGAGTAGTAGACGAATGTAACATAGTGAGGCAAACTGGTTATCATGTCCTCCAGCAGGAAGCATAACTACATATATAACTTGGGATAACCTAAGCCACTCTAACTAGTTTTAAATGTGGACAGGGTGAAACACAATAAAACACAATTTTTAATACAGTGCAATATGATATGATGCAATACAATATGATGTGATTCATTGAGATATAGTTAATAATACAATAAAATTCCACATGATACAATGCCAAACAATATAATAAAATGCAATATGATAGAATACAATGAGCTACAACATGATATGATACAATACAATACATTATGATAGGATGCAAAATAAATGCATGATCAAACACGATTCATTATACATGTGATACAAAATGATACAATGCAATATAATAAAATATTACATGATACAAGGGTGTGGAATATGAGATGATTTGATACAGTGCTGTGACATGCAATATGAGACAACAAGAAACACTTGTGATGCGATAGAATATAGTTAAAATCCCTTTGGCAAAATATGTTCTTGACTCAGCTCTGCTCCATTAGCAGCCTTCACAAAAGATCCACATATAAATAGACTGGGTACATAATCCTCAGAAGTGTCAAAGTAAAGCCAGGTTTCTAAACCAGCCACAGTCCTTCACTGACACAGTATTAAGCTACACGTTTCACCCAGCTGTCTCTTGGTGCCTTTTGAATTCATCAGAGTGTGAATATGCCTGGTGGTGCGACATTAATACTTTACTTTATGAACTCCTCACGGCTCTGTAAACACTTTAGCAAGAGATGGAGAACCTACCTCAACCACCTGCAGACCAATATGTTGGTATTTTTAAACTAAATCCCATTTTAAAGGTTTTATCCAGGTTGACAGTTGGAAGAACTGTTGACAGAAATTAACTTAGTTCTGGTGTCATTTGACCTGAGTTGGGTTTTTTAATCATGTGGACTGAAAGGCTATAGACATATAATATAACAAAAGGGTGAGATATCTCAGTTTCAGCAGTCAATTAAATTTCCATGTATTTTTTATCCACATTGATTATATAATTTGTTTACCATATGCTTTTTTTGTCCTCCAAAGAACCTTCAGTTTCTTCCCACTTTGGTTTACTTAAGCTTGTGAATTGGTTTGGAAATGTATTTCTCACTCTCTAAACAGAAGGCCAGTGATAATGGGCTTTGAAATAGGTTTGATTTCCCTTAAAATCCTGTTTAAATAAAATAAACATTGATTTATCTTTGCCATTTTGTTATAAAGCGTAAAAAATTCTAAATACTTTGAAATAAGTTGGGTCACTTCAAGTGTTGGGCAATTTGAAATATTTCTTTCATGCTGTGCGGGGATTAACTTCTTTGGAAGTTTTTTTTCTCTCTGCTAAGGACAATTACTTTAAGCTGCTTGCTTTCTTTAGCTTCCATTTGTCTTTTTTTGAGCCTGTTTTTCAGCTGCTGGAAGGAAGGAATGGGGCTGTGTTGTTTAAGTGAAGTCACAGAGAGCACTGCAGTCATTCATCTTAAAGAGGGCAGGTGGGGCGAAAAAAGTATGAACACTGACCCGAGCAATCGGGCATTTATCTTTCCCAGGCATGACTGATAGCGAGAGAAAGATTGAAGGAGACTGAAAGAAGCACATGGTGCCATACAAAATGGACTTAGGTCACAGTGTAGAAATGAAATCCCTTACATATGAGAGTCCTTTATTACAATGATGTGATTTCATAGCGGGATTATTGAAGTCAAATCAAGGCCACGACAATGTGGTCCAAACCTACAGGAAACCTAAACAAGCCAGACAGGTAGAAATAAACAAAGAGGGGGCAGCAGAGAAATAGACGCTGCAGGGTAGATTACCTCTGGGTTCACCTCAGGTGTGCTTCTTAATCATGCTGCTGGTCTGGCTTAGAGGTTTTGATAAGGGTAGTGACTGTTTATTGAAGGTGACAGCTTCACATGAGCCTCAGAACAAGCAGTGTTGAAAACATCCGAGGGAACGAAGAGGCTGTAAACCATCATTCTGGCACACATAAAGGCTCATATAAAGAGGGATCTTGCTCATATTTCACATCTTTACTGGCATCGGCTTCATGGGATGTGAGAGGTACTCAAGTGTCTACATGAGGATAGCCTCAGTTATGTCTCAATAACTGTACCTGCAGAGGGTTCGAGGGCAATTTAATGCCTAAAAAGCCAAAACGTAAACTTTCCCCCAGTGATGGAGATGGCAGCAGAGTATATAGGATCTGATTGGGACACAGTCTGCTGATTCATTTCCTCAGAATCCTTAAGTGTTTTAACTTGCTTTTCACTGTAATTTCATTGACAACTGAGATTTTTCCATGTTTATAAATGAACAGGGTCAGCATTGTTGTCATCTCAAAATTAATAGGCAGCAATAATTACCACTTCCACATTAGGACTGGATAACATCTAGTTCCTGGGAGAGGTTCACATGTGCTCATCCTAGGCATGCATGTCAAGCTATTTTGGGTTCTTGATGATTTATTTCAAATGTTAATTTTAGAAGGGTGGAATGATCATACAACAAATTAATTTTAAACACAAGAATTTTGTGCATAATGTTGTTGTGTATTTTCTGTAATCCACACGGATTCAAAATGACATATACAGGTACAAATATTCACATACTGCAACTGGAGAAGTGAGCCTTTCCAAGTTTTATCTTAACCAAACTCATTTTGTTGTCATCAACAAGCTTCTTGCATAAATCTGCCTGAAAAATTAACTATTTCCTTTGTCATACAGGTCCTTCTCAAAATATTAGCATATTGTTATAAAGTTAATTATTTTCCATAATGTCATGATGAAAATTTAACATTCATATATTTTAGATTCATTGCACACTAACTGAAATATTTCAGGTCTTTTATTGTCTTAATACGAATGATTTTGGCATACAGCTCATGAAAACCCAAAATTCCTATCTCACAAAATTAGCATATCATTAAAAGGGTCTCTAAACGAGCTATGAACCTAATCATCTGAATCAATGAGTTAACTCTAAACACCTGCAAAAGATTCCTGAGGCCTTTAAAACTCCCAGCCTGGTTCATCACTCAAAACCCCAATCATGGGTAAGACTGCCGACCTGACTGCTGTCCAGAAGGCCACTATTGACACCCTCAAGCAAGAGGGTAAGACACAGAAAGAAATTTCTGAACGAATAGGCTGTTCCCAGAGTGCTGTATCAAGGCACCTCAGTGGGAAGTCTGTGGGAAGGAAAAAGTGTGGCAGAAAATGCTGCACAACGAGAAGAGGTGACCGGACCCTGAGGAAGATTGTGGAGAAGGGCCGATTCCAGACCTTGGGGGACCTGCGGAAGCAGTGGACTGAGTCTGGAGTAGAAACATCCAGAGCCACCGTGCACAGGCGTGTGCAGGAAATGGGCTACAGGTGCCGCATTCCCCAGGTCAAGCCACTTTTGAACCAGAAACAGCGGCAGAAGCGCCTGACCTGGGATACAGAGAAGCAGCACTGGACTGTTGCTCAGTGGTCCAAAGTACTTTTTTTGGATGAAAGCAAATTCTGCATGTCATTCGGAAATCAAGGTGCCAGAGTCTGGAGGAAGACTGGGGAGAAGGAAATGCCAAAATGCCAGAAGTCTAGTGTCAAGTACCCACAGTCAGTGATGGTCTGGGGTGCCGTGTCAGCTGCTGGTGTTGGTCCACTGTGTTTTATCAAGGGCAGGGTCAATGCAGCTAGCTATCAGGAGATTTTGGAGCACTTCATGCTTCCATCTGCTGAAAAGCTTTATGGAGATGAAGATTTCATTTTTCAGCACGACCTGGTACCTGCTCACAGTGCCAAAACCACTGGTAAATGGTTTACTGACCATGGTATCACTGTGCTCAATTGGCCTGCCAACTCTCCTGACCTGAACCCCATAGAGAATCTGTGGGATATTGTGAAGAGAACGTTGAGAGACTCAAGACCCAACACTCTGGATGAGCTAAAGGCCGCTATCGAAGCATCCTGGGCCTCCATAAGACCTCAGCAGTGCCACAGGCTGATTGCCTCCATGCCACGCCGCATTGAAGCAGTCATTTCTGCAAAAGGATTCCCGACCAAGTATTGAGTGCATAACTGTACATGATTATTTGAAGGTTGACGTTTTTTGTATTAAAAACACTTTTCTTTTATTGGTCGGATGAAATATGCTAATTTTGTGAGATAGGAATTTTGGGTTTTCATGAGCTGTATGCCAAAATCATCCGTATTAAGACAATAAAAGACCTGAAATATTTCAGTTAGTGTACAATGAATCTAATATATATCAATGTTAAATTTTCATCATTACATTATGGAAAATAATGAACTTTATCACAATATGCTAATATTTTGAGAAGGACCTGTATATGCTGTTCAGTTAAACAAGAATGATAGAAAGTAATCTGTTAGCAGCTAAAATGTACAACCTGCTTGCATAACTTTGCACACTTAAAACATGTACTGTTGAAGCACATTTCAGTTTATTTATAGCATTCATTCATCTTGTGTTCAGACATGGTATTTATAGTGAATCGAATTATCATGGATAACATTCAGCTATGCAAGTCACATTCTTCTGACTTTTGTTCATCTGCACCCTCAAGCAAGAAGGTAAGACACAGAAAGAAATTTCTGAACAAATAGGCTGTTCCCAGAGTGCTGTATCAAGGCACCTCAGTGGGAAGTCTGTGGGAAGGAAAAAGTGTGGCAGAAAACGCTGCACAACGAGAAGAGGTGACCGGACCCTGAGGAAGATTGTGGAGAAGGGCCGATTCCAGACCTTGGGGGACCTGCGGAAGAAGTGGACTGAGTCTGGATTAGAAACATCCAGAGCCACCGTGCACAGGCGTGTGCAGGAAATGGGCTACAGGTGCCACATTCCCCAGGTCAAGCCACTTTTGAACCAGAAACAGCGGCAGAAGCGCCTGACCTGGGCTACAGAGAAGCAGCACTGGACTGTTGAAAAGTGTTGAGAGACTCAAGACCCAACACTTTTCTTTTATTGGTCGGATGAAATATGCTAATTTTGTGAGATAGGAATTTTGGGTTTTCATGAGCTGTATGCCAAAATCATCCGTATTAAGACAATAAAAGACCTGAAATATTTCAGTTAGTGTGCAATGAATCTAAAATATATGAATGTTAAATTTTCATCATGACATTATGGAAAATAATGAACTTTATCACAATATGCTAATATTTTGAGAAGGACCTGTAGCAGTTAGCCTGAGGTGAAATTGTCCTCTTTTTTGATGTTCTAACAACTTCGTGCAATGCCTAGCTTGAACATTTCCATTCTGAAGTACACAAATCTCTATTTTTTAGTACCTTCTCAATCTATCACATTTGTGTGTGTGTGTGTGTGTGTGTGTGTGTGTGTGTGTGTGTGTGTGTGTGTGTGTGTGTGTGTGTGTGTGTGTGTGTGTGTGTGTGTGTGTGTGTGTGTGTGTGTGTGTATTCATTAAATGCATCAAAACTAACAACTTGTACTATGATGCACTTTTAAGTTAGGGACATATGCTTTGAAGCATAAATGAGGATAATCCATAACTGGAAACCAGCAGCATATGTTTCTGTTTTCTCTGTTTAGTTCTCCGTAAAAAAACAAACAAACAAAAAAAAACTAATGAATTGAAACTGGCAGGTCACAACTCAAACAACTGAGAATCTGCATCAGGGAGGAAAAATCCAATCAGTGCTTCTTTACATTTTATGAGATATTTTCCACCTGTTATCAATATTTACCAAAAAATAAATAAAATCCCAACTCCTCTGAACTCAAACATATGTTCCTGCACCATGTTAACAACACAAAGTTATCAAATGGTTTAGTGTTGCTGGGCACACATCAAAAACAGAAGACCTCAGGAAATTGTGCCAACATGTTATAAAAAAAGAGAATTATATGTCTCCCACAGGTTGTTCTAGAAACATAACTCCCTTTGCTGAAAAAGACGCAAAAGCTTTGCCAGCAATTTTAAATGTGTCCTTTCACATTCAGCTGCAAATCAGTGAAGCATGCTTTGTGCTGTAACCCTGTTGCAATAACCACAAGCATGTCAGTTTGAGTTTCCATGGTATTCATCAGCCTACACAAGGAAATATTCATGAGTCTTGAAAGAAGAATTATGAAATTGTTTTAGCAAATGGCTTCTCTATTTGAGAGCCAGATCACCCACGACTACAGGTATCTAAGCATTTAAAAACATCATGTATTTAGATGGTTTTAGTTTATGAACACATATTTAGTGGCAACACATTAATGAACTCTTCACAGCGAGAACAATTCAGCGTTGTGTGTCATTAGATCTTCACTTTGTGTCATGTGAGCATGTTCTACGGCCTCCAGATCTGCTGGTTTTCATTAATATGTACAATAGCAGAACCATGTCTCCACTGATGGGGCTGCAGGGCATTAGAGAAGGTTACTCACAGAGGAGGACTGCTGAGCTTGAGGCAAGGCGAGACTTGACAGCCTCTTCAGAAAAACATCCCTGTTTTAATATATTTTATTAAACTGTTTTGGCAAAAGTAAACTGCTCCTAGGTGCAGAAACTTTCATTAAAACATGTAAACACTTTATGTCTGTCATTGACACATTTACTATACACCAGTGATCTTAGCTAAAAGAAGATACCAATTTACATTTACTCAAACGCTGGTTGTTAAACTTGTGTCAAAGGAACAAAGAGAAAGGGGGATTTTAAAGCTATGCATTATTGTGACATACAGTGTCTTCCCAAGGTATCCACACTTCTTGGCCCTTTTCACTTTTTGTTACGTCACAACTACAAACATAAATGTGTTTTATTAAAAATGTACGTAACCGGCCAAAACACAAAGTTGTGCATGAATTTGGAGTGAAATGAAATGGATACATGATTTTAATTTCTTTTTTGAATAAACATTTGAAACATGAGGCATGTATTCTCTACCTATGATTAAATAACTTCCAGAACAAGCTTTTGCTAAGAGATTTTCAGGATTTGTCTCTACCACCTTTACATATCAACAAAAAGTAATTTTGGCCCACTGCAAAATAGCTTAAGCTCAGTCAGATTGGATGAAGAGCATCTTTGAACATAATTTCTCAACTCTTGCATCTCAGTTGGATTTCAGCTTGACCATTCTACTACATAAATATGCTTTGATCTAAACCATTACATGGTAGCACAGGCTTCTAACAAGTTTTCTTCCAAACCCCCCCTTTATTTTGTTCCATAAATCCACCTATAAAATCTGAACAGCTTCCCTGTCCTGAAAGCATCCTCACACCAAAAGACATCCACATTTCACCACATGTGGGCCAAATCTGTGCTGTTTTGCTGTCACCTGACCACAGCATCGTTTTCCACATTTGCAGTGTCTTCTACATGGCTTGTGGCAAACTTTTATCACTTCATTTCAACAATAGCTTCCTTCTTGTCTCACCTTCATAAAGGCCAGATTTTTCCACCTGAGCTGAGTTCCTAGGGTCCTCTTGGCTACTTCTCTGATTTTATGCTCCTCTTGCTTGACCTCGCAGTTTAGGTGGACAGCAACATTTTGGTTGGTTAACAGATTCACCATACTCGCTTCTCAGTGAGATGTTGAAATGATCAGATACTGTTTTATGACCTAACTTTGCTTTAAAGTTCTTCACAGCATTCTCCCTGACCTGTCTAAAGGTTCCTTAGTCTCTAAAATTATCTTGTATCGAGTTTACATTACACACAGGGGCAGTCTATTTACTAAATAATTGACCTCTGAAGAAATTTGTTGTACTGGATTATATTTTGGCCTATCAGATAAATGGGATGTAATGGACTGACGGACGGACAGACGGATGGAAATTGAAGAATGATCTTTTTTTAATCCTGAAAATGGCATCCCTCCTGAAATGTTTCATAGCCATTTACTAAGGCATTGTGCATCAGTATGCTTCTCTTGACATTTAGGCATTTTGATGAAAGTGTTACACAGACCCATTCAGTAAATTAGAATATCAATTAAAAGTGTATTTATTTCAGTAAGTCAAGCCTTTATTTCTATTAATTATGATCATTTTCAGCTTACAGCTAATAAAAACACAACATTCAAGATTAGAGTATTACATCAGACCAAAAAACTGCATTTTTAATACATAACAGTGGGCTTAATAAAAAGTATGTTCAATACCTGTTTAAAAGTTGTACTTTTAATGACAAACAAGCATCACTGGGATACATATTCACATTTTCTAATATGATTATATATAATTTAATTTAAATGCATATTATTTTTAAAGAATTTTATATTACAACCTATTTTCTTTAATGGTGATTCCAATCCAAGTTTGTGTCAGGACCTGAGTGATATGTCTGTTTGCTGGTGCTGTTTACTGTGCTTAGCCTCTAGATGGCACTGGAGATCATGAGGAGAGGTGACAGGTGTTCCCTATTTCCCTGATCATCCCTGGAGGGGTATTTAAGAAGGATGCTGCCAGCAACTCATTGCCAGAGTGTTGCCCTTAGTGGTACAAGCTAAAGCCACAATTTATCTTTGCTCTACGTAGTAATCTTTGTGTGTGTGCTCCTTCGCAGGCTGAATTACCTGAACCTGACTTCGCCCTCAGCATTGTGTGCTGTTTTGGATTTTTGATTTCTGGAGATGAGATCTCCAGCTTCACGGAAGAGACCCAAGATTCATGTTTCTTCATCTGACACAACCTGCTGGCAGCTTCCTGATTCCATAATTCCTCTGACCTCCTCAAGTGAACCCTGTCCACCCTCCACCTACTGCAGCACCACCACCAGAGCCTCAGTACCAAACAGCTTGTATCAAGGACTCACTTTCTCAGGTCTCACTGGTGCACAACTTCTTGGTCTCTCCCCCCTCCTGGCAGATCTCACCACTATTCTGGTAAGACAGATTTATTGTTTAGAATATTTACTCTAAGATTTACTCCTTACTTACCAGTTCTACTTACCTTACAGTTGGTATCCCGGTTCCAGATCCCCGCACCTCCTCGTTTCCTGTAAATAAAATCCTTGCCGTAATTCTGTCTCCTGATTGCTTACTGCATGTGGGTCAAATCTGTTCCTAGAACTGACAGTTTGGGGCTGTGGATTTATGGAAATATGACAGAAATTGCTATTGGATCCAACCAAAATAACTTCCACCTTCTGGTAAATATTGGAATTGTATAATTATATTTCCTCAGAGTAGGCAATAAGTAGGTTAGAGGAAATATACATGAAGTCATTTGTTTAAAAAGCAGGAACAGAATGTCCCCCACAGCGAATACAAAAAAATCCAATGGCTGAAACGAAACATCCGATGGCACAAGGTTCATTTGGAACTTGAAAGACTGGTATGAAACAAACTAAACTTCAAAAGTACAAAATGGTCAAGGGGTGAAAAAACAGCCACCTTAAATAGTTAACTACCAAAAAACTGCATTGGAAAGGGCAAGTGTCTTTAAAACCCAGAGACTCAGAAAGCCAAAAAGCCCAGGGTACCTAAAGAGCTGCAGAGATCTACAGTTTAGGGTAGGTGAATCTGTCACTAGGTCAACTATTAGTCATGCACTTCATAGATCTGACCTTGATGTAGAGGACACAGTAAACCTGTGGAAGGCTTTAATGTCTTCTAGTCAGATGACATAGTTGAATCTTTTGGCAAACATGCACTAGCTATGCTTAACGCTTATCACTTTATGGAGTCTGTTTCAATATAAAAACATAATTAAACCCTAATTCAATTTAAACATAGTGCTTGCTGACTCTAAACAGTTTCCTTAAAAAAACACAAATCTTGTTTGCCAAACTAAACTAGTCTATTTAACAAATCCGTTGGGTTTACAAAGGACTTTCAAAAAGGAAGGAAAAATCTGCAGAAGTCAAAAAGACCAGCAAGTAAAGGATGCTGTGACCTTAAAAGGATTCTTAAGATAGACACAATGAGCAGGAAATAGTTGTTCCTGGAAATGGCTGACAGGCTCCAATTTTGTGGAGATTTAAGAAATCAAATTCCACAGCACATAAATTAGCCAAGGTTACTCCTCCAAAAAGGAGGAATTACATAGAGCCACTCCTTCGCTGTAAGACCAAGCAGGCATCATCTTTGACTTCTGCTGGTATATTATAACACCACCTATTCACCCTTCAAACTTCTATCATCTGGCACGAAAGCCTCTAAATCTTGTTATAAGCTCACAGGGGATAGAGTGGCTCAGGGTTTATGAACGCTGCATAGAAGCCCTGGGTACATTTTAAGACTTATTCCTGCTCTTGTCAATGTCAAACAACAAGAAATCACAACAGAAGTGGTGGTCATTTGCTACAGGGTTTATTGTTGTTGTGGTGTGTTGTCTGTAACAGGGCAGCAGATCAAATTCAGCCATGTCGTCTCTGACCTACAGTTCAGTCTCTGATTTACCAAAGCAAAGTAATTAAATCTAACAGAAGAAATGCGACTCGGCATATAAGTTCATTCATAGTGAGAAATACCTTGAATAAAAAAAGGAATGGCCAAATATTTTAGAAAATGCATGCACTTAACTTTTGCAGCCCCAAATCTTCAGCCTCTCAAAGTAATTGTGGCTGCCTCTTGAATGAGAAGCGTGGCGAACACGCTTAGGATTAGCCGCAGACCCTAAAAGAGTTACTTTGAATGTTTTTCTCTATTTTCTCTGTTCTCCAAGCTAACAAAGGAGGGGTAACGTCACTGCAGAAAAAGAAGTGGAGGCTTGATTTTAGAGCAATAGTCCACCAAAACGACTATATAAACCAAATAAAATAAAATAATAAATTTTGTTATATAAGTAATGGGAAGCTGCTTTTTTAACTTCATCAGAACAGAGGAATGCAGTCATAATGATTTATAGCTTGGCAATGCTGCCCTTCAGTGGCAGCTGAGTAGAATGTCCTCTTTTGAAGATGACATATTTTAAAAATAAAACTGTTTGTGCCTGCGGAAAGTAAAATACTTAGAGAATAAATCTGAAAAGGTATATCATTTCAGTTCAGTTTTTCCACTACAACAAGCCCCATATTGTGAAACTATTTCACTGTGATGAAATCCCCTTTTTTTTCTGATTTCCAGAAGTCTTTCCTCTTCATTATTTCCTGTCGAAACCCAATGATTCCTCAGTGTCTGTCAGGTTGAGCTACTACCATGAAGGAGCGCACCCCTATGTAGGTCAAGTGCACGTAAATGTCAGGTTTTGTCCCACCAAAATAAAGATAAATGTGTCTTGGCACATACCCGAAAAACTAATCTAAGGTGGTGATCCATCAATAGCCCAAGTTTCAAGCCCGATTAGGCTGCCGGTTTCATCATCCTGAATTTCAAGGACAACCCCGATGTGCAAGTATTGCTTTAGTTCCTTGTACAACAGATCAAAGTGTCTCCATCGAGAAAAGAAAGTCTTAGCCTTAGATTTTTGGGAACATGGAAACCTCAAGGCCGCATTTAATCTTGTTAAAGAATTGTCCTCAACCACCACTTTGGAAACATAAATGTCACACCATTCCCAGTGCCCAGCTGAGCGACACGTGTTCAGTGCATTTGATGGTGCTTCTGACCTCATTGTGACTCTCCTCCGGGTCTCTTCATACAGCCTGACAGTAAAATGTGGTTATATAATATCAAAATGCTGTGTCATTTTTTTAAAAGCTGTTTACAGTGTTTGAATCACTTTTTTGCTATAGGATGATAGTACAATCCCGAATTGCAACAAGCTGGGGGTTTTTTTTCAATTACACCAGCTGGTATTTACAGAGAAACACCACTCCATGACCTGCCACAAACATTAAAAAAACCACAGTGCCAAACAAAGTCCACTGGTGAAAAATAGAATGCCCAGACCCCTAAAACACATGTATAAACAATATGCATTACATCAGTGACCACCCATATCTGTTTGTGTGTACGTCACTGAAAGTAAGTCACGAAATGTATTTTCTGGCCTCGAGGCTCCACACAGTGTACAACAGCCACCTACGTGTTTGCTAATACTGTGCTGGACCACAGATTGCAGGAAGCAATGACCATGACTACAGCATGCAGTGTGACAATGTTTGTTTCCGTTCAGAGTGGCAAAGCGGGCTTTTTTTTTGTCAAATTGTTTAATGCAAAATGGGAAAGTCAGACCACTGCAAAGGTCTTGTTTAAGAAACATCTCAGATTCTTTATAGGATTAAAGGGTTGATACCGTGGCTTTGATTGCATGTGTGAAAATAACTTCTCATGCTGTTCGACACAACAAATTCTATCTTTCTACAGAGATTGCTCCTTAAATGGATAGTTCAGGATTTTTGTGAGGTGTGAAGTGAGGTTCTAATATTTAGTCCAAGGGGGGCCAAGACCAAAGAAAACTTCCATCAGCCTAATAACAAATCCTATCTCAAAATCAGTGGTTTAGGCAAATTGGGTCTTAGGAACCTTTAAACCAACTTCGAGTGTGCATTGGGTTGGTATTTACACAAAGGCTGATGATTTTTTATGCATAAATAGGATGTAGACGCAGTGTGCAGCTAATGATCGGCCTGTGTGAAAAAGGATCTGACAGCAAAATATGTACATTGCTTTCAGAATAACTGGCTCATAAATAAAGCAGAAAAATGTTCACCTTGTTATGCTTTAAAGTGGTGTAAAACCCAAAACTTATAGTTGTTTAAGTGAACGCTATATTAATTATTACACTTCTTCTTTTTTTTTTTTTTTAGATTAGAGTTCTAATCTAAACGTTTTAGGGTCAAAGTTGAAAAAATAAACAGAAGGTTCCCCTGAAGTTGGAATTCCAAGTTGCAAAGTCGGATGTTTCTCACCAACCTAACCTCAAAATACAATATGGCCTTTGCAATTTTTAAAAGGTAGTGATAGTTGCAGTTGTTGGGATACTGGATATGTTGGCAAAGTGTTTGAATGTACAAAATCCTGAGAAATAGATTATTATGGTTGGAGATTAGTTTATCAGCTCACTGAGCACAGCAATTAGCAAATACTACTTGATGTCAAACTTACAACTAGAGCACGATGTTATCCTCAGAACCAAGAACATGAAACACAGCATTAGTACACCATAAGCACTTGTTTCTGGTTCATTGCTGTCCACTTCAATTTTTATAGGGGTACTTAAAATATCCCGCAGTGCACTTCTTTACAAGTACTTTGTTTTGTGCCTGAATAACTTACATTTTGGTGTGTGCTTATTAGCTTTACACAAGAGTTCAGCTTACAATGGTATATGTGTTTCACATTTACGTTTTAAGTTCTTCATACCAAATTTTCCACTTAAGGCTGGCCCGGTATTGCCAGTGTTGTGTGTACGACAATTTGAGAACCATCGATTTACATCAATTTTACATGTTCTGTTTTTAGTCTGTGCATTGGTGGCACTCCCACTCCTACTTTCATTTCCCGTGAAAAAGATCATAGCCTACTATGTAAAAACTGTTCAAGGTAAAAGTAGCGATGGTTTGAAGGTCCATCAAATAGTGTTTACATAAACTGTTAGGACATTTTTGAGATTCTGCTTGTTTTAAGATAGACGTCAGATTTGGGTGACAAGAGAGGGTGACGGTCAACCAGTAACGTGCTGCTGAGTATAAATGTGGTGCTCTATTTGCCTTTAAAGTCCAAACTTGGATTTGGGAACAATATAAAATCAGACATAACTGGGTTCTAGTTCAAATAACCAGTGCAAGTTGCTGATTGATATGTAAACCAGGCTAACTGCTATTAGCAATGAAAGCTGATTACAATGTATTTCTTTTTGGTTTTTCTTTTAAAATGGTGCAGAACCAATTTGACTAAAGGAGTACATGGCTGATTTGATGAGATTTAAATAGTCAGAGGGGCAAAAGCCATTTTTCTCTTCCACTATCATTATGTCTTACATGCAGGGAAGCCTGTTGAAATTTGCGGTTGGATTTGGTGAGTAATATCTGACTTTGCTTCTCAGACTTGTGATTTTTTGGGACTATTATGTACAATTTTTCACTTTCAAACATGAAACTCCCAAATTAAACCTGTCATGGTTGTACCCTGCACACCAGCCCTCCCATGACTTTGCAAAGATTAAGCATGTATACAGAATGGATGGAATTTGGTTACATGCTTTTTACACCTTTTTGAATGATTGTTTTTTATAGTATTACATGGCAAACTGAAAGAAATGTTTTCGTCTGTAAAGACAGAGGTACTATAAATGTTTTGCTTTTTTATAGTTATTTTCTGCATGCAAGAAAGCAGAGAAGCTAAAAATATGATTTTTCTTTTTGAATGAGAATTTCTTATTTATTGATAAGAATGTGTCAGAATGTGCAGCAATTGCCTGTTGATCTGTGGATACCTAGATACTGTAATTGTGTACATGTTTCTTAATAAATATCTGTTTTGGGGTTTTATTGCAACCCAACTGCCCTTAGGGGAAATATGGCTGAATAAATTTGAAGTTAAAGACTGTGGTATATGAAAAAACCAGTATTTACTAAGGTGGTTTTTCTAAAAAGTCTGAGAACCACTGGTTTAGTTAAATCCATGTGTTCATTTTTTTCCTCTCATAGCGTCCCGTCTACACGTGTTGCAGTATTTGTTTTGTCCATTAGGGGTCGCTCAACCACTGGCCCTTTTGAATACAGCATCCCGGACCGTCTGGGTTAGTCATTGCTCCAGACCAATCACAGCCGAGGTGGGCGGGATATCCATTGTTACTACAGGTCCTGGAAGAAGTTTGCAGCCGACCTGCAGCTGCTGCACCTATGAGCCTCCACGTAAATGAATAGTCCCGGCTCGACGCGCCACAAGACGAGCTGATTATGCCGAGATAAGGAGCATATGACCCGCACTCCCTCCGATAATGGCATACGATGACGCTTCACCCGCGGAGGACGTCCCGGACACGGTGATGCCCAGGGGGGCTCCATGCATGTGCGGCAAGAAGTGCAGGGGTCGGAGTGGCACCGCTGTCTTCCTAGGATTATTCCTGCTGTCGCTCACTCTACACGCAGTCACCCTTGTCTGCTATTTGGACCTGCGCTCCGAGGTGAAAAGGGAAATTACCCACCAGAAGCGGGACTCTATGGTGACACCCGCCGGGGTTGACCTGGCTGACCCGGTGGGGGTTCTGCCGCCCGGGCACCCGCGAGTGGACACCAGCCACAGCGAAGAGGATCGAGAGGTAAAAAGAAAACCTGTAACGTGATTCAGCACACTTCTTCTTTCAGAGGCTGGTTGATTGCTCCTGTTTCTGTATCATGGTGTCAGGTTGTGTGTCTGCTCTGTCCTGGCCAACTTACTTTATAGGATCCTCTCACCCGCTTCTGTCAACCCAGTTCTTAGGCAGGTATGTTGGAAAAGAAATGTTTGATTCCCGCAGCTTTTTAACCTGTCAGGTAAACTCATCTGCTTTCCCTCTGTAAAGTATCTCCTATTGGAGACTATATTGGAATAAACTCCTTAATTTCAATATCTCAATTTATTAATTATTCCAGTTATTCATTTTTTACCTCCTGAAACAGGAAAAAGGGTAGATGCTCAGAGTTTTGCCCAGCTGGAACCACACGGGCGGGTCAGTGAGTGTGTTGGAGCAGCAGGTGGACTGCATATTAACTGGATCACCAGCAGGTGCAATACCCCATGGGGGTATTGCAACTTTGAACGGCTGTCTGACTTCTACCCAACGGTTGTGTAAGAAAATGAACCTCTGTGTGGGACATTTAGTTGTGCAGAGCTGTCAGCATGATGGTCACCCGAAGGAATTTAAGTTTTCCAGCGCAGACACATTTATTCCTCTGTAGGAAACAATAATGAAATCCATTGCCTGTATTGGGATTTCTCTGTTACATTTTTCTCTCACAAGCTCAGCCTATTTATTAAGCGTTCCCTCTGCTTGGCTTATTTTAGATAGTAGCAGTTTGCCTTGTTGTAGCCGAGTGAGATGGGCCTGGTATTCAGCCCAGATGGTGATGCTTCATGAGGTGAAAGACTGTGGCCCAGCTGTGAATATTTAACAGTGCTGTGATGCTGTCCATGCCAGATGTCTGCATTAAACAACTCTGATTACACATCCCACAGTTTACATAGTTGGAGAAACAGGAGCATGTGGCATTGAGACGCAGAGGCCGCACTTGTTAGCCTTTTTTTTCCAGGCCATTCCTTTGAAGAATCTCTTGTAGGGCAAAAAATAAGGTTTATTGGATTCTTTACACACGTCTTCATCAAAGGCCCCCTCAGCAGGAATGGTTGAAATTCAATGTGACGTGCAGGTATACAGACAAGTGTAGCAGAACAACCAGCATACATCTGACATGACAAACATGAATCAATTGGTACTCGACTCTCCTTCACAGCATGTGTACCCTACATTCATGTTTTGGTGCAAATGAGCTATGTTTTGATAAAAACGGGTAGTATGGGTGTCTTCATGATGCTAAACAGATTTGGATAAATTTTTAAGCGGGTCTGATTGACTTTAGCAGATTTGCTTTGCAAAACAAATCCATTTTGGTACATTAAACAAGTGCATCAGAATTATTTAAAATAAAGAAAATTGGGCTTTTTCTTTAGTTTAGCAGCTTAATGAATCAAACAAGAAGAGTTTCCCTATAGAAAGTTTATACCCCCATTTTATACCCATACATTTTTTCGTGTAAGTAAAAAATATTTTTTTATTTTTATACTTTTTTGTCTCCATTGTAGTCACGTATTTTTTTTATTATGGTGATAATAGGCCATAACATATTCAGATCTCTTTTAAAAATTTATTTAATTGTATATTGCTTCCTGAAAACTCAGGTTAACTCCCTTTTACTTTGCTTCTGATTGCGTCTTGACTTTAATACAATATGACAGATAAAAACCCCTTAAACTAAAATGACTCCCAAGTAAACTCCCATAACACAGTTTGTCAAACTGGATACAAATTAATGCATGGTCGGTATAAAAAGTCAAGCAGTAGACTGACAAGTCTGGTATGACCAAACTACAAATGGAGAAATAGAGAAGGGGCGAAATGACCAGAACTCCATTTTGCCCTTTCAACATTTCTTACCTTTGTAGTTTTTGGGGTTTTGTAACAAACGTCTTTGGTTTTGACATGTAGCCGTCCACCACGTGATGCCAGTGAATATTTCGTGCTCCATATTTCATAAAAGTAGATGTCATAAAACAATATACAGTTAAATTAAATTACACATGAGATATTAGGATTGTTGCCTTGTGATAGACAATATGTCCAGGCTGCACCCCGCCTCATGTCGAATGATTGCTGAAGATGAGCACCAGCCACCCCATTATTGTCATTATTTATATCTAAACTAACTTAGGTTTGTTGGAGGGAAGTAAGAAAGGACAAAAAGGCACAGTGCAGGTGTGAATGGGCAAATTGACCCAGAGCCGAATTAAGCTGGTATGCATTGTTTAAATATTATATGTGGAAATGGAAGTAAAAAGGGAAGAAATGGCACTGCATGGTTTCAAATTGGTAAAGAGGCATTTCTTTCAACAGAAGCCATTAGCCCATTTTCCATTGCTTGTGGAATGAACCAGGGTTCGTTTCGATACAAATTTGTCCGGGTAATTTCATTTTCCCGGGGCTTTACCTTCATGGGTAAATGGTCCTGGTCTGAAGTAGGACTTTTCCTGGGGTTGTAAAAGGGGCGGGGTTGTGTGCACGGACACATTAGCACCACCAGCTGCAGTAATGGCAAAGGTAAGTGTACAATGTATTGTATTGTACCGTTAATTTGTCACAAAAATAGTTTTAAGATGTTTTCAAGTGTAAAAGTAGACAAAACCTCATCTGTGCATTCAGTTGATCAGGAATGAGCCTGTTTTGAAATGTTCTTTCGGAGTTTTCGAAGCACCCAAGCTCCGCTTACAGACTGGTCTGGCTGCTAACCAGGCGGGTGGACTGGGACTTCCCCACTAACCACTGCCTGATCTTGGCCCGCACTCTGGGATTTCCCGCTACCTGTTATCTATGGCAGCTGAAACTGAATATAAAACGTTTAGTAGGTCAGTCAGTCAGTCAGTCAGTCATTTTCTACCGCTTATTCCATAGTGGGTCACGGGGGAGCTGGTGCCTATCTCCAGCAGTCCATGGGCAAGAGGCAGGGTACACCCTGGACAGGTCGCCAGTCCATCGCAGGGCAACACACAAACAACCATGCACACACTCATACACCTAAGGTCAATTTAGAGTGACCAATTAACCTAACAGGCATGTCTTTGGACTGTGGGAGGAAGCCGGAGTACCCGGTGAGAACCCACGCGTTTAGTAGGTATGTGGTGAATAACCGCAAGTACCAGAAAGTAAAACTGAATATTTTTTCTAGAAAATTTTCACATTTTAAGTTGATGTTCATTAATTATAAAGTGTTCTGCCACAGTTCTGTAAGAAAAAATATTGTAATGCAGTGCTGATGATCAGAGCACTTAAACCTTTCCATATACATAAAAAATATCCATTTCCCTAAGATTGTCTTTTCATGTAAACCTAACTTAGGGGAATATGAACTATTATTTTTCACTTTTCGTAGTTTTATGCAGAGAACTCTGCAGGAGGAGAGACCACAGTTCCTGATTCGGATGCATTTTCCCAAAAGTTTCGTAATCTTCACTCTCTTAGGGTGTAGGTAGTGGTGGCCTCGTGGTTAGAACAGGAGGTTTGTGTTCCAGAGGGTACACAAGGGGCCAGGTTTGTATCCCACAGATTGCCACTCTGGGTCCCTGAGCAAGCCCCAGAATGCGCCGCACAATGGCAGCCCACTGCTCCCTATAAGGGACGGGTTAAATGCAGATGACAAATTTCATTGTAATGTACATGTGCAATGACCAATAAAGATGATTATTATTATTATTGTCCTTTCAATTGTCCACTGTCTATGAATCTTCAACTTTATATAATTATTTTCTTATGACTAGGCAGTTAAAGTATCAGTTCCATGTACGTCTGGACTGATTATCTGTTCTTTTTTTACTATAATAAATAGCATTTTTACTAAAAACATTTTTCTGTCTGTGCTGTATATAGCTGACATTAGTTTGGCTGATAGTGATGATAGAAAATTAAGTTTAATCAGTTTTTAGTCATTATTATAATTGAATCATGCTATTTATTCTATAGCAACAACTCTGGCCAGATGCAGGTTGGTAAAAATTAAATGTAAAATAATGATTTAATCTTTTCCTGCTTATTGATCAAGTGCAACTTAAGAAATAATGGGAAGAATTAATCGACTGTATAACTCTAAAGCTGCTCTAACCATTTATTTTCAGTTGAAACCATTTTTCAAATTATTTATTAGATAATAGTCTTTTAAACTGAGTAAAAGAATATAGCTATCTGCTGGAATGAAGGTGTATTGCAGTTTTCTTCACAACTTCCCCATATGACATTTGGCTGATTTAAATATGTGGCCCGGGGCCTTTCTGAGCAGTGGAAAAAGAACATACACAATCCTGGGGCATTAAATCCTGAGGCTTTTGGTGAAAAATGGGCTAGTGTTTATAAAGACTGTAATATACACTTTATTGGATATCATCAGTCATAACATGTTGCCTTCTTTCAGAGTATATGTTTTGAGGCCCTCCATTTGTCTTAGCTCAATCAATTTGGAGATTAAAACAGCAGATGAGCATCTGATCTGAGGAAAGCAGCTATTAATAACTTTTCTAGAAAGGAATATTGGTTCTATCATCAGAAATGGAACTGATGATGATATATGCAAATCCTATCCTGCAGAATTGGCAGAAATAAAATCTGTTTGAGGCTATTTTTAATTTTCCATGTGAGTAATTATTATTCATCTCTAATAGACGGTAATAGGAATGGGAGCACTCAGATCTTTTAGATTTTTTTATAAACAACCATAAAATTAAGCATCTGTTTCCAGAGTGCAGGTTAGTGTTAAGAACCACTTAAAAACTTCACAGTTTTACCAAATCCCACCAGTTGCTCTCTTAATCCGAACAGATGAGCCGGCCATTTATGATCTGGGTCTGGGAAGTGAGCTAAACAGTCCTCACCTCCACCGCTCAGCTGGTATTGCCCTTGAGCAAGGCAGTAAATCCCAGCTGTATTGCAGATTTGCTCAGTTCCCAACAGTAAAATCTAAACAACCTCCTTCCAGGTGTGAATAGCTCTAAGATCCACGATGGTGGCAAGATGTTGGGGTTGGCCATGTAGCGCCCTTATCCACCTGAAATCGGCTAGAGAAATGTATTAAAATATGATCTAAGGATTATTTGATTGTGTTAGCTCAGTTCATGTTTTCTTCTCAGGCCTTCTATTGTATGAAATAATTCTGTGCTCTGATCTGTGCCTTCAAAGTCTCAAAGAGAGCACATGCTGAAACATCTGGAGTCTGGTTAATGGCTATAAAAAAAAGCCAGTTTGATGGGAATCAAACTCAAAAGTCCTCACCAGCGTACAAGCTTTAAGGCGCCCAGGGTGGGCTGTGACCTTCTTAGATTGTGATTTGTTGCTGATAGTTAAAACGGCAAGTATCATGATTGTGCAGTCAGATTTCATACCAGAAATGAATTACCTCAGTCGTAAAAGCGCAGTTGAAGTTTAAAACATCTACGATACGAGATTGCAAACGCATAAAGCCTGAATCATCCTGACTGGCAGATGGCTCAAACAGATTGAGTCCAGAGTTGTCGCAAGCATCAACCGGAATAATAAATTCTCATCGCATTCAAGAGTGGAATCTCTCCGCCAGCAAGTGTTGCAACAATCTGAGGAATGATTGGATGCTGACAGGCTACATTTCCCTCAGATTCAACCTCATAGTGTATGCTTACAGTTATTGAATTACCCGGGTTATGGTTTAAAACTAATGGTTTGCCCAGAGAGAGGCAGTTGAGACGAGAAGGCGGCCCTTTTTTGTGTGTGTAGTGTGTTAAAAGAAAACACACTGTCATCGTTGAATCCAATCGCTCGAATCACAGGAGTATCACGAGCAGTTGGCTCTCAGGAGGATACATGCCACTGGGGTTAGTAATGCCTGCGCAGCGGTGACGGGCACGCGACGTGCAACATCAGCCACCAGCCCTCGGTTTCACCTCCTCAACTTTGTAACCTCGCATTCTTAAGGACTATTGGGTTTCACACTTTTGTGCTGCCACCAGGATGGATATTTTGTGGAAAAATATATAGAGGAGAATCTACTTCAGTCGTCATAAATATGAATGGAATCTGATGTTAAAAGTGCTGGCAGGCATGCAAGCAGCTGGACAGGTCTTAATAAAAGCAAAAAAAAAAGAATCCTGTAATAGCAAAATTACACAGCCTGGGGTGACTGAATTTTAGTCATATCCTCACGAAGCAACGGGGAATCGCATCCACGGCTCGCAACAGCAACCCCCCTCACTTTGAAGATTTGAAAGCCCTTTAATTAATTGCATTTTCCCTTTGTGCTGAAAAAGAATGAAAAATAATTTACTCAATAGTTGGCACTTGGCAAACATACCAACACGTTGTCATCCTGATTTACTGTAACTCCGCGTGCCTTTGAAGACTGTGAGGGCTGCAAATGTTGTAATGATGTGAAACTGAGCAAGCGAGAGTGTGAAACCATTCTGCATAGTACTTTAATGGGAGCTTTTTGTTTAAAATTAGTTTTTTTCCCTCCCTTTCACCTTCATCTGTCAGCCCCACCAGTTTGGTAGTAGCCTCGCAGACTGCTTGTTTGTCTTTCTGCTGGGGCCTTAATCTCAGGCCAGAAATTGGCTGCGAGATCATGTTTGGCCGTCAGACCAGACGAAAGTGTAAAGCCATATGGCTGAACATGCACATCAAGAATACTTTGAGATCCCTCCCAGCCCCCAACCTTTTCTAGCCTCCCCCTCGTTCTTTTACACGCCAACAGCTGGAGAGGAGATGTGGAGGCACCTGCACGCCAAATGAACAGCGAACATTTCTGCTCCCAGGAACATCTGGAGTGGCTGTGTGTCCATAAACCATTCCAACTTGTGCTCATCCATCGGTGCTGGATTTCCCGGGCCTTGTAAGGTCAGACACGGCTGGCAGCTGATCAGGGACGTAGATGTTAACTACACCCTGAGCCAGCTGGGGGGTGTTCTACATGATTCAGCTCATCGCTCGCTTCGGGGAAGGCATTGATGAGGTGGGGGGGGGGGTTCCCACATCTGAAAAGAGGTATAGAAAACTGGAAACATAACTTTTTGTCTCTGTCTTCTTATGGTCTGTCAGTGGTTTTGGTTTAAAACCACACAGGGAGGCACTGGGAGTTCATGCTGCATCAGAAGGGGTTGATATCATGTTGAGGATTCAGGATTTAACTTTTTCACATTTTGTCATCTTAAAAACAGAAACTTCAGTTTATTTTACTGGTATTTTGTGGTAGACTAACACATAGCATACAATTGTGAAATGGAAGGAAAGTGATACAGCTTATAAAGCTGCTTATAATTTATACAATATTTTACCATTCACAATTTGAGTAGTATTGTAGTTCTTTTAGTATTAGTATTGCGTGCTTTGCTATTCAATACCTTTGTACTCTGATACTTTTAAATAAAATCCAGTGAATACCGTTGCCTTTAGGAGCTTCCTGATAAAGAATATGTGTTGGATTGGCCCAGTCAAAGTCTAGATATAAAGCCAATTGAGAAAGAATTGAAAATTTGTATTTACAGTAACAAACGCCAGTCTCATGATATATTTGCCAATATTTTACTTCTTTTTTTATTTTGGAGAAAACTATGATTCAAAATCTTAAATGCCAAAAATGCATATGTCAGGCTATGGTTGCACGAGTTTAGAAAATTATGTGATCACAATATTATTGGTGAAAAATTGTCATGACGATATCAGTTGCGATCAATCCTTATTTTTGTAATTTCCTTTATTTTAAATTGTTCTTTATCTATTTCACAGCCCTAATATTGGCCTAATAAAATAAACAGTATTGGATATTGTAATCGGCTGCCCTTATTTTTTTAAATGTCTGTATCTGGATGAGCAAAGCTGCAATGGTCGACCTTTCTGCTAGATGTGCTGCAATATTTGCAGCTGTAACTGTACTTCATTTTTATTTGTAAGACATTTTGAAAACCATGCATAATTTTCTTGTCATTTCACAATTAAGCCTTTTTTTGTTGATCTATCATGTGAATTCAAATATTATACACTTTACAGGTGGAAATGAAGGGTACGTGCGATCCTGCGCTTAATTAGAAAGGATAGATTTAAAAGTCAAAGATTTTTTTTTTTTTCTTGACTATATTGTATTTGGACCAGGGTGTAGAACATGTTCCTCCTTTGAAAATTTCAGCCACGCCAACATTAAGCTCCTTATGTTGTATTATATTTTTTCTGCTAATGCAAGGCTTAATGGTTTGTACATTTTTGTTATTGTAAGATTTCAGCACGACTGAAAAAAAATTTGGTGAGATATGATTAAAGATAGTCTTTTTGGTTATTTTGCTATGTTTTTGCTGCCAGGTTTCAAGGGAATCAGAAACTGTCAGTTTAGGCTTTAAAACTCCAGACTGAGGGAGTTAGGGTCAGGTCAGTACACCAAAATGTAGGTCATAAAAAAAGACAGCTCTGGAGATTTGAATTTAGGGATCTTAAATCTGCTACATCAGATCTGTTTCTTTGACTTTGTTTTTTTTTTTTTTTTTTGCTTATTCAAGTCACCAGTGAATAGTGCTGGGACCAGGTGCCCCATGAATAGGTATTGCTCTCAAATTAACCGCACCTCATGTCCTGCTTTTGTGTAAAAAGGTGAATTTTAGACAGCCGTGGCCAGGTGACGATCTCAGACGCAGACAGAAACGACTCGGGTTACAGGATAAATTACAGCCCCCACCAGGACAGACAATGACTTGGCCACAAGTGAATGTCCTGGCTCACGTCTTTTTAAATGCCCCTAGTTGTTTCTGTACAAACTTTATACACCAACAATAGAATCAATACTTGTAACGTCTGTTTTCCTCTTAAAACCTTGGATTTTTTCCCTTTATTTTCTGTTTACTTTACCGACTTTGTCTCAGATGGCATCGCTGCTATTGATATCCACAGCTGCTCGAGTCACGGCCCTTTTGTTCGACGCTTGTGGCATGCTTGAATTTTGTGTAACTTTCCACGCTTAAATTTTCCCTTTTCTCCTTTGTTTTCAGGAGAGGTCACTCTACAGAAACGGCGACTTTCACGGCACAAAAGACGGCAGGGGAAGAACTCTGCGGGCAAAAAGGAGTCCTGGCAGGGAACTGGAAACAGGTGTGAGCTGTTTGGCTTTTTCTTTTTTTTTTATTCATCCACACCCTTATGGAGAAGCTGTAATCAGACGCTGAGTTTCCCGTTTTGTCATTTTCCACCTGTAGATTAAGTATTAACTACTAGAAGTGCAACAATTAGGCTTCTACCTAGCGATTCCATTTTCTTTGAGGTCTGAACTATTAATTTCAAGTTCGATCGATTCAGATTTTTTTGTGTTGGGATTACCCTTGCAATTAGGAAGAGAGTTTTCATGGGAAGTTGATCCTGGAACATTTTGACTATTCCAAATTGGAACCTTGTTTGAATTAACTGCGCTTTCCAAACATAAACATTTTGTTTTCTCATACGCAGAGACCCATGCAACATAATACATAAAATAATTAAATAAATTGTTCAATAATAAATAAATAAATAATAAAAAAACTTTACTTGTGAACAGATTTATTTATAGGTAAAACCTTATCAAAATTGAATTATTTTATGGGTCATTCAGTTCATTCATTGAACAACAAGAATGTGAATATCAAGAAAAATATTTAATTATTATAAAAACACATTTAAACTTTTTTTTTTTATGAATATCACACTCAAAATCTAATTGTGATCACAGATGTGGCACCAGTAGTACAAGTTTCTAACATGTGTCCATGTGAAGAAGGAGTACGACGTAGGGGCATGGCCTGAGTACCGCTGCAGTCAGCGGTATGCCATGTGCATGTGGTTTAAATGGCATCGATTCACTCAAGTTTTCTTGCTAGAAATCTGATTGTTTTAGTCAAGATTATGCTAAAACATAATTTCCTCAACTATATTTAAAATCCCTGTTAAGAGCCAACCTCCAGAGTTTTAAAATTCCAGGTTTATTCCTGCATATTTCCATAGATTCCTTTTTTTATTTCCATAAATTCACATTAATTCTCTTGGAAATTTTGGAGCTTTAACATTTCTTGGAATTTTGCATCCTTAGTTAGGACTATTACACAAGAAATAGGACAAAGGGCTTTACGTTGTTTGATAGAGATAATGGTTTTGAAACCAGCTTAAAAATGAATAAATTACAAAATGAAACCCTATTTGGGCATTGAAGTGTGTCTCCCGATCAAAGCTGATCACAGGAAAATTGGCAGAAGCCATCTTCTGGATTGGTGCATCCTTGTTGACTACAGTGCACCTGCTGACTCGACTGTTGAGCAATTGTTTCTGTAGTAACAGGGTTTGGTTACTGTGTAAATAAAGGTCTTATGTTGGGCTTAAGCCTCCTATATTCTGAAAACTGGATGTTAATGGCTTCTCACTTCTCTGTGGAATTAATTATTTTAGGGTTGCTTTTTTTTAAAAACTTCTTTGTGCTAACTTATCAAAGCGGCCCCACCACATGATTTGGCTGCGCTTTTAGAGCAAACGCTTTAAGTGACATGGGATTGATTAATACTTGGATAGCAAGCAAGGAAAACAAGGGCTTTGGGAGGGTTGCACCGATTCGAAACAGACAGCGAGACCCTGTTAGTTTACCTCAACCTCACAATAACAGAGTCTCCCAAACGTCATTCGCACCTATCATCTGAATGGGAGACATAAAAATCAGCAGCGTTGATGGCATTCATTAATTCATACTGATTTATGTTAATGAATAGCTCCATGGAAAAAAAAAAAAAAAAAAAAACATGTGGCCAATATGTCGGAATTAGCTTTTGTTTAGAATCTGAGCTATGCAGATAAAAAAGCAAAGACTTTGAAGTTTCGTGTCTGAGTACAACAAGTGCACCATGATCACAAGGCATTCCAGCGTCTGTGGCGTGACACTGAATACTTGGGGTGGGGGAATTGTGATTGTGTTTAAATTAGAAGAAAAAACTCACCTTTGAGAGTTTCTACATAAATCAGTAAAGTCCCGAGCCTCTAAACACTAATCATTTCCAGGACTCTCCTCTGCACCGAGCACACAGACAAAGGCTTTTGTAATCTCACCCTTAGATGTGTGCTGCTTTGTGTGTGTGTGAGTGTGTCTGCAGCACTCTTCTAACGGGCACCAGATTCCAGATAGGGCTGCTCGTTAAGAGAAATCTACGCGGATGCATTCATTTAGCCAGAGGAGAAATGCTGGCCCATATGTTTGAGGGGGGACTCAAACTGTGAGGTTTTAAGGTTAAATGGCCTTTGTAGTTCTAATGACATGGTAAACACGAGCAAGATGGCTTTTTGAAAGGATTCCTCAGCTGAGCATATATGCACGCGCGTGCATTTTAACTCTGAAGAGGTGACAACAATGTCCCAGCTATATTATCCAAGTGTGCATGGCCTCACACACCACAGCGACGGAGAGCGCGCACGGGGGTGGGGGGTGGATGGTTGCCGGTGGAGAATGCATGGTTAAACAAATACATGCACACATGTACACACACTTTCATCTGCGTTCTCCATCTGGGCCTAATTCAAAGAAAAGGATTTTGGCAGGATAAAGTATCTCTCTAATGATCTTCTCTAGTTCCACTGCCTGCGAATGCTTAAGGCACTTGTTCATACAGAGGAGGTGAAACCGCACTTACAAATTACTACACTACGAAATACCGCAGACTGACATACCTCCACTCCAGTGTGTTCCGACGAGCAATGTCTGAATCTGGTATTTTAAGCCCGATTAGGATACCTGCACGGAATGAGGCGTACACCTGGGATGTTATCTGAGATGGTAATGTTTAGGGAGACCATTTCGGGAATGATTACGCTGTTTTTGTGTATTTCAGAATCAAACGGAAAGGAGAGGAGGAAAGACAAGAAAAAAGGTATTTGTCTGCTTTTATTTTGCTCTTTGATAAGACTGCAGCTTATATCATTAAATTCCAATTGGGATGGTATAAATTGGAAGGAGAACTAGATTTAAACTTTTTTTTTACAAAAACGTCTGAAAAATGTGAGGTGGATTTGTATTCAGTGATTTTTCCTTTGATACAACCAGTTGCCTCCAGAAGTCAAGTTAGTGTAAATACAGTCGTTCTGTGAAGACCTCAGAGGCCATGAATCATACAGACAAAGGAACACAGCAGACAGGTCACAGATAGACTTTTAAACAGGTTCAAGAAGGGTTACGGCATAAAACATCATCCCAAGCTTTCAACATCTCACTGAGATCTGTTTGATCCTTCATAAAAATGGAAAAAGTATTGGACAATTTCAAATATACCATAACAATTCCGTCCACCTAAACTGAAAGGCCCGGCAATGAGAGAAGTAGTCAAGATGCTAACAGGAAAAGCTACAGAGATTCGCAACTCAGGTGGGAGAATCCGATAACAGGACTGCAGTCATGCAGTCTTCAATCTGTTCTTCCTGGAGAAGTGGCAAGATGAAAGCAGTTGTTAAAAGAAGGCCAGAAGAAGTCAAGTTTGCAGTTTGACACAACAAACATGCGGAAGAAGGTGCTCTGGTCACATCAGACAATAATTGAACTTTTTGGCCTACTCTGTGGAGCAGAAAACCTACACCCTCAGTGCTCCATCCCCACAATCAAACATGGAGGTGGCAGCATCATGCTGTGGGTATGCTTTTATTCAGAGGTAGCAGGGAAGATGGATTTAGGTAAACACAATGTCAGTGATGAAAAAAATGTTGGCGAGTGCAAAAGAAAAAAAGACAGTTACAGCTAAGTCAAAGTCTAGAGCTGAATCAAATTGGGAATCTGTAACAAGACGTGAAAATTAATGTTGGCAGACGTTCCCTTTGCGGTCTGACTGAGATTTAGCTCGTTTGATCATCCACAAGTAAGTTTAAACGTTTCACACTTTTCGGTTTCCTACTTTATTATTTTGAAAACCATGCATTATTTTCTTTCCACTTACAATTATGCATATATTTGTGTTGGTCTGTCACATAAAAGATAATTAAATACAGTGAGGTTTGTGGTTGTAACGTCTGGAATATGTGGAATTGGAATATTTTTGCAACCACTCTATCTGTAATTGTTTTTTCCATCACAGGAGAAGTCAAAATTGTTATGGCTCTAGCCTGCCTTTATATTAGTACATATTGTGAGATCATGCAATAAAGTTGTGGCTCCTGACTATTCTATTAAAAGTACCTTTATTATCTTTCTCTTTTTCCAGGGAGAAAAAGGCCTGTGCCAGGACCCCCTGGTCCCCCTGGTCCACCAGGGCCTCAGGGCCCGCCGGGCATCCCAGGGATCCCCGGTATTCCAGGAAGCAATGTTGTGGGGCCTACAGGACCTCCTGGACCCCCTGGACCACAGGGACCACCAGGCGCTCAAGGTCCGGCAGGTATAGGACTCAACACAAAATACAACCAAGATAACCGACAACACCAAGCTCAGAGATTTTCCACCTAGATTACAGTGTTCCCCCAGCTCATAGCTACTTTCCCACACTAGAAGGGGGCTCAAGTTGTCAAAATTGATTAACTTGTTGCCTCTACAGTGAAGCACTCTGATTCAGGTTGTCAAACATTGTGCAGAATAGCAGTGATTTATCTTTAAACTATGTCAGCTTATGTTTTGTTTAATCATTGTTCCTCCTTTTGTTTCTCTCCAACATTGAACTGTAGGATTCTTTTTTTATCATGTTTGTCTTTTATTGTTGCAGGGGTTCCTGATAAGTCAAAGAAATTCCAAGTAAGAGTGGGTCACATTTTTTCTTTGAAATAAATCTAATTCTACACATATTTGTCAATGAAAGGGCTAGCCTACCCCTTTGCAAATTAGTCAACTGGGATCTTTGTTTTCCAGCCAGCAGTGGTCCACTTACAAGGACAAGAAACAACAATCCAAGTGAGGGAAGGTGGGTGCCTTGCTCATGCTAACTCAGAGATATACTACAGTGTTTGACACAAAGCAATAAGCACGAATTATCCCTGTCAGTGCTGTTTGTCAAACACACAATTTTGGAGTTATACCAACAGGCGGGCCAGCCAAACATCGAAATTACAAGAAAACAAATGACATTTCTTTAGGTTGTTGGCATGCCTTTGATGGTTTGCTCAAGAGATGCAGCACACCACATCTGAAGACATTATACTCTTTACATGGAAATACAGTGGCCCTCTAAAATCTATAAGTCACTGTTAAAATGTGAAGTTTGTGTGATGTAAAAATATGAAACCATGATAAATCATTTCAATTTTTCCATGTATAATGTGGCACTTATTGTGTTCAGTTCAACTGAAAAACACTCCGATCTGCTAAAACTTTAAAAAAAACAACTAATCTAATAGTTAGTGAAAGCAAATTTCCATTTAGTTTTATTTGGTGCCTAATATCACTTATAGTGAAAAAACCAAACCTAATTCATCTAAAATAAAGTCAACCTTTTTTATTTGGAATTTCCTGGGTTAGCTAAAGGCTTGGATCGCAGAGAAGTTACAAAGGATCTCATTTTACAAAGGTATCAGTCAGGAGAAGAGTGCAAAGGCATCCACAACATCGGGCCTTCATAGAGTGAAGACAATCATCAGTTATTAGGTAAAAATACAAAAGCTGAAAGCTTCTGTTTCTCCAAAACTGATTAAAGCAACATAACATAAACTGGTGAGGGAGACTGCAATGGAACTGGCTGCAGCAATAAAGGAAAAAAGTCTGGCTTAAACCTCTGAAACTGTTCGGGAATACTTGTTACAGTCTGAAGGAGACTGAAACTTTGGGCAACAATTCCAAAAGATTATACCAACAGTGAAACACAGTGGTGGCAGCATCATGATATGAGGTTAACTGTAAAATTAAGTTGCTTGTATAGGTGGGTGAAAATATGAGCAGTTGTGGCCCAAAAGCTTCAGCTATCAGCTGGAAAATTGAAGATGAAGAACATCATCTCAAGTCTGGGAATACATAAAAATTAGCAAAATAAAGGCCCAGAGAGAACCCACGCATGCACAGGGAGAACGTGCAAATTCCACGCAGAAAGACCCCCGGCTGAGAGACAAACAATGTACCTTCTTGCTGCAAGGCAACAGTGCTATTAACTGTGCCAGCCCAGAATACTGGGCTCCACGGTGGTGCAGCCCAGTATTTTAGTATTTGTTTATATACTAAAACTATTCAAACAAATTTCATCAGCTTATTTTTGGTTGTTCCAGCAGATTTGTTTGTTTTTCTGTTGACTTGTGCAGAATAAATGTTAGATCTGCTCTAAAATGCCAACGCAAATATTTTCCTGCTGGTGAAACGTTTGATCAGTGTTGACTGTAATATTGTGCAAAATTATAATAGCCCTAACTGTATTCCCATTGGTGTTTCATGTTCAGTAAATACATGTAAGCCTGGGTTAAACGTTGGAGCAATGCGGCCTAACCTCAGGACCAAAAGCCTTGCATGCTAACTCAATCATGCTCCTAAGACGGAGCACAAGCATCATTAACCAGGTTTATATTCTGTCAGTGCCAAGATCTGTTTTTTGTCAAAACACACCTCGAGCTTTAGTTTATGTTGACCATTTGTATCGCCTTGTGTTTGTTGTGGCATGTTTAGATCTGTCTCAAGGCGTCCTCAGGAACTGGAAGATGGTGTCCATCAATAAAGACGTGTTCAGGATGAATCCTCGCACCGGAGAGCTGGTGGTGCTGCTGGACGGTGTCTACTTCATATATAGTCAGGTAGAAGTGAGTACGGTCCTTGACGTAACTCCTTTAAAATTACAGTCAGACGAACTGGCAATTGATCTTAAAAGAAAACCTAGTTGCTTTGTTAATGCCCGAGTCATTTTTGTCCCTCTGTGGCTCAGTGTGCAGCTCTGTAAGTCATACCTCTGCTGCTTCAGCTGTTTAGACTTTCAGAAAACCCCCAAATCTTCATGTTGCACTTGTTTCGATTACCACTCTCAGTCTCGTGTGGATTTGTCTCCCACCAGGTGTACTACCTCAACTTCACTGACATCGCCAGTTATGACTTGATGGTGGACTCCAGCCCGTTCCTACGCTGCACGTGCAGCATCGAGACAGGACAGCGCAAGTTCAACACCTGCTACACGGCCGGGGTGAGCCTGCTGCGCTCGGGCCAGAAGATCTCCATACGCATAGCCCACGAGTACACGCTAATAAACATGACCAACCACACCACCTTCCTGGGCAGCGTCAGGCTTGGAGAGGCTCCATCTGCTGTACAGAACGGTTAACTGCACTCCCCGTATGCTGTCTTCATCTTTCCTAATGTGGGATTGATGGGTTCCGTTCAAGCCCAATGTGTGGAGGACATTCGGGGAACCTTGGTGACTTTTGTCAACTTTCAAATGTCTGCCTTAAAATGGACTCTAAAGACTTTAATGCTTCCTTTCCACATGATTCTGTGCATAGAGATAAGCCCTTTGGAAAAAGCTATCCTCATCAAACACAAGTTTCTATTTATAGTCACCTTCTATGTGCAGCATCTTTCTTTATAACAAGGAAGGACACTGCTGACAGGTACTTAGTAATTACATACTTTTAAGTGCTGTTAAATGATGACAAAAACACTTGTAACAGTGCCTTGCAAAAATATTCATGGTTCATGACCCCTTAAAGCTGTTGACATTTTGTCATGTTACAACCACAACCATCAATATATTTCATTAGGATTTTACATGATAGACCAACAGAAAGGTTTTTTAAGTCATTTTAAGTGGATAGAAAATGATTCACGGTTTTTAACATTTTTTACTAATAAAAACCTGAAAATTGTGTAAGGGGTATGTCTCTATTAGCTTTGCACACCTACAGTTACCATCCTGGCTAATTTGTCTTTGCAAAACACCTCAAGCTCACTCAGATTGGATGGAGAGCATCTGTGAATATCAGTTTTCGAGTGTTGCCACAACTTCTCAATTGGATTTAGGTCTGGTCTTTGACTAGGCCATTCTTGCATTAGGCATGAATATGCTTTAATCGAAACCATTCCACTGGAGCTCTGGCTGTATGATTGCGGTTGTCCTGCTGGAAGCTGGACCTCCTTCCCGGGCACAAGTCTTTTGCGGCCTCTAACAAGTTTTCTTTCAGGATTGCCCTGTATTTAGTTTCATTACCTTCAACTCCAAACAGTCTCCCTGTCCCCACTGGAAAAAAAGCAATCCCACAGCATGATGCTGCCAGTACCATGGGTATGTTCAGGTTGTTAGTTGTCTGCCATGCATAGTGTTTTATATGGGACTTCTTAAAAGCTAGATGTGTTTAGTGCAGAACTAATGTGGATCTCTGCAGCTCCTCCAGAGTTATCATGGGCCTGTTTGCTCCTTTTCTGATTAATGCTTACCTTTACCGCCTGGTTAGTCTAGGTGGATGGGATGTCATGGTGGGTTTGCAGTTGTGACATGCTCTCTCTGTTTTCAGATGAGGGATTTAAAGTGCTCTGTGTGCTTTGGATATTGTTTTATAACCTAACCCCACTTTGAACTTTATCCCTGACCTGTCTGGTGTGTTCCATGGTTTTATGAGGCTGTTCTCTAACAGCCCTCTGAAGCTTTTACAGAATAGCTGAGAACAAATTAAACACAGGTGAACTTTATTTACTAGTTAGCTGTGTTCTAAAGGCAGTTAGTTGCACTGGATTTAAATTACAAGTTTTAGAGAAGGGGGAGCTAAATGCATACACAACTTACATTTTTCAGATTTTAATTAGTAAAAAAATGGAATACTTAAAGTTTGTGATGGTTATGTGGTAAAATGTAAACATGATACTTTGGCAAGGTGCTGTTTTTGTCATGATTTAGTTCCTGTTTCTATTATTTAAGCCTTTTCAATAAGTTGTGTAAGAAGGGGTTAAAAACTTCATGAGGTGAAAGGAAGAAGGAAGGTATTCAAAGAGCAACAGCACTATATATATATGTTTGCGCACATTTGCACTATAGTATCCCTGCAGAATACCAGTGATATGTTTTCAAAGTGCTTTTGTTTAGTTACCTTATGACTGAATCCATGTAGAGAAACAAGTTGTTAATACACGCCTGTACATAATGTATATAAAAATGGAATATACTTTTGTAAATGGAGTTGATTGACGGATTAAAATGTTTTCATTTTCTGCCTAAGCTCGCCTCTCTCGTCCTTTGTGTTTGTGCAGCCGGTGGTGTTCATTTAAAGGCCTCCCGTCCTCCTTTTCATATCAGCCCGAGCTGGCATGAGCGCTGACGAGGATAAATGATGCTGTGGGAGCAAGGCCATTGTCTAAAATGTTGGCTTTTTACGTTGTCCGTGAGTTTCACAACAGGCCATGGAGTTGGCTGTAATTTCAGCAGTTTTTAAATGAGTTCCATCTCTAAGATGCAGCAAGAGGACAGTTCCTCATTTTGAAACTGCAGGTTTCCGGCATGCACTGATGTGCGACCTCACCCATATGAGTAGCTGGGGGAACATCCAGTCAGCTGGTCTTACAATGCTCTATAATGCTTTATTCTCACTAACGGCGATCATGTTTTGTCTTAGCCTTTTCCTCGTGCATAGGGTCAGTGTTTTAGAAAGAGATCTTCACAAACTCCGAGGGGACATAAGTCAGCAATTAAATCAGCAACGTTCTGAGGGAGTCCATTCGAAATTGGCCAAGATGTCTAAAACAAGGGAGGTATGTTAATGATTACGCACTATGGCGTCATCTTGGACACCGTACTACTTAGATTTATGCCATTAGTGAGTATTCAGATAGTGCTGCAATAATAAATTTTGTCTTAATGCTTTGTTTTCTCCCAGGACATGAAGCAAAGTGTTTTCCAAAGAGCTCAGAGTTCTCTGAAGAGCTTTTCTAGGAGAGTAAAGAGGGAACAGAGCAGCTGCAGAGGTGGGTTGCAGCTGTGAAAAAAAATAAAATAAAACAGAAAAGTGTGCTTATTAGTTATGCTCTGCACTGTAAAACCCTAATAGTAAGCTTTTGATGAAACTCGACTTGAGTCATATTAGTTTGACTCAAACAGGTATAGTATACATAAACTTTTTATCTAATCTAATTGAGTTCTATTGTTCTGTTTAAACGTTCTCATGCAAATAAAGTCAGGAGAAACTAGCACCGAATAATCGAAGGTGGCACTACATAATACAGGCTGCACTCTCCTGGAGCTTTCTGGGAATCTGCCGACTGCAGTTGCATTCGGGAACTTTCCAAAAATGTTCGAGGAATGTTCTAGAGAATACCTGATATAACCTGAAAAAATCTTTGACGGTACCCTCTAATATCAGAGAAAGTGTTGACCTACAATATGTTCCGCTATTGTAATTTATATTTATTAGGTTATTTTTACTAAAATTTTTCTTGGTTACTGAAATGTCACTAGAATCTTTAAGTGAAGCCAACTAAAAGGATTAGTTGCATTTTTTGACGTGGGGTTCTATTTCAAAGTTATCAGTAATGGTTCCCTTCCCTGTAGTAGAAAAATCTAATAGTACTGTGAGCTTGTTAAAAATTTTAATAAATCCTTAGAGTGGTGGGAGCTAACAGCTAGCCAGGCGCTGGCTGTTTTTAGCTGACTTCAGCCGTTTAAACAACTCGAAGTGAAAATGGTCTTATCAGTGGAATAGAACTCTATGTTAGTGGATATTGATTTTCTATGATTTCACAACAGAACATAATTATGTTTGGTGCTGTTTGTTCAGCCAAACAATGTCTGTTCCTATTTCAAGTAACTGTGGGTTGAGCCTGCTGACTGTATGGCTATAGGCATTTTGTTTTTTTCATCACTTTTTGGGACACAAACAATTTTAACTAGAAATTGCAAGCATGTAGGTCTATTGTATAATAGTGAATCTGATGCTTTTAAACATAATACAGTGTGATTAATCATTAATTTTGATAATTATCCTTAAAGAAACTTGAGAAATGTCCCTAGAACATTTGATTTTTTCAAGTACAACTAGCTTTTTTTCAATAACATAAGACAAAAAACTGTCTTTAAAGTTATAGTATAGTTAACTTAGTAAATTAGTCAAAATAATCCATTTAAGTTATGAAAAAATGAAAGTTTTTGTTTTTAAGCAAGTTTTACTAAAAACAGTTATAAATTGCAGATAGTTGATGAAAGTCAGTGACTAACTTTTGTAAAAAACCAAGTTATCAGAACTTAATTTGTTCAGGAGTTAAAATGTGCTGTTGGGTTTTACAGTGTAATCTGGTAGTGGGATCAGAAACAATATCTGCAAAGTTAAAGGAGAATTCAAGCATGATGTTTATCTGCCTCTCTTGCCAGCTCCGATATCATTCCTGCAGTTAAGAGCGAACACTAACAAACAGCCAGACAGAAGAGGTAAAACTGAATTCAAATATTTGGCCTAAGCTCTCCTCCTTTCTGCCATCATTATGAATACATGTGGCTTGCCTTTTCCCCCAGGAAATATAACTGTGATCCCCTGGACTGTTTCTGCTCAGCGAGGAAATACAATTTCACAGAAGGAAAATAGGATCGTTGTCCAAGAAGATGGTTATTACTTGGTGTTTGGACAAGTATTGTGTCATTCCAAATCAAGCGTAACTAAGTTGATATTGCATATGATTTGTTCCAAGTATTCAAATAATGCTCTACTTAACTCACAGGTTTTATTTGAAGGTCAACGTGCATTTATGGGTCATGTCATTCAGAGCTGGAGCTCCACTGAGGCTGAGACAAGACCTACAGAGCTCTTGCGCTGTCTGCAGGACATAACAGTGGGAGCTCATGACAATACATGCTACACTGCAGGTTTGTTGCACTTAGACTAAAACAGGGTTTCACTAAGCATTGCTATATTTTATAGCTGGCCGATTTTGTACAAAATATCCAAAATATATTTATATAACACATTTAAAAACATTTTCCCACTGACCAAAGTGCTTTACAAAGAGTAATAAATAAAAAATGGTAAGAACACTAAATATACAACAGGAAAAATAGCTCCTTCTCAACTAGCAGTAAAACTGAGTGAAACAGATGGGTTTAAAGCAGAGATGATGATTAACAGTCTGAACTGCTCTAACTGGCTGATGGGTTGTGTTCCACAATCAAAAAGAACTTCTCAGCTTTCCAGATGTCAGAATGACCCAAAATATAGCACAGTTGACATATCACAACATTTCAAAATATCCTAAATGAAAAACTATTCTGGTTGTTGAATGTAGTTTGAAAACGCTCCCAAAAAATTTAAATAATATAACTATGACTATGTGCATCTGGAAAAGCTATCTCAAATACTATAGCAACAATTTAGATGGAAACAGGGGCAACTTGATCGGAGGTCATTTTAACCTAACCCAGGTGAAATTCAATGACTGGTAAGAAATATATTGTAGATCTTGAAATGTGTTGTTTTTACTGTCTCAGACATCCACAGTGTGTATTAAAGGAATGTATGTATTTCTATCTGGAGCTGCAAGCCCTAACCACATGAGATAAGAAGAAAGTCATTTGTTCAGTAATTTGTCCTTAGAAGAACAATGCTTGAGATATCTAAAATGTTGTGGATTGATTAAAAGGTTCTCCTGGATATCTCAGATGTTCTTTTTGATTTAAGAAAAGGATTTATGAACCCTATATTGATATAATATCCAGTCTAACTTTATTCTTAAAAATGTTGTTTTAACCTTTTAAGAATGTGTAGTTACTGTAAACTTTGTAGTTCTAAATTCAATCTTAGATTTGGAATCTAAGTTTTAGTAATAAGAATGTTATTTTGGATATCATTGATTTTAATTCTAACCAAAGGTAATGTAATTTTAACAAGGAGGACTTGTGTTTTTGATATTTAAGCAAGAAATAGTTATGCGAGTTAGTTGTGATTACACACTACACTGGTCTGCCATTATCATTGTAGCTACTGTGAAGGCAAGAAAGCTTTTACCCAACAAAATGGTAGCTGTTTCTCTAACCTGCGCCTTGCAAGTCCTTGTATATCGGCTTCTCTTTAAGTACTGACCCACATATTCAACTAGTTATACCTTAAAGTGAAGAAACATAACAAATACTCCCATGTAGACAGATGGTGTCACTAAATGATTCAATGCGTGTCGACATACACATCTTGAAATATACAGGGGTTGGACAATGAAACTGAAACACGTGTCATTTTAGTGTGGGAGGTTTCATGGCTAAACTGGACCAGCCTGGTACCCAGTCTTCATTGATTGCACATTGCACCAGTAAGAGCAGTGTGAAGGTTCAATTAGCAGGGTAAGAGCACAGTTTTGCTCAAAATATTGAAATGCACACAACATTATGGGTGACATACCAGAGTTCAAAAAAGGACAAACTGTTGGTGCACGTCTTGCTGGCGCATCTGTGACCAAGACAGCAAGTCTTTGTGATGTATCAAGAGCCACGGTATCCAGGGTAATGTCAGCATATCACCAAGAAGGACGAACCACATCCAACAGGATTAACTGTGGACGCAAGAGGAAGCTGTCTGAAAGGGATGTTCGGGTGCTAACCCGGATTGTATCCAAAAAATATAAAACCACGGCTGCCCAAATTACGGCAGAATTAAATGTGCACCTCAACTCTCCTGTTTCCACCAGAACTGTCCGTCGGGAGCTCCACAGGGTCAATACAGGTCCTTCTCAAAATATTAGCATATTGTGATAAAGTTCATTATTTTCCATAATGTCATGATGAAAATTTAACATTCATATATTTTACATTCATTGCACACTAACTGAAATATTTCAGGTCTTTTATTGTCTTAATACGGATGATTTTAGCATACAGCTCATGAAAACCCAAAATTCCTATCTCACAAAATTAGCATATCATTAAAAGGGTCTCTAAACGAGCTATGAACCTAATCATCTGAATCAACGAGTTAACTCTAAACACCTGCAAAAGATTCCTGAGGCCTTTAAAACTCCCAGCCTGGTTCATCATTCAAAACCCCAATCATGGGTAAGACTGCTGACCTGACTGCTGTCCAGAAGGCCACTATTGACACCCTCAAGCAAGAGGGTAAGACACAGAAAGACATTTCTGAACGAATAGGCTGTTCCCAGAGTGCTGTATCAAGGCACCTCAGTGGGAAGTCTGTGGGAAGGAAATAAGTGTGGCAGAAAACGCTGCACAACGAGAAGAGGTGACCGGACCCATGAGGAAGATTGTGGAGAAGGGCCAATTCCAGACCTTGGGGGACCTGCGGAAGCAGTGGACCTGAGTCTGGAGTAGAAACATCCAGAGCCACCGTGCACAGGCGTGTGCAGGAAATGGGCTACAGGTGCCGCATTCCCCAGGTCAAGCCACTTTTGAACCAGAAACAGCGGCAGAAGCGCCTGACCTGGGCTACAGAGAAGCAGCACTGGACTGTTGCTCAGTGGTCCAAAGTACTTTTTTTGGATGAAAGCAAATTCTGCATGTCATTCGGAAATCAAGGTGCCAGAGTCTGGAGGAAGACTGGGGAGAAGGAAATGCCAAAATGCCAGAAGTCCAGTGTCAAGTACCCACAGTCAGTGATGGTCTGGGGTGCCGTGTCAGCTGCTGGTGTTGGTCCACTGTGTTTTATCAAGGGCAGGGTCAATGCAGCTAGCTATCAGGAGATTTTGGAGCACTTCATGCTTCCATCTGCTGAAAAGCTTTATGGAGATGAAGATTTCATTTTTCAGCACGACCTGGCACCTGCTCACAGTGCCAAAACCACTGGTAAATGGTTTACTGACCATGGTATCACTGTGCTCAATTGGCCTGCCAACTCTCCTGACCTGAACCCCATAGAGAATCTGTGGGATATTGTGAAGAGAATGTTGAGAGACTCAAGACCCAACACTCTGGATAAGCTAAAGGCCGCTATTGAAGCATCTTGGGCCTCCATAAGACCTCAGCAGTGCCACGGGCTGATTGCCTCCATGCCACGCCGCATTGAAGCAGTCATTTCTGCAAAAAGATTCCCGACCAAGTATTGAGTGCATAACTGTACATGATTATTTGAAGGTTGACGTTTTTTGTATTAAAATCACTTTTCTTTTATTGGTCGGATGAAATATGCTAATTTTGTGAGATAGGAATTTCGGGTTTTCATGAGCTGTATGCCAAAATCATCCGTATTAAGACAATAAAAGACCTGAAATATTTCAGTTAGTGTGCAATGAATCTAAAATATATGAATGTTAAATTTTCATCATGACATTATGGAAAATAATGAACTTTATCACAATATGCTAATATTTTGAGAAGGACCTGTATACACGGCCGGGCTGCTATAGCCAAACCTTTGGTCACTCATGCCAATGCCAAACGTTGGTTTCAATGGTGCAAGGAGCACAAATCTTGGGCTGTGGACAATGTGAAACGTATTGTTCTCTGATGAGTCCACCTTTACTGTTTTCCCCACATCCGGGAGAGTTACGGTGTGGAGAAGTCTCAAAGAAGCGTACCACCCAGACTGTTGCATGCCCAGAGTGAAGCATGGGGGTGGATCAGTGATGGTCTGGGCTGCCATATCATGGCATTCCCTTGGCCCAATACTTGTGCTAGATGGGCGCGTCACTGCCAAGGACAACCAAACCATTCTTGAGGACCATGTGCATCCAATGGTTCAAACATTGTATCCTGAAGGCGGTGCCGTGTATCAGGATGACAATGCACCAATACACACAGCAAGACTGGTCAAAGATTGGTTTGATGAACATGAAAGTGAAGTTGAACATCTCCCATGGCCTGCACAGTCACCAGATCTAAATATTATTGAGCCACTTTGGGGTGTTTTGGAGGAGCGAGTCAGGAAACGTTTTCCTCCACCAGTATCACATAGTGACCTGGCCACTATCCTGCAAGAAGAATGGCTTAAAATCCTTCTGACCACTGTGCAGGACTTGTATATGTCATTCCCAAGACGAATTGATGCTGTATTGGCCGCAAAAGGAGGCCCTACACCATACTAATAAATTTTTGTGGTCTAAAACCAGGTGTTTCAGTTTCATTGTCCAACCCCTGTACATCTTACCATATACATAGCTTGGCCTGACATGGACTCAATCAGTCCATGTCAAGCAACCAGAATAGGAAATATTTGGATAAAATCACAGAAATCTCAGCCTTTTGAGGATTCATGTTTGAAATTAAAGTCACTGATAATTCAGAAATAGTTCTAGAGTCATCTAGACCATACTCTGCTAGAGTTGAGGTTAAGTTGTGAAATTTCAATTTACTCCTAAATTAGACCTCATAATAAATGGATGTTTCTGATAAAATGTGAAGTAATTATAATTTCAAAGATAGATGTTGATCCATTTTTAGGTACTTCTGTCTAACCAAGCACAGATTTATTCTTTGAACTATACTGAGAATGCAGCCTCTACACGCCCTCAAATTATTTATGTAGTTGATGAACTTCTTAACTAGTTCAATGACGACAATTAGTTGTTAATAAAGATATGTTTTTCATGCAATATGATGAAAAAGAAATGTAAGTGTTTTAGTTTGAACCCATTCAGACGATTCCACATACATTCTTTGTTACAGGCACTGTGCACTTGCTCCAGGGTGACGAGCTGGAAATGGTGATCCCTTTTCGGCCTTCGGCTCTGATCTCTCTAGAGGCTGACTCAACCTTTTTTGGTGTCGTTCAGCTAAACTGAAACAAGCCCATGTGAATAAATGTCGTTACTGCAGGAAGTGGGAAATTGGCACAGAGCTGTGTGAAGGGATGCTGATAAACAACTATCAGCAACAGGAAAACAGTTGGAAACTTTAAGTGTATTGTATGTAAATACAAAAACCTGCCATTTACTTACAGTAAAGATGTGTAACATGCTTTAAAATAAATGTATATTTTATGGCAGAACTTTAAATTTGAGTACATTTATATTGTGGGGAAAAAACAATCACATTAAGAAGCCTTTTTTGGCAAAATCGAATGAATGGTTCAATTACTTGTATTTCACAAGCTTAGAGCATACAGAGAGAAGGATAGTTGAATACCTTTGATAATTCAATCTTGAGTCCTCTCTTATGCTTTCTTCTTTTCAGCTCCCCTTTCATCCTTTGTAGATGAACTGTGAGAAATGGAAAAAAAAAAATGATTTTATGTCTAGACAACAGTTTCAGTGTTGATGTGGTCATACATTTTGAATTGTTCTGCTAGAACATGGTATTTCAAAATAACTGATTAAGCTGTGCACTCTAACAAGGTTCCCAGGGCCTTTGGAAGAGATACAGGCCCACAGCATCACAGGTCCTCCATTATACTTAATAGAGGGAATTACATGTTTTTCTACATGTTCATCCTTTGTTTCACCTCAACCCCACCTGGAGTGGAGGCAAAAAGCTTAATGTGACCCTCCTCGGACCAAAGTTCACAGTTCTAGTTAAAGACTCTGTAGTGTTTAACAAACCTCACAATAGCCGCACAATATTTTGCAATATTGTGCAGTTGTTGTGCACAGTGATATTGCAATATATTACAATATCACTGTCCGCAATTACAATATCGCGAACAGATGTATGGAACATTTGTCGTTTGTGATGGTCATGAATATACCATTTTCCCTCAAGTTATGTATTCAGCCTACTTGGTATGGCCTTACTGCAGTGGATGCCCACAACCCAGATTATAAAACCCAGGATACAAAAATGTGACAGAGTTGGTAGCATCTTGATGATTGATTTGAAAGACAAGCAATTCAAATTCTGAATTTGTTGCAACTAATATTATTATTGTACTATATAGAAATAAAATTTCACCCTCACATTATTTTTTAATATCCTAGCCTGGTAGGTACCATGGAATGGTTGCTATGGAGACTTGGTGACTCCAAGATGCCGCTCTTTGTTGCATTTCTGTAAACTTTAGAGATTTTGTGTTTTATCTCTATTACCTTTGTACTCAGTGTGTCGTGGCAAAACAATATTGGTTCCTCATTCAACTTAACAGTGGCTTACAGAAATGGGCCTTTGTGATGTTATATTTATACCCCATGGAAACAGTAAACTCTTGGATCAGTAATTAGAAGTGAAAAAAACTAAAGTATTACAAAGTTAGTCTGAAATTTTCTGTGAAATTCAGCCTCTGTAACAGACACTTGAATAATTTAAGGCTTGTTAGACATCTTTACCAGGGGTGCCAGTAAGATCAACTCTGCATACTACTTTTTTCACTCTGTACTTATATCTAAATTGAATTTATTATACTTTGAAATGTATGTTTTAAAACTTTTCTTCCTGTTTGTCCCCTGCTGTTCTTTTTCTGTCCCACCAGGTCCTTTCATCACTCTATTTTAGAGCGTCTCTTTATGCCTCATCGCTCTCCCCTGCTCCACCAATGCGTTGTCTGTTTATTTGTTCCTCTCCTCTATTTTAGGACTGATTTCCGCTTTCCACAGACTTTGGCAGGAACAAACAGATGTATAAATTTACATCACTTTGTAAATGCTTTTCCTGGTTGAAATAAAACTGCACAGAACGCTGTAAATACTGCAATGTATCAACAAGATAAAGATGTTGGAATAAATCAGCTTTATACAAGTGTCATTTATTTAACATTTTTTGTTTGTTGCAAAAAACTAACAAAAATATGAGGATCTATGTTGGAAATACTTTTATATGATTTGAATCAAGGGGATTTTTGTATTTTACATTTTAATAAAAAGTGACAAATAATCAGTGAAGTCTTCATCTAAAAATAGTAACCACACTGTCTGTATCTGGTGTCCACAGCTGTTTACTCTCTTTTTTTTATGAAGCATGGCTATAAGAGGTGGTGTGTGTGAGCTCTGGCAACAGCAGGGGTACGGTACAGTAGGGCAGATGCCATGCTTAGAAATATGTTCTCTAATCTCTTACTTCTCTGGTCAATCACCCAAGGTCTTTGCAGACCTGGAAGGACTCATCATGCTCCACAGGTAGGCTCAATGCCAAATCCTTGAAAGGAATTTATTTAGGGCACACTGATGGTTTTTGTATATCGAATTTATTTTAACCATGATTAATGTTCATTTCATTTAAAGAAACAGTCCTGGAGCAACCAGAACCTCTCCTCTGTCCCCCTGGATCTGGATGTGAAGCTCCGAAGACTTGATCTGTCAAATAACTTCATCACACAGTTACATGTCCTTGCTCTGCCGTACTTGGAGCAGCTTGACCTGAGCAGCAACCAGCTGGATCTCATCTCCGAGGGGGCTTTTGGAAACCTGGCCCGACTTGTACACTTGAATTTGTCCAGGAATCGACTGAGCGTCAGCCTTGGCAACAGCAGCAAAGCCCTCGGATTCCTTGGCGGACTCAGGAACTTGGACTTATCAGTGAACGGCTTGAGTAATGGCGCTGCTGAACTGTTACTGAGAAACAAGTCCTGTCTTGATCAACTTAAGATGACTGGTAATGTTTTGATAAAACTGTCACCCAGCCTGTTTCGAGAGAGTAAAAGCATAAGGAGTCTTAATGTTGAAGATAATCTGATATCGGAAATAGCACCGCAGACATTTGAACCACTAAGCCGATTAGAATCTCTCAACTTAGCAAGAAACAATCTTGCATTTATTTGTGATTTTACTCTATATCAAGTGAAATATTTGAATCTCAGCAGAAATTCAATGGAGTTCTTTGTTACTCATGAGGATGCTGTGTTGTACAATCTTGAAGTTCTTGACCTCAGTCACAACAAGCTGTTATACTTTCCAATTCTACCAAAAATTAACCAACTAAAGTATCTACATTTGCAAAATAATTTGCTTGGTGCCCAGGATTCAGAGGCTGTGATGGTAAATGAAGTTAACTCTCTCTATCAGGACAATGTAAATGAGAAAATGCATAGAAAAAACTATCTGCATGCAAACTGGAGGCTAATGCCACTGGTTTATATTGACTTAAGCTTTAACCACTTCAGCTCTTTTCCTCTTGAGACATTGAGCTTGCTTTACTCTTTAGAAACACTGAATTTTAGTAATAACTGTTTGCAAAATATAAACTGGAATGTTAGGAATCATAGCGATCAGAGTCAAGTTCGTCAGATTATTTTTCTTGCCTTAAAGCACCTCGACTTGCAGAGCAACGGTCTTACCCATGTGTCCCCGCCCTTCCTTAAGGCGCTAACAAAAATTGAAACACTGAATCTGCAAGACAATGCAGTGCAACCCTGCGGCATTTTGAGTAGATCTCTGTCAAGAAAGCCCATTGATTTCAGATCTTCCTGCGCTGCATTTGGGCAGCTGAAGACGCTTAAACATCTTAATCTTGGAGAAAATTATGTAAAGATGCTTCCCCCAAACAGCTTTCAGGGAACCTCGCTAATTTCCTTAAATCTTGCAAAAAACCTCCACATGGTAATGCATGAGAGGGCACTGGAAGGTGTGGAAAGAACTTTACAGTCTTTGATTATCAGCGGGATAGACATGAATAGCTCGTGTCTGTCTTTGCCCTGCATGCCAGCGCTGACAGAGTTGAATGTATCAAACAACAAACTCAATAGGACACCTAACAGCTTAGGTTGCTCTCCTCTAAGAGTAATTGATGTAAGAAACAACACTTTTATGACTCTAAACTATTCTTTGTTTCAGGCTGTATCCACAAACCTGACTACGATGTTTATTAGTGGGAATAATTTCAACTGCTGTGACAGCAGATGGCTGACAATCTTGAATGAGATGGGTGTTAGACTGCCTGACATTAGCCGGGCCGAATGCTTTACACGAGTGAGGAACCTGACGATGCCAGAATACCTAAAAAACCCTTCGTTTTACTGTTCCGTTCAAAAAGAAGGGCAGGGAGTTCACTTTGGACAAATGGTTATAACAATGCTATTTGTAACTGTATTATCATCATTGCTCATTGTTTTTAGCAGGAAGCTTTGTTGCACTCAAAGATCTTCTATGGTGTGATATCCCAAAAGTCTATTTTGTACACAATCTGCATTTCTAGTGAAATGTTTAAATGCACTCACCATTGTGATAAAGTGAAAAATGTGCGGCTTTTATTGAGGCATTTGTGCTACTCTTTTCCCTGGTGGAATGATCATAGAGCATAAAGTTTCAGTAATGTTTCACAAAACAAGAAGTGGGTGCACTGAGGTAAATTATTGTAGACGTTCTCGAATCCATATAGGGTCAAAATCACACATAGACTGAAATACTTTACATGCATATATCCCTACTACTAATTAAATTTCTATTGGCAAGTTAAATAGAAAAATTTCTGAAAATGCCTCTGGCATAAGTCTGACTGGATACGTGACCACAATTCTGGACAAATTTGGTGGAGCTCATTTATACTGGTTGGTTGCAAGGACACAACTGTTTTTTGTGTGGCACTTTATTTGAGAGTATACAGACAGGAAATGGGTAGAGAGAGAGTAGAGGAGAATAAATTTAGCAAAGGTCCCAGAGTCGGGAATTGAACCCCGGACAGGTGTCGAGGACTAATTGCCCCTGTATATGCTACGCACGGTGTACCTCTACACCACAAGCTGCCCTCCACAGACACAACTTTTAACCATATTCCATCATTTTCAATAAGATTTAGATTTGGGCCATTCCAAAAGCTTAATGTTAATTAAACTCTGATGTTGGGAAACTCCTCTTGGGCAGCCAAGAGGCCCATGGCAAATATAAATATAATTTAAAATATGAATTTATATAATTATGCTGTTTAGAAGCACAGCTGATTTAGTTAATGTAATAAGTGTACTGAAAGTAGTCTATTTGATAAAGCGTTTCTGTTTAGAGCAGTGTTTGTATTTGTTGGGTTTTGACTGAGGGGAAAAAACATGCTCGTAATCAAAAAACATACTTCTTTTATTGTTGCTTTTATTGTTGTTGCAATGAATACAACAAAATATCATACCGCTTAAGTCATATCGCTCATTTGTTATGGAAGGTAATACTGGTGAACAGGCAGCTTCTAGTTTATGACAGACCTAAGCCGTTGTGGTTTATGTTTATTTTCTTGTACATCCTAACCAATATCTTTTCACCTCAGAGTGACTGTTTTGGTCAGATCGTTGAAACTCGTTCAGAACTGGGTGTTCCAATGTGACAGTGATCCCAAACAAACATTAAAAATGTTTTCGGTATTTCATACAAGAGTGACCAACTCAACTACATTGGCTGACTTAAAGCAGATGCTGGTTGAAAAATGAGATGCCATTCCACTGCAGTGTGTGATCAAGCTGGCAATCAGCATGAGGAGGATTTCTCAGGCTGTTTGTTAATGAAATAAATAAATTGCCAAACATTTTCTCCAAGTTTCAATCATCCAATCTAATCACAAATAATAGTCAACTGCAAAATAAAAACTTTTTAAATGCTTCAATTAAAGCTCAAAATTAAGATGGCATCAACACCTCTGAGTGTATGTTAACTTCTGGCCAGAACTTTGTTTAAAGTAAGTAATTAATGCTCAAATGCAAACTGGACAAAAAAAAAAGATTTCCTACTAACTCCTGGGAGTTTAACTCTGCTTGACCCGGAATAGTGTCTGCAAAAACAACTTTCCTTTTTGATTAAAGGCAGCAAAGACTTCTTGTTTAATTTGGCTCATAATACTGAAGCTTTCCACACATCTTTAAAAGGGTGTCACTTTACATAACACACTCAGTACAAGAATTGTGATTAAAATTTACACCCAGGCTCCCAAGTTGCCTTGATTACAGATGAATAGATCCTTTGCCTGCACTTTGTGAAACATTTGTTTGCAAATCAACCTGTACCTTGAGATGAAATACTTTTGATTTCAAGCCTTTCACAACATTCCCAGAATCAAGAATGGAGAAGTCCAAAAGAATACCAGAAAAGAAACTATCACACTTTGAGGATGAACCCTTGTTAAAATGATTTACAGATTTCTAAAAGACAATCTGAGTTATGTAACATTTCTGGATTTAACCATGGAATATGTTATTCTGCATCAGTCTTGCTGCACTCGTTAAACAGGCTGTACTTAATTACCACAATATGTTAGCAGTCCTTATTTAAGAGTCTGAATCTTCTGATTTAATACCTACAAACAGATCACATGAAGTTGTAAGTTTTCTTTTCTGTGAATTTAGAGTTTCTAATTTTTTAGCACAGCAGCTGTACTGCCTCCAAACCATAAAACACAATAGCTTTCAAAAATGTACAATTGTGCTAAAACAAGTTTTTGTGAGATAAAAAAAAATTAAACATAAATCATTTTCAAAAATGTGTCCACCTTTAATGTGACTTACAGGTCCTTCTCAAAATATTAGCATATTGTGATAAAGTTTATTATTTTCCATAATGTCATGATGAAAATTTAACATTCATATATTTTACATTCATTGCACACTAACTGAAATATTTTAGGTCTTTTATTGTCTTAATACGAATGATTTTGGCATACAGCTCATGAAAACCCAAAATTCCTATCTCACAAAATTAGCATATCATTAAAAGGGTCTCTAAACGAGCTATGAACCTAATCATCTGAATCAACGAGTTAACTCTAAACACCTGCAAAAGATTCCTGAGGCCTTTAAAACTCCCAGCCTGGTTCATCACTCAAAACCCCAATCATGGATAAGACTGCCGACCTGACTGCTGTCCAGAAGGCCACTATTGACACCCTCAAGCAAGAGACACAGAAAGAAATTTCTGAACGAATAGGCTGTTCCCAGAGTGCTGTATCAAGGCACCTCAGTGGGAAGTCTGTGGGAAGGAGTAAGTGTGGCAGAAAACGCTGCACAACGAGAAGAGGTGACCGGACCCTGAGGAAGATTGTGGAGAAGGGCCGATTCCAGACCTTGGGGGACCTGCGGAAGCAGTGGACTGAGTCTGGAGTAGAAACATCCAGAGCCACCGTGCACAGGCGTGTGCAGGAAATGGGCTACAGGTGCCGCATTCCCCAGGTCAAGCCACTTTTGAACCAGAAACAGCGGCAGAAGCGCCTGACCTGGGCTACAGAGAAGCAGCACTGGACTGTTGCTCAGTGGTTCAAAGTACTTTTTTTCGATGAAAGCAAATTCTGCATTGTCCCCACAAGACTGGGGAGAAGGAAATGCCAAAATGCCAGAAATCCAGTGTCAAGTACCCACAGTCAGTGATGGTCTGCTGCTGGTGTTGGTCCACTGTGTTTTATCAAGGGCAGGGTCAATGCAGCTAGCTATCAGGAGATTTTGGAGCACTTTATGCTTCCATCTGCTGAAAAGCTTTATGGAGATGAAGATTTCATTTTTCAGCACGACCTGGCACCTGCTCACAGTGCCAAAACCACTGGTAAATGGTTTACTGACCATGGTATCACTGTGCTCAATTGCCCTGCCAACTCTCCTGACCTGAACCCCATAGAGAATCTGTGGGATATTGTGAAGAGAACGTTGAGAGACTCAAGACCCAACACTCTGGATGAGCTAAAGGCCGCTATCGAAGCATCCTGGGCCTCCATAAGACCTCAGCAGTGCCACAGGCTGATTGCCTCCATGCCACGCCGCATTGAAGCAGTCATTTCTGCAAAAGGATTTCCGACCAAGTATTGAGTGCATAACTGTACATGATTATTTGAAGGTTGACGTTTTTTGTATTAAAAACACTTTTCTTTTTTTGGTCGGATGAAATATGCTAATTTTGTGAGATAGGAATTTTGGGTTTTCATGAGCTGTATGCCAAAATCATCCATATTAAGACAATAAAAGACCTGAAATATTTCAGTTAGTGTGCAATGAATCTAATATATATCAATGTTAAATTTTCATCATTACATTATGGAAAATAATGAACTTTATCACAATATGCTAATATTTTGAGAAGGACCTGTATATGCTGTTCAGTTAAACAAGAATGATAGAAAGTAATCTGTTAGCAGCTAAAATGTACAACCTGCTTGCATAACTTTGCACACTTAAAACACGTACTGTTGAAGCACATTTCAGTTTATTTATAGCATTCATTCATCTTGTGTTCAGACATGGTATTTATAGTGAATCGAATTATCATGGATAACATTCAGCTATGCAAGTCACATTCTTCTGACTTTTGTTCATCTGCATATTTTGGTTAAAGCCACAGTTTGCAGAGATGCTGCAAAGCATCAGAGGAATCTCATAGTTTAATAGCTCCTCAGCATTACACAGTGCTTCACATAAGAACTGATACTTCCTCAGCTTTTTCTCATGTTGTCAGTCGATAGAGCAAAACAAAGTTGGTCTATCACATAATTGTGACTGTTTATGTTTCCAAAATTGCTACACAAATAAAGTGTGGATGTTCAGCCACTTTTACTCCAAAATTAAATTAAAGGGAAACCAATGCCTGAACACACAATCCCCATGGTGAAACATGGTGGCGTCAGCATCATGCTGTGGGGATGGTTTTCTTCAGAATTGGAAAGCAGGTCAGAGTTGATGGGAAGATGGATGAGCTAAATACAAGACAATGCTGGGAGATAACCTATTAGAGGCTGCAAAAGACTGGGGCCGAGGCCTGCCTTAAAGCAGTTCAATGACTCTAAACAAACCTCCAAGGCTTCTGTGGAATGCTTAAGCATATTCATGCGTTACAGCGGTCTAGACCTACATCTTAGTTAATAATCTCCTGTATTCTCTATATGTCTGGATTAATGAAGAGTGTTACAAGACAGAATCCTTTTCTTCAAAAGAAAATACACGGGCCTGGCTAAAATCTCCAAAGCCTTGTGAGACAAAGTCTTATGGTCTGAAGAAACCAAGCGTGAACGTTTGGGTCACAATTGCAAATACTTTCTTTGACACAAAATCAATACTGTGCATCCCCAAAAGAATGCAATACTGGATTATTCTTTTAAAGATGAAATTGAGTTAAATTTTTTTTTTTTTTTTCGTCAAGATAGATGAACAGTTTCAAATATCCGTCAGTTTAACCGAAAATGGTCATGATAGAAAGCTGAAGATGGAGGGAAGGGATATTATTTGTCTGCATCACAGTGATTTTAAGCATACATCCAAAATAACAAAAGAATGGCTCTTTCCAGGAAAAAAACTAAAGTTTTGGAAGGGTCCAACACTCAATCTGCCCATAAATAAATAAATCTGTGGGGTAATCTCACTAGAACTGTGGGCAAGAGGTGTCCTAGCCATCTGATGGATCTGAAAAAGGTATGCAAGAGAAGCCAGACATTGCCAAGTCAAGATGTGGCATGCAGACAGATCCCTAAGAAAGAAAACTGTCCACTAAAAGTACATCAAAGTACTTATTTGGATAAGTGAATTTATGAAACCAGGTTATTTCAGCTTTTTATAATTTGTTTTACATCCTTCTCCCTAAGGTTTTTTTTTTCTCACTTAAATAGGATGTATGTCAGATTAACAGGGCTTTAAAATGATTTATCACAGTCTTATATCTTTCATCATAAAAACCTGGAATTTTAACAGGGGTGTTGTACACTTTTGAGAATCACTGGGTGTTACCAGAATTTGTCATTGTCACCTGAACTGTATCAAATTTACTCAACTAAAAAGCCATTATTAAACTTTAATTATATGATACTGCAGAAGCATAAACAATAGGGTCCAGTAATGCTGCAGAACTTGTTGTCTCAACCTCCCCCTATTGTGCTTTAAACTGGTGCAAATTACCAGTATGAAACTTTCTTGTGCCAATTGAATTTTGCCACCAGCAGGAGTATCAGACAGTCCTTGAGCCACATAACAGCCCCACCCCACAAGTTTTCTAGATCAAGTAGCAGCTTGACAAGTTCAAGCAAAGAGGACTCCAACAATACAATATGGAGTGGATGTTAGGTGTGAAACCAGAGGAATGCAAGTGGTAAATTACAGTCATTCTTCTTGGAGGTTGTAGTAGCTGGCATTTAGACATGAGCTGCAGCTTGTTCAGTAGCACATTAGGGCCAGTTTTTATACTCTGTATTAGCGCCAAATGGCCTATTACAGAAAAAGCATCTAAGTAAATCTGGGACATTTTTGTAGAGGAAGCATTATTTTTAGGAAATCTCTTTACATCTTATTAACATCAAACGATTTTTTATTATTATTTCTTCATTTTATAGACAATCAATGCAGGTAAGTGGAGAAAGTCTATACACAAAATGCCAGACATAGATGTAACACTGACCTAAACCGTTGTTACACATTGACTGCATCTTATCAGGGCAAGAATGTCCTTGCAGTGTGTCAGTGGTGGATCAACTTCCAACTCCCCATTCCGCTGCGGTCGTTTCACACATGACAGAGATTCAGTGGGAAGACGTCTCAGGCTGGATTGTGAGGAGAAAGCTTCAGATATGGGCGTGGAGGGGCTGGGATGATACGCTTTATAAAGCCGAACATTCACTGGGGTGTGGAAGGGCTTCCTCAAGGGGCTGAAGCAAGTGAAAAGTCCTCAATTTATCACCACCTTTATCCAGGGCACCGCTGAGAGCACCCTGACAAGCTGCATCACATCTTGGTACAGCAACTGCAGAGCAAGTGACAGGAACACTCTGCATCATATGGAGGGAGAGTGGCTGGGAGGGTCATTGGGCGGCAATCTCCGCAGACCATTTTTAAGGAGATATGTTAGAAGAAAGCCATTACTTTAGTGACAGAGCCATCTCACTCCTCCAGTTAGCTGTTCAAGCTACTGCCACCTGGAAGATTATACTGTTCCACTGAATTTAGAACAATCAGAATGTAAAACAGCAGCATCTTTCAGACAATAAGGCAACTAAATATCTAGTAATACTATTTCAATTTCAATTCAATTTAAATTCCTATTATATATTTATTTTGAAATAAAATGCTTCAAAAGGTGTAGAGTTCCTAGAATTTAGAATTGCACACGAACTACACAACATAAAAAAAATATCAATATCCTAAAATGTGAAAAATAAAAGCTACTACTTTGCTCTTAACATGCATTAAAAGAGCAGAGTAGCAGTTTTATTTTTGAACTAACAATAATATCAAATACCTACATCTTCAATTGTTTACAGTATATAAACAGCATATGTACATTTAAAAATTTATATGAATTTATGATATAAAAAAAAGGTTATGCTAAAATCTATATTTTTGAAAATGGTAACATTTAATAGCCAAAATTTTATACATTTATTTTTCAAAACTTTTTGCCAAACGTCTGAGCTTAAGGTGGTTTCTTCTGTTATTTTTTTGCTGCCTGTTATGTTTTCATAACAAATCCATTTACCATGTTCTGAATGAGTCACGTGGTACCGTTTGTTAGGCTCATAGATAAAAGGCTCTGTAAAAACACTATGCGCGAGGCCTCAAACATCGCCGCATACGTCATCGACACGAGCCTTCCTAAAAATAGTTCACGCGCTTCAAAGCCTCAATACAGAAGAACACATCGTTAAACACATTTGAAAAACCAACAGCATTACGATCTTTGTTACTTATGGTTTAAGCTGCGCTAAAACTGCATGGAATAAACAGTGAAAAAAGGTGGCTGCTTTCCAACATGGTGGACATTGATTTCTGCGTACCGGCCAAAATTCGACGGCTGTAACTGAGAGCAAGACTCTTTGGGTCAAGCACGGAAGGACAAACAAACCAGCACCACGCTGGCTGACCTACAGGCTGACAAAAAGTGGGGCTGCTGCGGTAGTGATGTTACCCCGAGGCTTTAAAGCACCCTTCAAACTCGACAGGGTAGTTATGGTGAAGCAGTGGGCCGGACCTTGCTTCATGTGACGTCACCGATCACGTGTGAACCACTTCACTGCTTCATTTAGACCGCATTTAGTCAGCTGACTGCTTCGAGTTGACTGGCGGAGTTTCAAACATTTGGCGTGATTCAGTGTATTAAAGATGCTCTCAAGCCCCGGTTCACATCCATGACAGATTATTCTGTCATAACCATCTAGGAAGTGTTTCCAAGTGTGGGAATATTTGGATTTGGTGCCACCTAATAAGGTAATGTACATTCAAAGTGTTTATTAGAAAGCCTATAGCCTATACTATGCAGTAGTCTTACAGTCATGGTATCATGTTATGCAAGAGGTGCGGTAACGGGTTGTTATCTTGGTTTTACACGTGCAGTGTTTGCTTTGCCCGCAGCTACTGACGTATAATAATAATACGTCATCAATGCTGAGGCGTTAAAGAGCCAAACACGAGAACACTCAGCCTTCTGCCACCAATCAAAGTCAGCATAACACAGATATACATGCAGAATTAGAAAGAATGACAGTTAAATGTTTGTAAGTTAAATTGAAGTTACTTTTCTTTATTTGTTTTTTTTAGGATCCAGGAAGCAAGAGCTTGATGAAGCTCTTGTGGACTTCATAGTGAAGGACTCCCAGCCTTTCACTGTATCCTAACTTATGCCTCCTCTGTTCCCAGTGAAAGAGTATTTTCCAAAGGTGGAGAAATTGTCTCAAAAGAAAGAAACCATTTGAGCCCTTCTACTGTGCAGAAATTACTTTTCTTGAATAAAAACACCTGAAGTAACACAAGCACCCTCTTTATTACACCAAGCATAATGTCCAAAAACACTCAGTACACCAAGCACACTCCCAAAGAAAATATGAGTGTGAGTGACAAATCAAAAATGTTCACTTCATTTATTTTTTTTGTTTTTTTAATTTATTTAAAATGGGACAGTGGAATTTCATAAAACAAATGACAATTCAAGTTTAAGAAGCCAGAATTAGCCTAATGGCTATTTTTCATCTGTAATCCCCTACAGTTCACATTGTTTTTAAAGTATTATTTTTTCATGAGTTTATTTCTCAGAATCTTTACTAAAATCACATATGTACAACTGCTCAAAAAAATAAAGGGAAGACTAATAACACATCCTAGATCTGAATGAATTAAATATTTTCATTGAATACTTTGTTCTGTACAAAGTTGAATGTGCTGACAACAAAATCACACAAAATCATCAATAGAAATCAAATTTATTAACCAATGGAGGCCTGGATTTGGAGTCACACACAAAATTAAAGTGGAAAAACACACTACAGGCTGATCCAACTTTGATGTAATGTCCTTAAAACAAGTCAAAATGAGTCTCAGTATTGTGTGTGGCCTCCATGTGCCTGTATGACCTCCCTACAACACCTGGGCATGCTCCTGATGAGACGGTGGATGGTCTCCTGAGGGATCTCCTCCCAGACCTGGACTAAAGCATCCACCAACTCCTGGACAGTCTGTGGTGCAACGTGATGTTGGTGGATGGAGCGAGACATGATGTCCCAGATGTCCCAGTGGATACCAACTTCAGCAGCATGTGGAAAACACCAGCTTATACTCACAAATTATTAGTCCTGTCCTGTCTTCGACTATCTCAGTGTGGTTTGACTCATCCACAAAACAGGACAGGTCCCCTGTCTGGGGAACGGGCGGGCCAGTCCATAGCTTCAATGTCTTCATCTTGCAGGAACTGCTGACACACTCCAGCCACATGAGGTCTAGCATTGTCCTGCATTAGGAGGAACCCAGGGCCAACCGCACCAGCATATGGTCTCACAAAGGGGTCTGAGGATCTCATCTTGGTACCTAATGGCAGTCAGGCTACCTCTGGCGAGCACATGGAGGGCTGTGCAGCCCTCCAAAGAAATGCCTCCCCACACCATTACTGACCCACTGCCAAACTGGTCATGCTGAAGGATGTTTCAGGCAGCAAATCACTCTCCACGGTGTCTCCAGACTCTGTCACATCTGTCACATGTGCTCAGTGTGAACCTGCTTTCATCTGTGAAGAGCACAGGGCGCCAGTGACAAATTTGCCAATCCTGGTGTTCTCTGGCAAATGCCAAGCGTCCTGCACGGTGTTGGACTGTGAGCACAACCCCCATTTGTGGACGTCGGGCCCTCATACCATCCTCATGGAGTCGGTTTCTAACCATTTGTGCAGACACATGCACATTTGTGGCCTGCTGGAGGTCATTTTGCAGGGCTCTGGCAGTGCTCCTCCTGTTCCTCCTTGCACAAAAGCGGAGGTAGGGGTCCTGCTGCTGGGTGGTTGCCCTCCTACGGCCTCCTCCACGTCTCCTGGTGTACTGGCCTGTCTCCTGGTAGCGCCTCCAGACTCTGGAAGCTACGCTGACAGATACAGCAAACCTTCTTGCCACAGCTCGCATTGATGTGCCATCCTGGATGAGCTGCACTACCTGAGCCACTTGTGTGTGTTGTAGAGTCCGTCTCATGCTACCACAAGTGTGAAAGCACCACCAACATTCAAAAGTGACCAAAACATCAGCCAGAAAGCATAGGTACTGAGAAGTAGTCTGTGGTCCCCACCTGCAGAACCACTCCTTTATTGAGTGTCTTGCTAATCGCCAAAGATTTCCTCTTGTTGTCTTTTCCATTTGTGAAATTGATTGTCAATTAGTGCTGCTTCCTAAGTGGACAGTTTGATTTCACAGAAGTTTGATTTACTTGGAGTTATATTGTGTTGTTTGTGTTTGTGTTGTTCCCTTTCTTTTTTTGAGCAGTGTACATACATAAGTGCTATTATTTACACAAGAGTTGCATCACATTTGCAGGGCTTCAATTGGTGCAACAATCACTACCTCCAGTAGATGTCACCCAAGGGAATTGAATGAAGCTTTGGGTTGTGAACCACTTTATGACACAATGGTTCAAATACTTCAAAAAGCCTCATTTTGACATCACTATGCTGCGGTGTGGTAACAGTTCACACCCAGAATGAATGGTATTTTTTTTTTTACACTTGGAGCTATATTCAGCGCTAATTGGCTAACAACGCAATGAAAGTGACCGGCGTTCTAACGAAAATCTACCCGTTGACGCGTCCTATCTTGGGATACTGCGCACGCGCAGAAAAATTCGAATTAGGTGGCGCGGATCGACCATCTGACAGTTAGAGGATATGGCGTCTCTGCAGATGATTACGTTGAGTCAACCGCGCCCTTCCAGAACCGTCCAGAAAGCGCAGTTAACTTACAAACTGTATTTGCTGGAAAATGCTCGAAATAAGCTGGAGCAAGAACTCCGGGACTTCACTAACCAGGTAATGTTTAGCTGCATCGATGAGAAAAGCTGTGACGCTCAGAGGTCACGTTTGTGTTAGCTAAACCAATTTATTTAGCTAGCTAGCTAGCATGCATGTTGGCCATTTCAGTTTATTTTAAAGAACTGTTGAAGCCATAGTGGGGAAAGTATATTCAAATATAATGTAGAGAATGGTACTTCAGCGTCGTGTGTGTCGTGCTGTGTTGTTCATAATGGTGATTAATGAAAGTGGAACCATGGATTGTCAGATCATCATAATCAGACGATGAAGTTTTATGGATTAAGAACCGCAATATAGATTATATTAAGGGTAAAATGCAGAAGGCAGTCAATGAAGCTGAATTGTGGTCCAGTGAATGGTTTTTAAAATTGTTTTATCTTTTCCTAAAATACTTAAATCAATGTTCTTAAAACTGTATGATTAAACACTTGGACAAGTTAGACTTGTTAGGTCCGTGGGCATTCATTTTGATGAAAAACGTACTTGGAAACATATTGGATAAAGTCAAGATTGAATTTCAAGCTACCTGATGTGGTTATGATGTGTGGCATTTAGAACGTCACTAGTAGCAGCATTTACACATTAAAGTGGAAGAAATGCCTCTATGAATTATTGTCAAAGGACATGATCAATCACATCTAGCAAATTACACCTGGCAGGAAAATGGGGAACACAGCAAAACCAACATACATAGCTACAATTGGATTGGCAATTGAACTGAATGTGCAGGTTTCACATAGTATAGGGTTTTGTTCAACTGCATCTTATGAGATTTATCATATTCTGTACAAAGTACCTCAAAAGCGTCAGAGTAGAATACGTTTGGATAAATGGACATGTGGGGGGTGAGTTAAAGGAGAAGGCAGACATTATAGCTAAACAATCATTGCAATCTAAAAAAGTAAATCTCTACATTCCACTAAGTAAGCCTGAATGCAAATAATTGACATTCAGAAATTTGTGGGACATGAAAGGAAAATAAAGAAAAATGGAAAACAAAGAGTTGGTTATTACACATCACACATAAGGTCATGTAGGTTTTAACAAAACACTTAAAGTGATTGGAAAACCTACAACAGGGTTGTGTGATCATTGCAATATGCCTGACTATGCTCAACATGTTTTCATGGAATGCATTGCATATGAACCAGAAAGGAGATGACTTAAATAAGCACTGAATAGATTCAACCTTAACTCTAGAATGGAGCAGCTTTTTGGAATTAATATAATAGAAATAATAGCTGATGTTATGTCATTTTTTGAAAAACACAAATCTGTTAGATCTGTGTTTTTTTCTAGTTAATTTCCTGTCCTTACTCCAGTCCAGTAGGTGGTGGTATGGTGTCTGCTTCGGGTGTAATGGAAGCCCAGGTTGCTTTGATAACAGGCTTCAGGTGGTCATCTGCATTGTTGGGTCTGGTGTCTCTGAGTTTCCTGGTGTCATTACTCCATAGATTCTCTTTGGGGTTCAAGTCAGGCCAGTCTGCTGACCAATCAATAACATCACAGCCATTGAACCAGCATTTGGTACGTTTGGCAGTGTAGGCAGGTGCCAAGTCCTGCTGCAAAATGAAATAAACCTCTCCATGAAGCTTATGAGCAGAAGCAAGCATCTGGTCCTTAAAAGTTCCTGGTGCCTTGACTGTGGACTTCAAAAAATCTGTTGGATCGATGGTGATGAAATCATGATGGTAATTTTACCGTAAAAAAGCTGTTATATAAAGGTTTGCTCTATCGCTCCTCCTTGTATGAAAACACCAAAAGTGAAAAAAGCCAGAGGAGCCACCAAACCCTGTAAAGATGGGGGAAGCCATGTTCATTTGTTATTTCATTAGACTATTTTATACTGTATATTGAATTATGGCCTTTTTTGGGGTATTCCTTTGCATTAGCTGGGAAATTGCCTATATTTCTTCAAAACAACTAGTGAAAAAAGGGAGATTTTTACTACCAATTACTAAGAACAAACAAATCATCTGGTAATAATTTGACTTTAGGCCTCCATAATCTAGCAACTCGTCACTACATGATGAATGGTGAGTCTTCTTCAGTTTGCATCATTGGTATTTCTGTGTTTGTGCAAAATATACACAATCACAGACAAATTTTGGTTTTCCTTCACTGTGATGGAGCCCTTTAAACTAAAAAAGACTCCAGCAAACAAATTGATCCAATCTAGCATTTTGGTTTGATCCAAGATGGAGAGATTTATGAGCAGCTGAGTTGAAAGACAGTACTTTGGCTGTTTTGATTAGATTTATGACTGCTGCTCAGTATAGTTTTTCCTCTTATTAGTTAATTCCCAGAACTGTTTTTATTAGTTATATCTATTTTCAGCCTTTTTTAAACCACTTTGACTTGTCCAACAGACATATGAAGTGGTACATGGTGTCCTCAACTCATCTTTTTCAACCAGTGGGTTCAAAGTTGTTACAAAGGCTGTGGACATAAAGTGCAATGAAATTGCAAAGCTCTCAGCTTTCATAAAGGATCATAAAGCTGGTAAGTCACATAAATCAAATGATTTAGTTCAGGGCTATAAAGGATGTATTTTCAGACTTTAATGAATAAAACCTGCCCTTGCTTCCTCTATGTCCACAGACCGTCAATCATTTGACGGGGTGAGCTTCAACTACTTTCAGCCACTCAAAGCCTCTCTGTCCCATCAGCAGATTAAAGTTTCACTCCACTCTCTGTGGCCTTTAGTGCAGCAACATGGCAACAAGTCATCCAGCTTCGACAGCACTGCTGTCACTGCCATCTCCTGTTTTTTAAAGCCGAAAGAGACGGCTGTTTTTAAGGATAAAACCAAAGAAGTCTCCATGCACGTCCCTCCTGACATTATTCAGAGCAATGTGATCACTGAAGAGAAGTCGAAACCACTACTACCTCCTTTACAAGATGCATTCTCAGAGATGACGCAGTGTAACCCTAAATCTCAGGTAATCTGGGGCCATGGCGACAACGTCCAGGTGCAACACCAAAAGCAAACTTCCTCCCAGCTGCTGTGCTTTCTCAAAGAGAAAGCTAAAACCACTGGTTTACTCGAGCCCACTGGTTTGGAGTGTACTAAATGCAAATACAAGGTAAACAATTCGGATTCTCCACTCCGAACGTCAGCTACCATCAAAAAAAAAAGCTGCCAATTCAGACATGTGACAGACAATCGTGTTGATGAACGAGCTCCTAAAACGTTGCACACCAATGTTAGCCAAGCTGCAGTTTTCAGATTGAAAAGAGTCAACTCTCACGGATCTTTGATTTACAGTTGCGTCATCGCCACACAAACTGAATTATGGGATGTGGGAGATATCTACACAGAGGTTCCGCTGGAAGAATCTGTACATAGTAGTCCTTCGGAAAGTGAAAAGTCCCTAAATGCATTTCCTCGGGTGGAGAACCCTTGTCCAAATATAGAATTGAAATTGCAAACTCTGCAGTGCACACAACCCAGACCCGAGAATAACTTGGGCCATTCGGATGGGCTGGCAGCTAATAATGTAAATATTCTCGAATTTGAGATCCGGAAGTTTGAAGAAACTGAAGTGGTGGTATCTCATGTTGTCAGCCCCAGCAACTTCTACATCCAACATGCTGACTCCACCAAGAAACTGGAGGCTCTTTTCACAGAGTAAGTCATGAGCTTAGTCATATCTCCGTCCCTGTCACCAATTCCCCAATCAGTTTTGGATTTAAATTAGGTCGTATTTATTTTTGCCTCTTACTGTTTTAGATTCCTTTTGTTTAATTGTTCTTCCTCATGCAATTGCTTCTTTTTTATTTGCAGCCTTAAAGTCAGTCATTTGCATGCTGAGCAGAACTGCATTCCAGACATTGGTGCTCAGGTTATCTGCTGGCTTCCCCAAAATGAACATTGGTGTAGAGCTCAGGTGGCTAAGATCTCTGGAGTGAGCAGATGTGAGTCCAGTTGAATGTAAAATGGTTTTACAAAGACTTTCCTCTAGATGGTAGCAGCGTCCCTTAGTCAGACTATTACCTCTTGGGAATTTCAGACTAACCTGTTATGTCTTTTGGATGCTAGATAATAATGCTAAAGATGGGCCTTGGAGAGAGTCGTCCATAAACATGGAGGTGAAAAGGCTGGACTATGGTGACAGTTACTGTGTCTCACTCTGTAATATTAAGCTGCTCTCCCCAGAAATGGCTGTGTTGCCACTTCAGGCTCTGCAGGTTTCTCTGGCACATGTGAGTAGTCCACTACTCCTTTGCCCTGCACTTAGTCAGAGCTTTTTCTATTGCCTTATGATGAAGGAAATTCACTATTTCCCATTCAGTGCTATGTCTGCTTCCTCCCCTTACAGGTGACGCCCATTAATGGCAGAGATTGGACTGAGGAGGCGGTGGGTTGGTTCAAAGCGATGGTACATGACAGGACTCTCTATGCCAGATTCTACCCACAAGGGCCCACAGTTACAGTAGAGCTGTTTCTGGAAAAGGGCAAACTTGGAGCTATGAGGTACTTTATGATAAACCACTTGGTTATTAATGCATTAAAGAAATGAAGGAAAACGCCATCAGTTCAAATCATTAGAGGCATTAAGTAATGTTTTTAAAATACGGAAACCATTTTAGTTTTGAGATAGAAGTGGTGTATTGAATTTGGAAAGTCCAAATGCTCATATGGAACCTATAGTGACTGTGTACATTGGTCCTTTAAAAATGTTCATTTGGTCATAATACAAACCCAATCTTTAATGCATTTTATTGGGATTTTATGTGGTAGACCAACACAATGCCGTGCATTATTGTGTAGAGCAAGATATATGACGCATAGTTGGGAAATGTTTTACAAATGCAAAATCTGAGAAGTATCAGAGGCATTTGTGTTCAGCTCCCTTTACTTTGATACTCCTCAATAAAATGTTTTTCTTAGAGAACATTAGTGAAAAAACACTTAACTGGACCATAAAGTAACACACCAGGCAGGTCATCCACAGCTCAGGTGGGAGAATTTGTTGATTTGTCTGGCCTTTGTGGGAAAATGGCAAGAACAAAGCCACTGTTCAGATCCCTTAAGATGTGCCTTTTGCAGTATGGGCCAAGCCAGATAGGTGGCACCACAGACATAGAAGCTGGTTTCCTGATCAGATGAGACTGAAATTGCAGTGTATGGCAAAGAGGTAATACTGAAAACACTTATTCCTATAGTGTGAAACGTGAAGGCAGCATCATGCTGTCGGGATGCGTTTATTCAGCAGTGACAGAAAAGTTGTCAGTAAAATGTGGAGATTAACGGAGCAAAATGCAGAGCAAACTGGAAAGCAAAGCTGTTAGAGGCTGCAAAATACTTGAGATCAGGTTGGAGAACCACTGTAAACATACAGCTAGAGCCACAGTGGAATGGTTTTAATCAAGGCACATTTATAGGTTTGGTTAGGACTGCCTAATCAAAGCCCAGACCTAAGTTCAGTCAAGAATCTGTGGCAATGCTCTCAGATTGCTGTTCACAGCCCTTCTCTCAATCCAATCAGACTGAGTTTGAGCTAATTTGCGAAGATGGAAAATAAATTTCATTCTCTTGCTCTACCAAGGAGGTAGAGACAGAGCTCAAAAGACTTGGAACTAGAACTGCATCTAAAGGTGGTTCTACAAAGGATTCACAGTCATGCAAATGCACAACAAACTTTACAGATCTTTAGAATTTTGAAAATCATTAATCATTTACCTTCAGCTCTACAGGGATGCATTGCTCTGTTTTATCAGTCACACTAAACACATTTTCTTGTTGTAAAGTGATAGTTATGCAAGTAACTGTAAATATGTTAAAAAGTTGGTAAGTTCTTGTGTTGTTTTTTTTTGTGTGTTTTTTAGGAGGGGTGCATCTCTCTCTCTGAGATTGGCCCAAAATGGACATGCAAAGCATGACAAACTAAAGAATAACAGCCTTTTGAAGAAGAGTAAGTGGAGTTAGTTAGCAGTTTGGCTCGTTTTGCTTGCAATTCTTATTTTTGTTGCCTCTTGTTTATGTATAGGTGCTGTTCAACTTCAAATGAGGGAACGGGAGTCTGAATGGGAGAAATATCTCATCTCATGCTACTCTCACAACAAGAAGAAAACTCTGCAAGCTATGACTGAGTTTCTATAGGAAACTAGAGTAAAAGAACATTTCAGATCTGCTTTGTAGCAAAAGAGGCTTTTATTACACATAATATGTCAATTCTAAGTCTAGATTGACCTGCTGTGTACAAATTATTTGTGTGTATATATATATATATATACACATAGGGGAGTCAACTTAGGTTTCAAAAGTCTTCTAGCTAAGACAGAGCTCATACGTGGTTCAGTTTTTAGTAGTATGTTTAGAAGTTAGAGCCATTATTGATCTTTACCTCACCTTCTGAAAGTGAGGTGTATTTAACATGCGTTTCATTTGTTACACAAACTGCAATGGCTTAATTAATAACATACATTTCACTTTAAAGATTGAACTCTTCAGCAGAAACCTCACTTTATTGACTGGGCTTACTGCAGAATTACTTTCTTTGCCAGTTTGGTTTTAACTTTTTGCATTTAGTTGTTTTGTCGTTATTTTTTTATGTTATGTTTTTGTTTATATTTTTTCATGCCACACATTATTAATATGCGTTTGTGTAGACTATTCCAAGTGTAGTAATACTATATGTATTCATTCTGTACTTCCTTCGCTTCTGCTTAAAATGGGTTGCTTTTCATTACCACAGAGGTTCTCGAAGTTTTGATGGGAATGACCACCTAAGTTTTCCAAGTAACAACGTCTCTACAGGCTTTTTAAAACCGTAATATAGGACTTATTAAGCAGCAGAAAGAAAAGAAGAAATAAAAGTATTATTTATTGATACTGCATGATTGGTTGATGGATGCCATTTAAGTAGTAGTTTTTTTACTTAAAAAGAAACTGGAAAAATTAGAAGTCAGAATTCTAAGTAGTAACATCAGATTTCTCACCAACTGGACTTCAAATTTCAATATGGTTGCCTAGTACATAAGACCTTGGGGTTTTCCCTCACTAAACCGGTTCCAGAGTTAAACTGGTGCTGTTGGCACCAGTTCTATGTATTTCCACCACTGCATGCACAGACTTTGGCACAGTGAACTGGGTCTATTTTATTGAAAAAGCATTTCCTAGGTCAGCAAAGAAAAACAAACATTTTCGTCAGAGCTAGACGTAAGCTCACGAAGATTAACAACCAAAGAAAATGTTTTAAATGCTGTTTAAAACTCTGGAGTTTTTCTTCCCGATTCAGTTTAAGAGAAACGGTAAAAACACAGAACTTCAACATCATTAAAAAGAATAACGAGCTCACTGTCTCCTTTCCTGTGGTGTTAATATTTCTTCTCTCTTTCCAGCACTGGTGGTATCAATTAGATAGGGGTTGGGGAAGCGTGGTTCTCTATTTGTGGAGAAACAATCCGGGTCTTTTCCCAATTAAGAACAGTCTCTAGCACAGACTCTTGACTAAGCACTGGAACTGTTTTGGAGGAGAAATCCAATTAATGATAGCAAGTGGGGAAAATAAGCGATTTATCTGTACATCTGACTATTTGATTAAATGAGTTGCACACTTGGTTCTTTACAACCACTGTTTAGTGAACATGTTACAGTATTTGAAAGTGGAAATTGCAGAGAAATGCATTATTAGCTTGTGTTACTAATATCAGTTAGCTTGATCACTGTAAATTCATCATTCAGCAAATCTAACCGCTTTTTAAACTATGAGCTGGACCTGGATGAAGTTTGTTCTTAAATGCAACTTCATAGGTGACTAGAACCTTGCAAAATGTGCCACCACCATTTAGTTCCTACTTCACTATTGCTCACTACATTACACTTGATATTTGTATTTAACATGCTATCAATTATCAGTATTTCTTCTGTGTACCACCGTACTGTAATGGTACTTCCACAACCAGAGAAACATGGTATTAGGTAAACCTATCCGATTCCTTCCCTTCACATCTCTTTCTCTCCTTTTGACTTCTAGAAATTATTCAACTTGTATAACTGAGATTAATGACATACCGAGATTTAATGTAGGAGAGCATGCGTCATATTTGGGTTGAAGGAGGACATGAGATGTGATGAATGTATGACTGAGCAAAATAACAAGCACCCTGTCACATGTGATAGATGGTTCCAGTCAAACTAGATTAGCTATTTTGTGAAATTAGTTTGTATATCAAAAAAACCTCTGTTTTGTCTTTTTTTGTTTCTTTGCGTTAGAGTTTTTTGATTTAGGTCAAAAAGTTGTTGTCTTTGCTAATGTAAGTTATTGTACAATTGCATGTATGTTTCTGCTTTTGAAATAAAGTTGCTGTCTTTGGCACAGTTTGTCTTTGTGTCTGTCTTGTGGGTTAAATGTGAGTTTTTGAGTTCATTCAAAGAATTGGCTTCTCCATGTAAACCCTCCCACTGAACTTGTCAGAAGTGATGCAGAAATGGCACAGTGTACTGTTATAGATTATTTCAATGTATGCGACATGACAAATGGGCATTGTTTCCCCCGGAGTTCAGTTAGTTACTCTAAATTTCTTTTTTCCCCCTCTTTTAGACATTTTAATGGGAACCAAGTGTGAAGAATCACTTCACGGATCCATAAAATAAAATCCATTTCTGCATTGTGCACCTGGGTGGGTTTAAGAGCATGAGCAATGAGTGATTAATCTCGTTTCACTTTCAGTTCATGTCCAATAAATGCTCTTTCATATGTTCTGCACAAACTGCTGTTGTAAATGAGTGACAATTTGTTATAATTTTACAAAAGCGGGTTAATACTATGGCCAATGTTTCTGCCAAGGTGTATTCAAGCTGTGAAAATAATTCGAAAACATCACTGGTGTGTAATGCATTTGCAAAAAGAACAGTTCAGAGGATCATCACATTCTTTGTCCGTAGATTATCTGAACAGTCATGCGTTTTGTGAACTGCCAACCTGGTTCTCTGCAGCAAGTGGCCCAGGTCAAAAGCTTCCTTCACGTCACTGCCCTGCTAAGCACAATAAATAATGTGGCAGGGCTAAGGCCTTTTGTGTCCACACAGATTCCTTCTTTTGCCCCGGGGTGGGCGGAAATCGAGGCGTTTTATCCGAATTCTAAAGAGTCTTGTTGCAGCCTGATAAAGGCTGCCATTGTATGTAAATAGTTTATATAAGAGCATATGACTGCTACGGTGCAGGGCAGCGGCAAGTGGCGGAGGAATGATTTGCATTTTCCAAACGCGCGGTGTTCTCAATCCAGCCTTTTGGCTCGCCAAAAAGCACAATATTTTATTTATTTTCCTTCCTTTTTGTACACATTTTTGTGTACCACCACAGCTGAAGGTAAAATATGTGCTCTTTCCTCATTTTGTGTTATACTAACATTCATTGTGAAAAGAGCTTGGATTTCATATGGCTAATGGCTGATGTGCCAATAAAATCAAGAAAGTATGCTTACAGGACAAATCCTTGCACTCCATATTCTGTGTAGTGTTTGAAAGGAAACTATCTTTTTTTATATGTTGTTTTTGCCAATAGATCAGACTTGTTTGTCTGGGTCCTTGAAGGAATTGCAGCTTCCTTCTGTGTGTCTATCTGAATGAATCCGTAGGCCAGTTTTGGTGTACAGTATTAATACAGTGTCAGCAAACCACGTGACTCAGCAAAAGTTTTGCAATTGGCTTCGATTTCTTGCGTCTTGTGATGCTGCTTTGTGTTAGGCCATCGCCCCTGTTTTTATAGAGCCAGCAGGCTACTTTGGCATGTCTTGTCAGCTGTGTCCCACAAGCCCAGCTTAATGTTCATGTCAAGCCTCAGGATGGTCATCTTTGGCCCCGGTGCTGCTTACGCTGCTTGCACCGCCGGATGAGCCTGGTAAGGCTCGGAAAACTAATCTTGTAACACTGTTTTGCTTTTGTTACATTGAGATAAGTATTGATAGAGTATGATTAGTAGACCAACTCTTGGCAGGGCTGCTGGAAAGGCTTAGTTTGTCTCCTATTACATTGTGTTTTTTTTCTTAAGAGGCTTTTAAAAAAGGTAAAAGCTTTTTTTTTAAATGCATTTTGATTAAATAATCAGAGATGTATTCTACCTTGACCTTTCTACAGACCTGGAGTCGAAGATGAATTGGGGGAGCTTTTATGCTGTGATCAGCGGTGTAAACAGGCATTCAACCGGCATCGGACGGATTTGGCTCTCCGTCATCTTTATTTTCCGCATCCTGGTGCTGGTGGTTGCCGCCGAGAGCGTTTGGGGGGATGAGAAGTCCGGCTTCACCTGCAACACCCAGCAGCCCGGCTGCAACAGCGTCTGCTACGACCAGTTCTTTCCCATCTCGCACATCCGGTTGTGGGCTCTCCAGCTAATCCTGGTCTCCACCCCCGCCCTGTTGGTGGCGATGCATGTGGCCCATCGGCGACATGTCGACAAGAAGGCGATGAAAAGGTCGGGCCGCGGCAGCCCCAGGGAGCTGGAGCACATCAAGAACCAGAAATTTCAGATCACTGGAGCTCTTTGGTGGACATACATGATCAGCATTATCTTCAGGATCGTCCTGGAGGTGGCATTCCTCTACATCTTCTACTTGATCTATCCTGACTTTAAAATGGTGCGTTTGGTGAAATGTGACTCGTACCCCTGCCCCAACACGGTGGACTGCTTCGTCTCCAGACCAACAGAAAAGACCATATTCACAGTGTTCATGCTGGCAGTGTCTGGGGTGTGCCTGCTGCTCAACGTGGCCGAGGTGGTTTACCTCATAGGTAGGGCCTGTAAACGGAGCATGAGTCGCCCCGAGGATGAGTCAAAAGCAGCTTGGATAACTCAAAGGTTGTCATCATACAGACAAAATGAAATCAGTCAGCTGATAGCAGATCATTCTCTCAAATCAAAGTTAAGTGTGACCAAAAAGATCCCAACGGAAAAGGGAGAGAGGTGTTCTGCCTTCTGAGGCTTCATTAAACTAATGAATCATGCCTGTCAAATAAGTATCCTCTGCATTAATGACACCTAAACTGTATATTTTATTTTACCATTTATTTATATATAATAAAATCAGTTATTTGTTGTTTCTTCTTTATTGAATTAAAAAATGTGCCGCTTTTCTTGCCTAAACCATTTAAAGCATTTGAAGACTATTCTACAACTCCAACCGGGCAGACCATGATGCATTAGGTTGCTTTCTCAGGGTCCTCCACTCATTCGCACGCAAGTCGAGACCTTGGGAAACTGCCTGATTTTAAGTAAACCATCAGCGGTCATGCCTTCATTTGTTATGTTCAGGGTTGCCTATTTGTTGCGTGAGAGAACATTGCAAGCGGAATGCAGATCTTGCAGGTGCTGTCGGTCCATGCTCTTGAAGTTTCTAGTTTACTGCCAGCAGAGTTGTATATATGAGTGAAATCCTTCCAGAACACAAAAAGTTAGCATAAAATAGGTGCTGTGAAACATTTCCATTGTAAATGTATCATTTTGGAAACCTAATCTGTTTGCACATGAACATATATTAGAAAAGGTTCTTTGCCTTTTTTTATTAAATTTTTTTCCTCTGACACCATTAAGGTTACAAAACTACAACCACCTTTCTTGTGTCGATATGAAAAAAGCAGATTTGCCTTGTAAAAAGTTCAAAATAAGAGTGAAGCAATCAAACTGCTAGATAAGAAAGTTGCTGTGTTTATTTAGCTGAAGTATTTATTGAGCTCAAGTGTTTGGTTCACTGTACATTAAGGGATGATGTTTAACTGTTACAGTCATATAAGGCAATCTAATATGATGTGTAACTGTTGCCACTATGAATTGAGATGGGATGTTGACTCATGGTACCTTAAAACCAATAAGTCAAAATGACTAAACAAATAAACATCATTTGGACAAAGTGCTCTTAAACATGGACTTTACTCAAAAGCAAAATAAGAAAGTTGCTGTATTGTAAGTGTTGATTTAAGAAACCCACCTACTTATATAACTGCAGCAAAATTGTTTGTATTAATTATTTGCAAGGTAAATATGAACAAATAAACGTTGATGTAGACCTAATAAACACATTATAATTGATCTTTGCTTCTTGAAATAGAAGGTGGTGGTAAACATTTTGAGAACTCCTTCTGCGGAGTCTTGGATCTGGAAATCACACGAACCCCAATTTAATCATGTTTCGGTTCAAAGCAGTGACCAGGCTAGCTACGTTTAGCAACAGGAGCTAACAGCAGTCTTTCTAAGCATTTTTGAGCAACTTCTACAGAAGGGAAGTTGTCCAGTATTTTGTGAAAAGGATTTAATGAGGAACAAACTGTCAGAACTGCAGATAAGCAGTTTTTTTCCCCCATTGTTTTATATCAAAGGCAGCCATATTGGATTTTGAGGTCAGAGTTGGTATGTACATTTTCACTTACCTACTTGGATTTCTGAGTACTAGAAAACTTTTCAGAATCAGAAAAGCTTTATTGCCAAGTACGTTTTTGGACATACAAGGAATTTGTTTTGGCGTAGTCAGTGCAATACAGTACAAATTAAACAGTATAAACATATCTACAATATAATATAAATATATGTGCACAGTTTTAAGTGAGTGAGAGTAAATGTAGAGCAGTATAAGATGCAAGAGCAATACAACAGTGCAGGTGATCATTGTGCAAGTATGGCAGTGCAAGTAAAGCAGGAGTCCAAGCTGAGCGTTAATGTAACGCATAGAGTTACAGGTTACAGGTGTCCTGTCAGCAAAAAAAACAAAACAAAAAAAAAGGGGGGGGGGGGGGGTCAGTGTGGTTTCCGGGCTTTGTTAACCAGGCTGGTGGCAGATGGGAAAAAACTGTTCTTGTGGCGTAAGGTTTTGGTCCGGATGGACCGCAGCCTCCTGCCAGAGGGGAGAGTCTCAAAGAGTCTGTGACCGGGGTGGGAGGGATCAGCCAGAATCTTCCCAGCCCGCTTCAGGGTCCTGGAGGTGTACAGTTCCTGGAGCGACAGTAGACTGCAGCCAATCACCTTCTCAGCAGACCGAATGACACGCTGCAGCCTGCCCTTATCCTTGGCTGTAGCAGCGGCGTACCAGATGGTGATGGAGGAGGTGAGGATGGACTCAATGATAGCTTTGTAGAAGTGCACCATCATAGTCTTTGGCAGGTTGAATTTCTTCAGCTGCCGCAGGAAGAACATCCTCTGCTGGGCTTTCTTGATGAGGGAGCTGATGTTTGGCTCCCACTTGAGATCCTGGGAGATGATGGTTCCCAGGAAGCGGAAAGATTCCACAGTGTCAATTGTGGAGTCACAGAGGGTGATGGGGGCAGGTGGGGCTGGGTTCTGCCTGAAGTCCACAACCATCTCCACTGTCTTTAGAGCGTTGAGCTCAAGGTTGTTCTGGCTGCACCAGTCCAACAGATGGTCCACCTCCCATCTGTACGCGGACTCGTCACCATCAGAGATGAGTCCGATCAGGGTGGTGTCGTCCGCAAACTTCAGAAGCTTGACAGACTGGTGACTGGAGGTGCAGCTGTTGGTGTACAGGGAGAAGAGCAGAGGAGAGAGAACACAGCCTTAGGGGGAACCGGTGCTGATGGTCAGGGAGTCAGAGACGTGCTTCCCCAGCCTCACGCGCTACTTCCTGTCAGACAGGAAGTCAGTTTTCCACCTACAGGTGGAGTCGGGCACACTCAGCTGGGAGAGCTTCTCCTGGAGCAGAGCTGGGACGATGGTGTTGAAGGCAGAGCTGAAATCCACAAACAGTGATAAGCGTCTCTGATGGTGGTGTAACAGTGATGGAGAATGTTGTCCTCTCTGGTCGGACATTTTATAAACTGTCTATATTTGGGGAGTTCGTGGGTCAGATTACCTTTGTTAAAGTCGCCAACAACGATTACTAAGGAGTCCGGGTTGGTCCGCTCCACACTCAGTATCTGGTCGGCGAGCATGCGCTGTGCGACCTGCACGTTAGCTTGCGGTGGGATGTAAACACCGACCAGGATGAACGAAGCGAACTCACGGGGGGAATAGAAAGGCTTACAGTTTATGATGAATGATTCCAGGTCTGGAGAACAGTGCTGCTGAATCACTGTCACGTCGTTGCACCAACCACTGTTGAGGTAAAAACAGATTCCTCCACCTTTCGCTTTGCCGGAGAGTTCCGTGTCTCTGTCCGCTCTGTAGAGCTGGAATCCTGCCAGCTGCAGCGCAGAGTCCGGTATTAATCCACACAGCCACGTCTCCGTGAAGCACAAAACTGCCGATGAATAAAAGTTCCTGTTTTTCCCCAACAACAGTTGTAGTTCCTCCATTTTGTTGGGAAGTGAGCGCATGTTAGAGAGAAATATTCCAGGTAACGGTGTTCGTAGTCCACGCTGGTGAAGTCGTACCAGAACCCCAGCCCGTTTCCCTCTCTTCCGGCGTTTCACCGCGTGAACAAAGGTGAGCGGAACCTTTGACCAGAATGTCCAAATATTCCAGAGCAGTAGGTAGAAAAGTTGGAAATAACTCCTCTGGTGTAGTAGCCCTGATGTTCATGAGTTCTTCTCTGGTGAGTGAGCTCCGGGTACCATCACAGAAGACCGTTTTAAAGCAAAAAAACTAAACAAAACAATGCGCACCAACACGCCGAGGCGACCATCTGCGGCGCCATTTTGGTTAAATATTCCAAATTCAAACTTGGAAATTTCAACTTCTGGGTAAAAACACTATACCTGTGCCAAAGCATGAAGATATCTTTTTTGTTTGTTTTTGTAACAAAACAAACTCAGTCTAAGTCCAGTTGTACTGTTGTTTAAAAATGTTTGTAAAGAGGGTGAAACCTGAAAAAACCTAGCATTTATTGAGGTGATATTTTTTAATAAAAAGTTCTAGATATTGCTTTTCCTCCTGACTCTAATAAATGTTTGAAGTTGACCAGCTATTCAGTAGATCTTGGTTAGATGTTGCATCTGTGTATGGCTTCTTTCTTTGCATCAGTTGGGTTCTGAAGATTTTATGTCAAAAAGCACCGTCACAGTTTTTACATGTCATTTTTTGTTGACTCAACACGTTGTTGACATGCATATATAAAAATGCATCAGTTCACTGACAGGTAAACACCATAAATCAAGTATGTTATTATGTGTACATTGTGTAATATGATCTGGTCAATTGACTTCATTTGAAGTTATTTATTTAAGTGATGTGTTATTTTGCAACCGATTGCTTGCTTTCTTCCTCTGTTTCTCTTTAAGCTGTAACATTGGAGTACCATAGGCTACTCATCTCCCAATCATGCCACTCACCCGCCCTTGGTGATAGGAGATAGGCCCCTTTGCTATATTTAGACCCCAGGGGCTCTTTTGGCTAGACAGGTCTAACAGACAAACATCATTGGCTCGTTTCCCTGTCACTCAGTGTAACAGCTGAGAAAAAAGGTCTTCAGAAGTTTACATTAGAGAGAGTCCACTATGCCAAATTTAACCACAGAGGAGAGGGGGTGTTGTGGGAGAGCAGCCTGGACATGGTTAAGAGGGCTTCCAGCGTCTGTGGTGGTCAGCGGAAGACCCCTGGGCCGCAGCCTGGGTCCTGATTTCTGCCTGTGTTGAGCTTTGAAGATGGATGACTGAGTCAGATGGTTTTTTCAGTGCGGAACGAAGCGTCTCGCTGGAAGGAGTCTGCTTTTCCTGTCCATTCAAGGGCAAAGCTTGAGGGCCCTCGGATCAGGCGCCGCACTGAGGCCTGTGTCTGCAGGACGAGACGGCCCAATGGACCCTCCAGGACATGAAAAGCTTCACTCCAGGAGATGTTTTAGGTTGACAAGGTGGTTTTTTTTCCCATTAAATGTGAGTTCTATATACTATTTATGTGTTTAGAAGTGTTTTTTGAGCATTTAGTTTCTAGCAAGCAGCTGTAGAGCTTAGATTTATGAGAGATTTTTCCAATACCTTTAGACTAGCACTTTCTGACCTTTTATTACTGTAAATTCCTTGAGTTTCTATGTTACTTTGGAGTGAGCGAGTTTTATATTTAAAAAAAGTTTTTTAACAGTTACTGTTCGGCCTGTAATTGTTAAAGCATCTAAGAAATGTCTTTGTGGTGGCTCCCAAGACATCAGTTCAACTCACAGTAGTGCCATACCACTGCACATAATTTGTATCCAAAGCTAACAGTCGCAGGACTATTCAAATGTCTTTGGTTTGAATCTCCACCACATCTGCCAAGTGTTTTATTTCAACTTCTTGGAGGATCATGTTGCCTTGGTTTGAGTTGTGAAGGCCAGGACGTGCAGAATCATGCCTGAAACCTGTCTTGCCCCTGTCCACACCCGCCAAATATATACTCTCCTAAAGTAAATATAATACTGTCTGCATCCACATGGATGAGGCCATTACTTACTCAGCAGCTGAACGCTTGGTTAGCAGCTCAGTTCAGAGACTTGCCTGTTGGGAGCTTCTTTTAAGTTTTTAGAAAATTTAGAGTCACTTAGGACAAGGAAACATACTCTAAGCTTTTGATATTAATAATTTACAGATTAAGAGATTTTTGTGTAACTCTTCTTCAATTCCGTCTTAGTGACCTGACATAGCCATGGGAGACTGGAACCTGCTTGGAAAGCTTCTGGAAAAAGCCCAGGAGCACTCCACCGTAATTGGGAAGGTCTGGCTCACTGTCTTGTTCATCTTCCGTATCCTCATCCTGAGCGCTGCCACTGAGAAAGTGTGGGGCGACGAGCAGTCGGGATTCACCTGCGACACCAAGCAGCCAGGTTGCGAGAACGTGTGCTATGACATCACCTTTCCCATCTCCCACGTCCGCTTCTGGGTGCTGCAGATCATCTTCGTGTCAACGCCCACCCTCATCTATCTGGGACACATTCTCCACCTGGTGCGGATGGAGGAGAAGCAGAAGGAGAAAGATAAGGATGGGCAAAAACATGCTGAGAAGCAAGCTTCCCTTGTGGATGCCCATCACAAGAAAGCTCTCATAAGGGATGAGAAAGGACGGGTGCGACTTCAAGGGGAGCTCTTGCGCACATATATCTTCAATGTGATCTTTAAGACACTGTTTGAGGTGGGCTTCATTGTAGCCCAGTACCTCTTGTATGGTTTTGAGCTGAAACCCATGTATACGTGTGACAGACCACCTTGTCCCAATGTGGTTAACTGCTACATATCCCGCCCCACAGAGAAAACTATTTTCATCATCTTCATGCTTGGGGTAGCCAGTGTGTCACTGTTCCTAAACCTCATAGAGATCTATCACCTGGGCTTCACCAAGTGTCGCCAGGGCATGTCTTTCAAGAGGAATCAACAACACCTGCAGAGCATCTCCAAGGGGCCCAGCGAGGCCGCTGTGCCGCTCGTGCCGAGCTACGATGACTACTTCCCAGGTCACCGACAAGTCCAGGCAGTTTACCCGCCTGTACCCAGCTACAACCTCTCCCCAATGTCTGAGGGCACAGACTCATCCTTCCACCCTTACCACAGCAAGGCGGCCTACAAGCAGAATAAGGACAATTTAGCGGTGGAGAGGAGCAGCAGCAAGCCAGAGGAATGTGACCTGAACGGAAAAACAGTATCAGCCCCTGGGTCCCCTATGCAAACTAGGTCTAGCCATGCTGGAAAGCACAGTAGCAGCCGGACTAGAATAGATGATCTGAAGATATGAGGAGGTTTATGTTTCTTGGAAGGGTCTTAAAACAGTTGTGAGGGGAATCTTACATTGTCGAGAAAGCTGCTGTACATGCGGAAGTTACCTTCTCACACAAGATGGCTCAGGTTTGACTCATTCCAACATTGGAGGGGGGTTACATTTCAGACTTACACCTAAACACACAAGGGTTTCATTTTTCAGATGAATGATCCTGCTTTGCTGCCTTTAATTTCATATTTTGTGAAATTCAGTTGTTTTTTTTAACCCAGGTCACAATTAGTTTGTGGGACACAAATTAGGTTCATAGAATGTTATCAAAAATGTATTAATATTGGTGTTTACTGAATTGGCATGTTTATGCTATGACTCTCTCTGCATTAAATTATAAAGTGTGGTCAGGTTTAAATTGGCTTTTTTTCTTTTCTCAAAGCTTAGAAAGTTCTCCAGGGCAGGAACGAGTTCAGCTCTGGCCTGACTTCAGTGAATGAAATAAGATAGGGTGAAGAGTTATGTTTAGCTTCCTTTGCCTGTTTTGAGGTCATGATCAAGTTCACTTGCTCTGACTTGAAGTGAAGAATTGTGCAATATGTGACAACACTTTGGACCCTGGATTGGCTGTTTCTAATCCCAGAAGAAGTTGGACTGGTGTCAGGAGTTCCAAGATTTGTCTCTTGTTTTTGTATTTCATTTCAACACCCATGAAGTACATAATTGTGAACACATTTTTTTGGGTTGATCCTTGTTTGTATGTGTATTTGTGTTTGTTTCCTGTAAAGCACTTGGTGACGACCGTGTTTGTTTAACTGCTCAAAATAAACCTGTCTTAAATTTGCACCGCCGGCAGTTCCTTCATGTCTCCACTCCAAATCTGGAAAAGGGAAGGGATTATAATTGGAAAATAAACTTTGCAGCTGTTATTTCGTATACTTATCATTATATATCATTTTATATTATTCATGCTCACATTTGCAGTGCCTTGCAAAAGTATTAATAACACAACCTTTTCACATTTTATCACATTACAACCACAAGCTGCAATGTGTTTTATTTGGATGTTTTGGGACAGATCCACACTGTAAATCATCACTATGAAGGTGAAGGAAAATGTTATTATTTTCAACTTCTTTTATTAGTAAAACAGAGAATTTGAAAAGTGTGCTGTAAATATAAATTCACCTTCGCTCTGTTAAAACCCCTCAACATAATGCGTTGGAACCAATTTTCCCCTCCCATAAAACCTTCCCTAATGTAAAACTCCTGTGCTGAACATGAAGAGAAAACATAATTTTAGAAATTTTCCTGTTGGGTAGAGGTAAAGGTAGCCATTCAGACAATCCACTTAGAAGAACCCAACCTGTCACAGGATAACACCACCCATGTGGAGACGTGGCTGAACAGCAAATGCAGCCTGATCTCCCTATTCTTGACATCAAGCAGCACACCAGGGTGGCAACTCCTCATCGACGGGACATAAAAAGCAATAAAAAACTCGATAACGGTGCTACTTACAAACAATTAAGTTATTTTTTTTTTGTATGGTGCACTGGAGCTCCCCTTTCTAATGCCACCTTGTGCAACTGCCCAGATGGCCCATATTAAAAAGCACTACTGTCCCTCTGTGTAGTTTAATCTTGTTCAATGAGAACATGAGCAAACAGCATCTTGAAGATCATGGAACACAGTGGACAGGTCATTTAAGTCAGATTTATATATATATATATATATATATATATATATATATATAATGAAATTAAATAATCACTTTCATAAATTTCTTTTAAAAATGCATATAATTATCTCACTCCATATTAAATATAGAGTGTAAAGATTATATGCATTTTTAGGGGGTTGCCAGTCTCTGGCACTGTTATTTTTGGGGTCACAGGCTGAAAAGTATGGGGACCCTTGGTTTAGATCAAACTATCTGTAGCAATACTTGAAAATTGCTGTTAACGAACTCTCTCCAGCCAGTCTGTTTGAGCTTGAGCTACTTTGAAAATAAGAATAGGTCTGGTCTCTAGATTTGCAAAAGTGAAGAGTGATCACACCAAGTACTGATTCAAGGGAGGGCTGAATACAAATGCACACTTCAGGTTTTTGCTATAAAGCACATAAAACCATATATCATTTCCTTCCACTTTAAATGTATGCACTAAATTGTGTTGGTATGTCACAAAAAAAGTTTAATATTAAAAAATGTAAAGGGTAATAATACATTTAAAGGCAATGTGAATAAATCAAGATCAACTCCACAATAAAACATATATTGTTGCTTCAGTCAAAAATGTTTTATTTAATCTATCTCAAATAAGAACCTGTCAGGTGAAGAATGAGTCATCTACATATCACTATATCAAAACAGATATGTTGAGCAGGAATAAACACGTCATGTTTTAGGATTCATACTGTAATGTAGACAGCACACACATTCTAGTATTTCAATTCAATTCAGTTTTATTTATATAGCGCCAATTAACAACACATGTTTTCTCAAGGCCACTTCACAACAGTCAGGTACATACATTCCAATGAATCCTAACTATTGAACAGTGCAGTCAGAGTTAGTTATTTATTCAAATTGGATAAAAAGTTTATCTGTCTAAGTACCAAAACCTTAAAATGAACGTTCAGGATGATGAAGCACTCTCATTTCATTAGACTTGTTGATGATTTTCCTTTCAGCGTCGGCTGTCAGTGGAAAAGCAAAATGAATTATTGTGTATATTAAAAGTATTAAAACCAAAAGAGTCATGTCTCTCATAAATCATGGTTTTCTCAGTGTTTTCATTTTAACCTTAAGTTTTGGCTGGATGTAAGCACTTTAGTCATGTTTGTTGAGCTGCCAAACTCAATGTGCTTCAAAGCCAGCATGTGACAGAAATAACAGTTGAATACTCAGAAGTGTTATTTGCAATATAAAGCACAATAAATCAGCAAAGAAACTAAAATAGTCGGTAAAATAAAACGCATCTACTTTTGGAATGAAGGTTAAAAATGAAAGTCAACTGCATAGGATCACCTGTTCACTGATTTTAGAAAAGGGGTATATATTTTGTTTAAATGATAACAGATGTATAGTTATGAGTTATGATTTTATTCAGTGCTTCAAATTGAAATAATTTAGCTACCCAAAAACATTAAATCACTGCACAGTTTTGCTCCTCTAAGTAAGAAGTTTTTATCGCAGAATTAGTTTACAGCCTCCTCCACAGTTGTTTACACCAATGTGTACAAAATGATGAACATGAAATGTTTCGGTGGCAGGTTTAGGAACCCCTAACTTGAGAAAATCAACACACATTTGTGTTACTTGAATTTTATGCTTTCTTGTCTTTCCCATTTTGAAGAGTGACTTAGAGATATGTGCCTGTCATGTCATTTTTACACTACAGGGGAAACAGGATGTTGTTGATGATATATATATAATATAAGTTCCTAGACAGTCATATAAACCTAAAAAGTAAGCTGTGCTTCAGCTATGTGCATTTCATAGGAATTGTGAGGAGAGCCAACGAGTGGGGCACCAGTGATTTTGTTGAGAACAATTATTTCTAAACTTGGGATTATTTTTCTTCCCTAGAATAAATGTACAGAAATAGAAGATGTGACTTGCCTAAATAATTATATATAATATTTTGCCACGGCATTAAAATGGGAATTTGTTTTAAGGCTTTTTTCGTATCTTTATCAGGGTTACTAATAAGCATGGAGGATGCTGCATCTAGAAGTCTTGATGACAAGCAGATCATAGTTTTGTAATGCCCACAAACTAATGGATTCCAATGAGATCAACAGCACTGGCAAGTATAGTTACATTTATTGTGTGTTATATCAGTACAGTACCCTTCTTCATACCAATATGACTACGCCTCCAAAGTATACTCTCTGATTGCAAATGTACTGATTGTCTTTCCCTGCTCGGTTTTGACTTCAGAAGCTGTAGTTTGGAGCCTTTACATTCTACATTTCAGCTTTTGAGGTCTTTCTTGCGAAATTATATTTATGGGCTGTGGTGTATAAGTTTTTTGTAAACGATTTGTTGTGTAGTACTGATGTCAATGCTTGGATGTTTAACAGCATGTCCTCTGATCCATTTTTAGCCTTGTGAAGGATTTTGGAATGAGTTTCCCAAGGTCACCAATCCATTTTTTTGTTTTGTTTCTACCCAACATGTTTGTGATTTTTATTCTTGGTTAACTATTTTTGATTGCATGATGATCCTTTTTTATCAAACCCTTATTGGCCTCATGCAAAAACTATTTAGTCAGATTAAAGCACAAACCTTGGGAATAAAAACTCTGTGCCAAGATCCGTCAACTCTAATTGGTGGAACGTAATTTGATACCCTTTAAAATTAAATGACTTATTTCATGAAACTAATCTTGTTTTCCTCATTAGTATTCAAGTGAGACATTTTCAAGATGTCAGTGTGTGTTGTGTTTTGTGTAAAGCGTTATGAATATTATTTGAGTGTTTTAGTGTGTGTTGTGTAAGTATATGACTTCCATATGAACGGTCTGTTTCAAAGAAGATCAAATGTTTGCTTGTCCCGCTTAATTGTACGTATGGCTTCAGTTAAAAGTAATAAAGACCTGTACATAAGGGCAAGGAGCCAAATCCCTGCAAAGCTTTTATTCTATGAAGAACATCCCAATCAAGATGGGGGAGGCATAGCTGGTTTTATTTCCTGAAATCCATCTTTAAACCTTGAACTATGATTTTTTTTTACCTTGATGAACTAAGCAGCATTCAAGAGGGGTTGAGTTTGGACTGGTCTTCACCAGCGTGACACAGTACTCTTCTGCCCTCTCTTTTTACTGTGATTTCCAAACTGTCATTTGTGCATTGAGGGCGCCATCTGCTGGACACACAACCTTCTCTGTACAATGTCATTTATGATTCTTGGTTAACCACATTTTAGAATAAAAATTGTAATGAGTGTATATTAGTTTGAAGAACTAAAACCTATTTGTCTTTACAAAAACATTTGAAGTTATATAACACATATGGACATCCATCAGCTGTGGATAATACTTAAGAATTTGCATCCATTCTGATTTTTTTTAATCTCCTTTACACATTTTACTTGTCTGCCAAATAAAAAGTGACTTTAAAACACAGTTTACTTTCAGTCATTAGTGATTGTCAAATATTACAATGATGGTATAAGTTGTAATAAACCTACATTCTCCCCACTCTTTCATTTTTTTCTGTCATCACCACTCTACGAGCTTCATATATTGGGTACTATAATCTAGATGAGGTGTGGGCATTTACTGCAATCTGTGAAAGCATCACAGGTGGGATGTAATAGCCTAATAAGTATTGCCTCCGAGTGGTCCTTTGTGACCCAGACATTGTGTACATCGATAAATAACAAAACTAATTTGATGGATTTGGCAACCCTTAAAAGCACCACATTTCCTATAAATACGGGTGGTTTTTGGTCTGACTCTCCAAAGTTTGCTGCACATGAGCTTGTTATTCTTCATTAGGCAGTGTGCAATCTGGTTGATTCAAACATTGTTGGACCCAAAGTATAAATCTTCTTAAGAGTAGCACTAGACATCTTTAAAAAACTTTTTGTTGTAGATGACTCAATGCTTGGTTGTATTACATCATTAAAATATTTACAATGGAATGTTAATAAGGGAATTGGGAATCTGTGATCACAACTCTTAAGAACCCTGTCATTACCAGTTATAAGCTCATATATATTCACATACGTACATACATACATATATATATATATATATATATATATATATATATATATATATATATATATATATATACACACACATATATACGCTTTTTTTCTACCCTGCTGAATTTTATTTTGTTCAAAAATGAGTTAATAACTTATAAAAATGAAATAAAAGATAAATGTGCTAAATGTGATTTAAAATAGGTAAAGTTTAATCTGAGCCGTGTCATCTGGTTCTTTCACAGGTGCTACCTTTTGTAAATGATGACATCACAAACTCACACAACACCACATGACTAGAAGGTTAACTAGACATTACTTTGGGTAATCATGAATATAAATGGGTAGTTTTCCAGAGCATCCGAATGGTATGTTACATGTGTGTCCCCATAAACAGATAGTCAGTGTTACACATAAAGAATCCTTTAATGTTGCCACTAATCCCTAATCCCCCTTTGCATATCAGACATGTCCTCTTACTGTCCACTTTTTAAACTCTTAAAAACGCATTTTTATTCTTTGGCTTTTGGCAAAGCCTGAGACTTTATTTTACAACTTCTTGTTGTTTGCAATTGCCTGTTTTTATTGCATTCTTTGTTTTATGATTTAAAGTTTCCTTCATTTTACACGTGCAACACTTTGTTGAAGCTGTGGTTGTCTTAAAGTGCTTTATAAATAATTAAGGAGGTGAAGTAAGAAAGATAATAGACTTGAGTTAGCTGTAAGTTTAAGGTTTAAGAGGAAGACACATGGAATATCGTTCATGTGTGTGTGTTTCTTTTTTTACATCCCTGACTCAATTATTTTCACGCTTTGGCCTGTTTTCCATCACACTGACACCATGTGCACAACCTGTGAATGTGTGATAAATGACAAAGGGCCAGAAGCAAAGCCTGCCCTTGCACCAACTCACTGCTGCAGAACTGAACTCATGAAATAGCAACCAAAAGGAAAAAGCGGATGACTTCTGATGTATGATAACTGAATCCATCATTCTGCTGACAGGGCCTGTCACTTCATCACCAACGACCTCCTGTTTGAAATCACTGCAGCCTGCACAGCCCTGATTTCGATAGAGAGGGAGAGGGGAGGTGAACTAAAGTCAGCTGCCGACATGGTTTCTGAGGCAGAAAACACTATTATAACATCAGATCTGTAGGCACTCCTTATTGGGATGTGGGAACAGGCTGACCATTTGCTGCCACCATGTGATAACTCAAGCCTCCTGCACAAGTCAATAAAGCGTCTCATGGACTCTTGAAAGATTGTGTTGTTATCAGGGCTGAAGTGATTCATCTCACTACAGCGTCTCTGAGGCCACATAAAACGTGGGTTATTTTGTGTGGAAGTTGAATGTTTTTTGATTTGAAATGATTAGAATTTTTTTTTTCTTTCCTAGTCCAGTTTTAGGCATGAGAAAAGCAATCAATCGCAGTTGTTTTCATTACAGCACTAGATTACTGCCCTATGGGCTTGTTAATGTTGTGACAGTTAAACATGCTCATGGGATAAACACTGTTAGAAACCTTGTATGTGACAAAGCCAACCTCAGAAGGGCAACACTCACACGCACAGGGCTGATATCTGTGCTTGTGGCTTGCTTTTTGGTTTCAGACTGGCTTATACAAAAGATGTTGGGAAAAGTCACAGCCCCTGGTGGTCCTACAGCTTGTTCATCACGCGCAGAGCTCATAAAAAGTTCACCCAAGATTTTAACCAGCAGATTCTTTGGAAGATAGGAGGGTTTTTGTGAAATCACGGACATAGTTTGGTTTTTTTCTGGTTCATTTTTACAATACTGTTATTCATAAAAAACTTGAACTATACACCGAAAATTCCTCTTCTTTAAAAGGGTTTGTTCTTGAACTAATATACTGCTAAAAGAGTATTAGTGATTAATATCTTGTTAGCAGTACATAAAATTTGTTCCAGATGCTGAAGCTAACTGCTAGTTTCGCAAGTGGAAAGACTACAGCTGACTTCTTTTCTCTTAAAATGTCATGGTGGTTTAAGCAAACAGTATTTTACGAAGTCCTAAGATTATTTTCACATATGCATTAGGCTGTTATTTTAACACAGGCAAATAATGATGCTCATATGAAGAGGAGGTCGGAGGCGGTGCGCCACCAGTGATCTTCCGGTGTGAAACTTAAATTGAAAACACGACGTTAGAAGTATGCAAAAAAAATAATAATGTAAAGTTTAAAAAAAAGGGTAAAAAGCAAAAAGATTACAGTTTGTGTGAAGTTATATTAAATCTTAGTTTTCTATAGATAGCTCCTCTGATCTAAAACACTTTTACCTATTTTCTGTGTAAATAATCATTTGTTTGCTTCGGTAATGTTGAAACCAGGGGGTAGGTGGCGCTCAAATAGGATGAGACTTTTCAGAGCGAAGTTCGTGGCGTAGCCGTCAACCCTTGCCTCTGGCCCTAGGCAATCCAAAAATCCTACAATCAGCCAGTGTACTAGGTACACCTGTTCAGCTGCTTGCCAGCACAAAAAGCTAATCGGTCAATCATGTGCCGGCAAATCAATGGATTTAGGCATTTAAACTTGATGATGATAATCCACCAGAACAACTTTGAAGTTTGGTAGAACATGAGATTCACATCATGGATCTGCACCAATTGCATGATATGTCCATGTAGATCAAAATCTTAGAGGAGGACTTCGGATTCCTTGTTGAATCGATGCTATAAGAATTTTAAAGAACGTATGAAAGTATAAGCGGGTTAAGCCTGGTACTAGCAAAGTGTATAATTTATGTGTAGTAATTTATGAACTGGAAAAGGATCTAGTACACCTTGCCGACTGTGGTGATGGTGGCTGGGGTTCGTCTTGTAACCGGTGGGTTGCAGGTTCAGGCCCCGCTATGTCTGTCTTAGGCGCTGTGTCCTTGGGCAAGACACTTCACCTGCCTTGCCTACCGATGGTGGTCAGAGCTCAGTGGCGCCTGTGTCCAGCCTCACTTCTGTCAGTGTGCCCCATGTGTGGCTACAATGTAGCTCACCACTGTCAGTGTGTGAATGGGTGGATTTCTGTTTGTAGTTCAAAGCGCTTTGGGGTCTCTGGGGACTTGATAAAGCGCTGTACAAGAACAGGCCATTTACCATTTACACCTGTAGCTGAAAGAAGATGCTACAACAGTCAACTAATTGTGTCGACAACATATGTGGAGACGTTCGAGGCCCTGAGAGCCGGCCGTACCACGTGAATGATTCAGGAACTGTTTCGCCGGTTTGTGCGTGATTCTAAGTAAAAGGGACAGCACAACGCTGCTGATTCCCGGTCACATTTAGATGTCTTGAGATCGTATTGCGTGTGCATTAGCAATCTGTTTGAGTGTCTTTTTTCCTTTGAAATCAGCAAGAAAGGTGAAAATATTGGAACAAATAGAAAAACATTTAGCACAACTTGTATAAAATTGCAGCTGGTTAAATCGCTCATCAAGATCATTCGCATATGTTGGTAGTCTAGTGATTAAGAGTTGGCTCTTGCACCTGTTATCTGGGTTCGATCCCCAGTTAGTCAACATATTTTTATAAATCTATCCTGGAAAAAAAATTTAATCTCAAGGAGGCTTCACAAGGTTAAGTAAACACTGTTATTATAACCATTATAGGGTATAAGTAACATAAGCAAATTCACATCACAACCCCAAATTTGTTTCCACTTTTCATTTTGATCTAGCCATTGTATCATAAAGACAGATTAAGATCATATTGACACCATATTCAGGATTTATTGGCATCACAAACACCATTCATTTATTTAGTCAATTTAAAGCTTTACACAGAAAATTCACGTCATTATAATGAATTCTTGTGTGGGTTCTCACCGGGTACTCCGGCTTCCTCCCACAGTCCAAAGACATGACTGTTAGGTTAATTGGTTTCTCTAAATTGCCCTTAGGTGTATGAATGAGTGTGTTCATGGTTGTTTGTGTGTTGCCCTGCGATGGACTGGCGATCTGTCCAGGGTGTATCCCGCCTCTCGCCCATAGACTTCTGGAGATAGGCACCAGCTCCCCCGCGACCCACTATGGAATAAGCAGTAGAAAATGACTGACTGACTGACTGATAATGAATTCTGCCTATTTTACATTTATTGTCCACTTAATGGCGCAGTAAATGAAGCACATTGTTGCCTCGGGTCATGACTCAAGCAATTGGATGGAAATCCTTAGTGATTCAAGAGGCTTCATCTCGCCATGTTTTAAAGCCTTTTGACCAAACGTCCCTTCAAAAATCTGAACTATCCCTTTAACCAAACTTTGCAGAATCGTAGTGTAACGTGAATCAAAACATGTCAAATAAATATTTTGATACAAAATCTCAGATGATAGTGAACTTTAGTGACACAGGATAAGAAAGCATGCAAACAATTAAAGTCTTAAACTCTGAAGTTTATTTGAGTAATTCAACAAATACTAAAATTACATTAACATCACACATCTCCAGTACAAAGAATTCATTGAAGTAAAACAATGGTTTCTAATCCATGTTTTATGACATCATCTCACTACAGTGGACAAACACATTCAAATCAGCGATGAAAAACGCTTAATTGAGAATGACAGAGAAGACTGAGGTCGTTTTAACGAGACATCAGGTTAACTTTATTCTATGGTACAGAATGTATTTGGAAAATGACTGAAAATTAGGGAAGGAATCAGCTGTTTTCTTGATTAAAATGGATCAACTCAAATAAAAAAAAAAAAGAACATGTTGTGCAGATGAATTCTGACAAAAGCTCTTAGTGTGGAGGGACTCAGAGCCCTGAGCCGAACCGCATCCGAGGACGAAGGCTTTCAAATACAAAACAAAGCGTCCTCAGTCAACAAAAGGAATCATTTTGTGTGGGGAAACAAAATTATGCCTGCTGGGGCCTGGCAATAAAATTGCACCCTCCGGTCTACGCACCCCCACATCAAGAAAAATACACTACTTCCTGCTCTAACCTCGGGGTTAAAGCCTGAGCCAAGCCAGATCCCCTCCGATGACTTGTCTGGTTTGTAGATGGTGCAGCGTTGAGTGTTGATGCCTGCAGGAGACAGGACTGTGGATCCTTGCCTGCAGTCTGTCCATCTCCGGCGGCCTCAGAAGCTGATAAGGGCATGCCTTAATCATGTTTGCCCTTGCTTTTAGGCGTGCCTTCGTTCCAGGCGACATACACAAACAGAGCCAAGACCACATGCACAGCAAGCACCGCTACGATGGCTGCGTAGAAGTAGCTGTCGGAGCTCGACATCTTCATCGAACCTGAGAGGAGGACACCCTGCATTAGTGCTAAAAATGTCTTAAATATCTAAATTCACTACAATAGTGATAGATAGGAAATGCGAACGTTATAGTAAGAGGTTTAAAAAAAGGCTTGTTTCTTCAGAATTCCCAAACAGCGAAGTTTAACATAAAAATTGGTGTAAAAAAACCCTGCACATTAGAATAAGAATTAAAGTGGAGCTCAGAGGTCCAAAAACAACTGATTGTGACGTAAGTAGCGGGAAGTTGGTACAAAAAGAAAACATCGGTGTATATATTCTTCTTTGTCCAGTGAGAATTTTAATTGTTTCTTGCAACTGAGAAAGTCTGCATAAAAACTAAAGCGCCTCAGCAACATGTTTGTACCCTGAACACTCCGATGTTTTGGATAAAGTCCTGTTTGCTCTGCTTTAGCGGTTGGATCGGGTTCAATTTTTTCCCCCCTACATTACTAAGATAAATGACCGGGGAGGCATTAAATATCGTACTTCTAAAATGTTTTCTGAGGTGTAGGCAAAGCCCAGTCAGAAAAAAGCCAATTAAGCCAAAAATTGTGGCAACATTAGGGATAAATGAAAGTTTGTCCAAAAAGGCATCTAGCGCATATTGCACAAAGTTACATTCATCCTAAAAATAAATGCAGCCACGTGTAGGGCAATCAGTCTCATCACTGTGGCTGTTGGACATGTAAATATGTGCAGCAGTCCCTTCTTAGGACATTACAACATGAAATGCTTTATAATTTCATATATTAGTGTTCACACCACGTGATACCAGACACTTACATTCACTATGGAAACATACGTTTTTCTTATGTTCTGACATGAAATCAGACTATATGTTTCCTGTTTTCGGTCAGTTAGAATTACCACAAGTGTTTACCTTTGGTAAATGCCATAATAACAAGTCAGTTTTTTTTTTTACATTCCTCAGTCAGAAGTTGACATACTTTTAAACCGTATGACTCGGGTCAAACATTTTGGCTATTTTCTCACAATATTAATTAGCTGTACTTTTGGCCCTTTCTTTCCTCATGATGCCATCTATCATGTGAAGTGCATCAGTGCCTCCTACAGCAAAACACTCACACAACATGATGCTGCCACCACTGTACTTCACAGTTGGGATGGTGTTCTCAGCTATTTCCCTCCAAGTTTAGCAACCGTCATTATGGTCCAATTATGGTCTTTAATTTCATTAGACCACAGGAGATGAGTTAAAAATTAAAGCCGTTGTGCTGGACTTGTTTTACTGTGACATGCAATGCCACTCTCTTAGCTGCTGCAGCCAGCATCTTCCCAAGGTCTGGTTTTCATTTTTAAAGCATAATAATCTTAGTGTATGTAAACTTCTGAATTTTGAGAAAGCAATAAAAAAGTATCTCCCTCATTATTCTGACATTTAGCAAATAGGGATCATTTTGATTATCATAACTAACCTGTCTTTTTATACAGTATGTGCACACATCTGGTTTCAACTGAAGCTCCCTAGGCATTATTACAAGATATTAGATACAGATAAATCAAACTACAGTAAAGAATTCAGACTTTTTTTTTTACAAGAATTTCCTGGAAAAAGTGTACAATCTAAACAAATGCAGTTACGTTTATGCCTTACCCATACAAAATCTTTTATAAGTTTCTCTGTAGGCTTTAAATATCTTTAACATCACGAGTCTGGGGGACTCCTGGGGGCTCGTGTGGATTAATCCCATTGGTATCACCAAATTGTGAGGCAGAATTTAAATATTGTCATTCCTCACCTGCTCTGTAAACTGTTTATAAGCATAATCTGCTGCCTGTAGAGTTTTAGTTTGGGAAGGCCACTGCTATATGACTGCAGCAGGGGAGCTTATTCTGCAAAAATCTTTAGTTACTTTAATTTAACTGTTTGTGGATGTCTCATTATTTTCAGCAAATTTGTAAATAATATGCAGCCTGAAATGCTGTTTGACGCAGACAATGTGGTGACAAACAAATGACTTTACCCTCAAAGATGTAAGCCTTGGATGAGAAGTACAATCCGATGGGCAGCGTCACCATGAGGATGGTGAAGAACAGAAGAGTCTTCATGGCAGAGACCAAGGAGCCTTCATTTCTGCAGGAGCAAAAGTTCACATTACCGAACCGGGATAAACACTGCCAGGCTACTGCCAGATAGTCCCGTTAGATTTAACACTGCTGCCACTAATGTGGCGGTGTCCCTGGGCCATGGATAATGCTGCGTTCCATTTGTACTCAGAAGTCGGAATTTCCGACCTCCGAGTAAGAAATTTCAACAGGAACGTCGGGATTACAAGTCGGAGCGACACGACTTCCGACTACCAAATTAAGGATGATTCCTACTCGCATCCAATAGTAAAACGTTCTTACTGTGACTGCTTTTAACAGATCGTTTTATTTATAGTCATACACGTACTACTTTTCAGTGTTTTAAAGACGAGATCTTTCAACGCTGTTTATATGCACGAAATACTGCGTAGAACCGTGTTATTGTCAGTGTTGTAAGACTGCTGTTACAGTTGCTAGCAATACGAACGAAAACCAGCAGGAAAACTGGAAGGCTACAACTCGGAGATGACTTCAGAAGTTAATGGAACGCAGCATAATACTGCGGGCCAGATTTAGGACACATCAAGCAGGGAGCTCTGCTATGCACCCCCCTGCTTGTTTGCTAACGGTTGCAATCAAAGGCTGTTTCCTACCCTCTAATATACGGTGGAGGTCCAGCAGACGAGTCTGACGATGCTCGGACAGAGCCGTCCATCTCTGCGTTGATACGAGGCGAGAGCAAGATGAAAACGGGAATGAATTTAAACCGTTTCTTGGTGTTTTACTCCCGTTCGTGTTGTTGTGAATCCCCCTTCTTCCGGCATAAGTCACGAGACTGTGACGTTAGGAAGCTTTGACGCCAACAAGTCTCGCGAGGCCAGACTTCCCGGATCTTGTCCTGTAGACATGAAGGCTGTGTTTTGTGAGAGCACAATTATGACAGTGGCTTACGGTGTAGTACAGCATTCAGAATGAACAGAAAGCAACTAATATGTTCTGACATGTTCTTTTAAATTTAACTCAGAGGGACTTTCTGTATACTTGATATCTAGGGCTGGAAGAACCCGGCTATTCATTCTTCTTCTGCGGGAAAAACACGCAACGTTAAACATCTTGAAACAAAAAAAGGAAAATGGCCAAAAGGCATTCCACATGTACAATTCAGTCCTGGTTAGAATTACTTTTATTTTGAAATACAAATTTGTTTTTCACAAATTTCTATTTTTGCCAGATTTCATTAGAAAATTCAACATATCCACAGAACTATGTCCATGCAGTTATTTCCATGAGCATATGAGGCTACTTAAAATCGAAAGAAACCTGTAGAAGCACAGGGCTGCCACCCCAACCCTATTGTAAAAACTATTATTGTTCACATAAAACAATTTCTGTGTGAACAATGCAATATTTCATTAGATGATACATATTTATTTGGCTAAAATAAAAATATCCTCATACATCCTAATTTTATGGTGATAATATGGTAAAATATTAAACAACTGTAAAAAAATATATACCTAACTGCAATAAAGTCTTATTCTTCCAGAAATATTGTTAGTGCACTAAACATGTCATGTTATAATGTGATATGTCTCTATTTTTCTTTCTCGTGTGGCAGTGCTACACTTCTGTAAACCAACAATTCCTACAATGACCAATCCTTTAATTAAAAAAAACAATATTTTATATTTATATTATATATGAAGTTATACATAATTTAAAAAAAGCTTACAAATGTATTCAGTATTTTAGCACATTTTGTGGATTGCTTTTCATCTCTGTTTAAACAAGAAAAATATGCTGAATTCATGTTTCTCTAAACGCTCATTCTGATTATACTCACATGAATAATGCCTTTATGCAGGCATGCTTTTGATTACTTTATTTATTTGTTTGTACATTCCAAGCTGTAGTACATATTATTATAATTATTGACAGTTCGTTTCAAGAAGGAGTTCATACTTCCAATCTCAGTGTTCTTCCCTTTGCCTTCCTGGGTTTTCCCCGGGTACTTCTGTTTCCTCCTCCAAACATGCATGTCTCTTTAACTGGTAATACTAAATTCAGATTTTTTTTTTTTGTAACAGCCTGGTAATGTTTACAACTAAGGATGCAACGAACGATTATTTTGCTAATCGAATAATCTGGCGACTATTTTTCCGATGACTTGAATTGGATGGAAAAAAGGTGCTTATAAGGAGATTTATTTTACAGAATTTGCAACAGGTGAAGCTGTAACTATGTCACTCGAGGAGTTCTGGACAGAGCATCTTTACAGGCAAAGAAGGTTTTTTATCTAAAATGCAAAGACACCCTCATGAGCACTATACGTTCGAGGCACGTGACGTCGTGGTATGGCGGAGCCGGGGTCCCACACTGGAGCCAGACCTGGGGTCGGGACCATACCTGTCAAGTTTTGGATTTGAAAATAAGGGAAATTTTCTGGGGCCCGCAGCGAGCCATCCCACGACCCCGACCAAGCTCCAGTATCCCTTGCATTTTAGCACAGGTGTACAAGATATCTAAAATAACCACTTGTCAACCACTTACAGACTACAATAAGGTAATCAGAATCTGACAGGCCTACCTTTGTTGACACTGAAATGCTGTGGACATTCCTATGTTATAACAAAGTCTAAATGAAACACAAAAGGGGATTCAAGCACATTTATTTATTTCACACATTTTCAGTTTATATATACATTGCTTGTCTTTAGGTTAAACATTTACATTTTATTTTCATTACACAATTTATTTTAATTTCTCATTTTCACTCTGGTGGCTCTCTGGGATTCACCAAAGACTTATTATACAGATTTGTTGCAGACTTTGTGTCCTTTAAGACTCGTTTTGATGGAGTGTATTTGTGGCCTGGGCCAGAGTGGTTGATTTTGCATGACAGTAAAGCACAAACAGTGCTGTTGTCTAATGCCATCCTATTCGCTGTAACAATCTTTCTTACCATACTGAACACTCTTTCAGAACTGGCATTGCTGTGGGGAATGCATAGTAAAGCCTTCATTAATCTTGGCAGCTCACTGAACCTCACATCCTTCGCTACCCGTCCCCAGAATCTGTCAGTTTTGTCTTCTTGTGGGAGATGCTTGCTATCTGTCACCTGATAGTGAATGAGTTCCTCTCTCAGCCTATCCTCACTCAAGCTCAACTGAGGGAAAAGGGCCCCTAGCCTTGCCACTGTAAAATAAATCAAGTGTTTGACTGAACATTGCAGATCTAAACCATGCAATATTCATTTATTTTTTCTATCAATGAGGAACTGACTCTAACATCTACCTGTCCCTGGAGTAATGTCAAGGCGAGCAGCAGGGTCCAGCACTTTCATGTCCTTCAGGAGTGGATGGTCAAGAGGAAAGGAGGAGAACATCTTCTGAAGCACTGCTTCATAAAATCTTCTCACAGATCCACAACAGCATAAGAGTAAACAAAAAACACTACAGCCTATAATCTCATACTGTGAAAAGATGATATAATTATATAACTGCTGGGTAATATACTTACTGAAATATTTTCTTCTCAGCTGACACAGGGAGCTCTGTCCTTGCCATGATTTGTTTCTACTCCTATAAAGAGCTCTTCGTCAGCCAACTGATGTCCTTCTCCATACTCCACCTCCTTGAGTGGTACACCCACGATGGCCCTGGCTGGTATGAGGAACCCCAGGATCCTCTTGATCAGCCTGCACATCTCCTCTTCAAGTCTGTGAATCTGCACTCCCTCTGACTGCAGAAAATAGAATTGGTCACACTGTAATAAAAAGGCTACAATAAGTACAATCATATTTAATTCATTCAATATGATTGACACCCACCAGGAAGACAATATCAAATTCATATAAAGGCTTAAGGGCAGCACTCAGGAACATGAAGTAAGCCTTCACGATTGGATCACGCAGATGGCTTGCTAGATCGTGCACTTTGGCACTCCTCTCCACCTCCTCATGACTGTTAAAGTAGGCCTACAGTACATATGGACACAGGATGGCAATTAATGGTTAAAATGGAAATCTAGCATAGTTAACTGTGTATATATCTGCTGGACTTACCATCCTTACCTACAGTGCATCCCACTGGTTCAACACTCTCTGGATGCAGGTTAGCAGACTCAGACATCTGGTGCTGCAGTACCTGAAGAGCTTCAGGTGGTCTGAATCAGTGAAATCTACAAACCCTTTGTAGAGTTCACATCTTTTTGCACTGAAAAATAGAAAAATGTTTATAAGAATATTACCTGCAGACCTAGAAAAAATAGAAGTCCTATTTAATAAATTTGCGTCTACCTTTTATCAAAGTGGTGTATATCCCCACCAGGATGTCTTCCACCGGTACCTTGGCTGCTCTGATGCCACAGCCAGTGGCCAGCTGTGCCAGATGTAGTCGAGGTCCTGGACGTGGGGCTGGCTCTGTTTCAGTCTGCTGATAACAGAGTTGTGTCTGCCTTTCATGACACTCGCATTATCAGAGTTAAAGGCTATCAGGTTCTCCCATGGGATGCCTCATTTTCTAATGATAACAGAAAAAATACCATAAAACGACTTAGACAAAACGTATGATTATAATTACATGCAAACTATTACACATGTCAACAACACAGTGCAGTTCCCTTACCTTAGTGGTTCACTCAGTTTTTCATACAGATTTTCTGCATTTCCCACGTTGCATATAGGCATCTCTGTGAATCTTGTAACGACCTGCAGAGTGGTCTCATCGTAGAGTTCAGTTAGGATGACAAATTCTTTATTTGCTTTTATGTGTACATTGTAAATTGTAAATTTGTATATTCTGTAATGCAGAATATTGCATTGTACATTGTATATTGTACATTGTACATTGTAAATTTGTATATCCTGTAATGCAAAAACAGAACAAAAGAGCAAAGCGTACCGGAGGCAAATTCCTTGTTTGTATGTACGAACTTGGCAATAAAGCTGATTCTGATTCTGATTCTGATGTTGTTCAATTCGTCGCACATCACGGAAAATGGCTGAGATTGGCATGTTTTGGCCAACTCGTCATCTAGCTCTGCTGCTATGGCACCTGTTGAGAGAGCCCAGTAATTAAAATTAGCTAACCATTACCCTACAATATGCATACAGGACATTATTAAATAGGCATATGCATACACAATACTCATAGTTAATTTGACTCAGCTTACCTTTGATGAGTTGGGTAGCCTTGGTTTTCCCCACCGAGAATTTTCGTGCGACAGCAGAGTCCGGGAACATTTCAGCTACACACTTATTGAAGTCATCACAGAAATTGAAAGCAACATTGTTTTTGGCACACAGCATTGCCATTTTAACCTCCACATTTATGACCTGGTCTGCCTCGGTGGTATTTCTAGTCACAAATGTTGACATCGCCTGGGCATGTTTCTGTGCCTCTAGCCAGCGCTTGTGCTTGGTCGATTTTTCACGCTGACTGATGTCGTTCCTTCCCCAGTGGGAGACACTAAAATTGCAGTTACAAATCTTACAGAATGCGTGACTGTGCCCCATCCTGCTCCTATTCAGAAAAGAAAATTCACTGTCCCATTTTTCAAGATATTTGCACGATGTCTTTCTTTTTCTGCCAGGAATGCCTTCCCTTTCATCACATCTATTCACCTCTCTCCTCTGTTGTTCCAGGTTTGTTCCTGCCGTCGGCACTAATCTCGCGACAACTGCCACCCTGGCTACTGCAGGTGGCAGTTCTCGCGAGGCTAGTGACAGAATTCAGAGAAAGAAGCAGAGGAATGTTTTTTTTATTATTATATTGTAATACGGGAGATTTACGGGAGAATACTAATACGGGAAGATGGCGGGAAAGAGGTTAAAATACGGTAGTTTCCCGGCCAAAACGGGAGACTTGACAGCTATGGTTGGGACCCATCAGAGAGCGCCTGATGGCTGGGTTGCTCCTCGCAGGACCCGGCCGGGCCAAGCCCGAAGGAGAGACGCGAGGCCATCCCCAAGTGGGCCCACCAACTGCAGGGGAGCCATGAGGGACCGGTGCAAAGAGGATTGGGCGGCAGACGAAGGTGGCGACCTCGTGGCCCGATCTCCAGATTCTTAGGCTGACTCTAGGGACATGGAATGTCACCTCACTGGGGGGGAAGGAGCCTTAACTTGTGCTGGAGGTCAAGAGATATCGACTAGAAATAGTCGGGCTCACCTCCACGCACAGCGTGGGCTCTGTCCTCGAGAGGGGCTGGACTCTCTTCTAGTCTGGAGTGGCCCACGGGGAAAGGCGGCGGGCTGGGGTGGGTTTGCTTGTTGCCCCCCAGCTCAGCCGTCTCGTGTTGAGGTTTGCCCCAGTGGATGAAAGGGTCGCATCCCTGCGCCTTTGGGTTGGGGACAGGTCTCTGACTGTCGTTTCGGCCTACGGGCTGGGCAGTAGTGCGGAGTACTCGGCCTTCTTGGCGTTCCTGTCAGGGGTGCTGGATAGTGCCCCTCCCGGGGACTCCATTATTCTGCGGGGGGACGTCATCGCCCACGTGGGAAACGACAGTGACAACTGGAGAAGTGTGATCGGGAGGAATGGCCTCCCTGATCTGAATCCGAGAGGTGTTTCATTATTGGACATCTGTGCTAGTCACGGATTGTCCATAATGAAAACCATGTTCAAGCATAAGGGTGTCCATCAGTGCACTTGGCACCGGGACACCCTAGACTAGAGGTTGATGATCGACTTTGTTGTTGTATCGTCAGACCTTCGGCCGCATATTTTGGACACTCATGTGAAGAGAGGGGCTGAGCTGTCCACTGATTACCACCTGATGGTGAGTTGGATCTGCTGGAAGAGGAGAAAGGCGGACAGACTTGGCAGGCCCAAGCACATAGTGAGTGTCTGCTGGGAACGTCTGGCAGAGCCCTCAGCCAGGGAGGTATTCAACTCACAACTCCGGGAGAGCTCTGGGGGATGTTGGAGACATAGAGTCCGAGTGGACCATGTTCTCCGCATCTATTGTCGATGGTGCAGTGCCTATTGCGGCGGCAATCCGCGAACCCGGTGGGGGACACCGGCAGTAAGGGACGCTGTCAAGCTGAAGAAGGAGTCCTATCGGCTGTGGTTGGCTTGTGGTACTCCTGAAGTGGCTGACGGGTACCGTGAGGCCAAGTGTGCCGTGGCCCGGGCTGTTGCAGAGGCAAACACCTGGGCCTAGGAGGAGTTCGGTGAGGCCATGGAGAAGGACTACCGGTTGGCCTGGAAGCGATTCTGGCAAACCATCCGGCACCTCTGGAGGGGGAAGCAGTGCCTCGTCAACACTGTTTACAGTGGGGGTGGGAGGCTGCTAGACCTCGACTGGGGGCATTATCGGGCGGTGGACGGAGTACTTCAAGGATCTCCTCAATCCTGCCATCATGCATTCCCTGGTGGAGACAGAGGCTGGGGACTCTGGGTTAGACTTTTTCATCACCCAGGCTGAAGTCACCAAGGTGGTTAAAAAGCTCCGCGGCGACAGGGCTTCGGGGGTGGATGAGATCCGCCCTGAATACCTCAAGTCTCTGGATGTGGTGGGGTTGTCATGCTTGACACGCCTTTTCAACATTGCGTGGCGGTCGGGGACAGTGCCTCTGGACTGGCAGACTGGGGTGGTGGTCCCCCTTCATAAGAAGGGTGACCGGAGGGTGTGTTCCAACTACAGGGGGATCACACTCCTCAGGCTCCCTGGTAAGGCCTACGCCAGGGTGTTGGAGATGAGAGTCCGGCCGATAGTCAAACCTCGGCTTCAGGAGGAGCAGTGTGGTTTTCGTCCCGGCCGTGGAACACTGGACCAGCTCTATACCCTCTACAGGGTACACGAGGGTTCATGGGAGTTTGCCCAACCAGTCCACGAGTGTTTTGTGGACCTGGAGAAGGCATTCGACTGTGTCCATCGTGGTGCCCTGTGGGGGGTGCTCCAGGAGTATGGAATCAGGGGCCCTTTATTAGAGGCCATCCGGTCTCTGTACAAACGAAGCAGGAGTTTGGTTCACATTGCCGGCACTAAGTTGGACCTGTTCCCGGTGCTTGTTGGACTCCGGCAGGGCTGCCCTTAGTCACCAGTCCTGTTCATGACTTGTATGGACAGGATTTCTAGGCGCAGCCAAGGGCTTGAGGGGGTCTGGTTTGGGGACCAGTGGATTTTGTCTCTTCTTTTTTCAGATGACATGGTCCTGATGGCCCCCTCTAGCCAAGACCTACAGCATGCGCTGGGGTAGTTCGCAGCCGAGTGTGAAGCGGCTGGGATAAAGATCAGCTTCTCAAAGTCCGAGGCCATGGTTCTCGACCGGAAAAGGGTGGCTTGTCCTCTTCAGGTTCGAGGGGAGTTCCTGCCTTAAGTGGAAGAGTTCAAGTATCTCGGGGTCTTGTTCACGAGTGAGGGAAGAATGGAGCTGGTGCCACTGTAATGGGGGCACTGTGCCTGTCCGTTGTGGTGAAGAGAGAGCTGAGCCGAAAAGCAAAGCTCTCGATTTACCGGTCGGTCTACATTCCTACCCCGCACCTATGGCCATGAACTTTGGGTCATGACTGAAAGCATGAGATCTGGATACAAGCGGCTGAAATGAGTTAGGGTTGCATGGGCACTCCCTTAGAGATAGGGTGAGGAGCTCGGCCATCCGGGAGGGGCTCCAAGTAGAGCCACTGCTCCTCCACATCGAGAGGAGCCAGTTGAGCTGGCTCGGGCATCTATATCGGACGCCTTGGGCTCCCCCCAGATGAGCTGGAGGAGGTGTCTGGGGAGAGGGACGTCTGGGCGTCTCTGCTGAGTCTGCTGCCCCCGCGACCCGGTCCCGGACAAAGCGGAAGGCGACGAGTACGAGCAAAATTTCTATATATTTTTGTACAATTCTGGCCTAATTACTGCTGTGAGGGGGTTGTTCCTTCAGGATATGTTATGTTTTAAAGTCTGTATTCTCCAGTTGATTATTTCATTGCTAAATTAGTTGACGATTTTTTTCAATAATCGATCATGGTTAATCTGATTAATTGTATCAGCCCTATTTACAACCTCTCCCCCACTGACAGCCACCACTTAATACAGAACTGAAAGTATTTAGTATGCAAATAATCACTACAGAAACAAACGTAGTCAGTATAAAAAGAGAGAAGTTTTTGTTTTGAATTTTAAGGCTTTTAGGGTAGTGTGTGCTAATTTAATTTTTATGTAAAGAATGTAACTAAGGCGGATGTCTGTTGATCTTCTTAAGTCAGGAAATGCTTGGAAGAAAAATAGTTACTCCCCCAATCTTGCAGATATCTACAATCAGATGAATAAATTCAAAGAATGAACTGAAACTGTGACTAACAAAGCTGGATGGGGACCCAAGTTTATCTTCATGTAGACTGAAGAGGAAGGTAGCAGATTAAAAAATGCTAGCATATGACATTGATTGATTGATGATTGATGAGATTAAAATTTCATTTACTGTCTTTAATTTAAATTAATGTGTGTTTCTTAGACTTTTAAATCGGCCATTTAAGTTATTTTACTTTATGACAGATTGAACATACAGGGGTTGGACAATGAAACTGAAACACCTGTCATTTTAGTGTGGGAGGTTTCATGGCTAAATTGGACCAGCCTGGTAGCCAGTCTTCATTGATTGCACATTGCACCAGTAAGAGCAGAGTGTGAAGGTTCAATTAGCAGGGTAAGAGCTCATTTTTGCTCAAAATATTAAAATGCACACAACATTATGGGTGACACACCAGAGTTCAAAAGAGGACAAATTGTTGGTGCACGTCTTGCTGGCGCATCTGTGACCAAGACAGCAAGTCTTTGTGATGTATCAAGAGCCACGGTATCCAGGGTAATGTCAGCATACCACCAAGAAGGATTTTCCTTAAAGTAGCCTCCCTTTGCTGTGCTGACTAAGAGGTCATGGAGAAAATGCTATGAGAGCAAAGCAGTTATCAAAGCAAAGGGTGGCTATTATGAAGTATCTAAAATATAAAAATGTTTAGAGTTATTTCACACTTATATGATTCCATGTGTGTTCATTCATAATTTTGTTGCCTTTGTTGAGAATCTACAATGTAAATAGTCATAGAAATAAAGAGACTTATGAGGTGAAAAAGTGTATCTAAAACTTTTAACCGGTAGTGTATTTATGCTGATTTAGTGTGTTTGTTTTTCCACAGACATGACTCTTGGCAATATGGGAAAAATGTCTCCGATTTTCGTCCTTCCTGTCGAAAGGAGTTTGTTTCAGGAGTCTTGCGGTTTGTTTATATGAAAACTTAAAAAGCCAAGCTGGGCCACTGTTATTTTTAGAGTCAGGCCTTCCAAACATGCCACAACTATAAAATCCTTTTCTCATTTTTATAGTCAAGGAGGCTAAAACTTTATCCTGGTAACTAATGAGCAGTACGGTCTGAAAAATGCAGTGTCTTGCAGAAGTATTTACACCCCTTGAACATTTTTACATCGTATCAGGTTGAAACCACAAACTTTAATGTCCTAAACCAACACAAAGTAAAGCACAGTTGTGCCATGTGGGGGGGGAGTTGGAAAAACATACATGGGTTTCAACATTTTTTACAAATAAAAATCTCAAAAGTGTGGCATGCAGTTGTATTCAGCTCTCTTTCTGCTATGAATCAGAAAAAAGCGGACGCAAGATTCAGCCAGACACAGTACTGAAAGTTTAAAAGGTTTATTCAGCCACAGGAAAACGTCACACAAGTAACACTCCTCAAAGCTTCCAGGAATCACTGAGGCAGAAAGAGGGATTAGTGACTTGTAGTCTCTCCAGATTTTGCAGGGATCAGAAAAGCCACTAACCTGCTTTTGTCTTGAGTGGAACTTGAAACCCAGAGGGGAAACCTCAGTGGGCGGCAGGCGGTGATCTCCACAGCACAGGTAAGAAGTGACTCCAGGCTGAATAATCCGAGGGCTAGGCTGGCTCAATAATCGAAGGACAGAAACAGGGTCAACGATCGGAACAAGAGGCATCAGGTAAGGGGCAGGCAGAGGCATAAACCAGATGCAGGAAACAAGGTCGACAACCAAAATCCAAATAGTCCGACAGGGAGCAGGCAGAGGCATAAATCCAAAAGGCAAGGCAAGGTCAAGAACAATGATCAGACAGGAAGGAACGCTGGATATCTACTGACATGAATGGCTTTCATAAATCTGGCACCGTCTGCTTGTCAGAGTCAGTATATATCAGGGAAGACACAGGGGCTTGGCATTCCACAGATTGCACTACACTGCAGCAGCCACCAGGTGCATCTAATCTGCTGATTGCAGCCAGGGAGACAGGGTAGAGCAGACGTGCCAGAATCATAACACTTTCCTCTGATAACCTCAAATAAATTCCTGTGCAACCAGTGCCCTCCAGAAATAATATTTTTTTTTTCTCAGCATAAATCCAGCTCTTCTCTGAGACAGGTTAGGGATAGTTTTGGAGTAGGGTTAGGTTATGGAACAATATCCTCAGCTTTGGCACAACTACAAACCTACCAAGACATGGCCATCCACCAGGAGAGCATCCAGAGCTCAGGTGTTGCCGGGACCTGCTTTTCCATGGAGGGTCATGGAGGGGCTGGTGTCTATTTCCAGTTGTCATTGGGCAAGAGGCGGTTGCCAGTCCATAACAGTGCACAGTGTCTTTAGCACACAGTAGCTGGCCTTTATGTAAGAGTGTCAAGAAGTAAAGACATTGTTGAAATAATGTCATAAAGCCACAAATTGTGGAGGGAAGACGGCAAATATATGTGATTAGTCATTGTTTGGCCTACATGCAAAGCTCTATATGGGGGAATACTAATACTTCATGTCACCCTAAACTCCCTGCTCCCCTGAAAGACGGTGGTAGTAGCATCATGCTGTGGGGATGCTTTTCCTTAGCAGTATCAAGGAAACTGCAAAAGTCTAGTCACTGGGCGGAGGTTCTCTTTCCAGCAGAACAACAATCCTAGACATGCAGTCAGAGCTTGAATGGAAACACCTTTCCAATCCCTGTAGTCCTTCTGCCCATTGATTTTCGAGGCATTGGTGAAGCTGACCTGTGGGTAACCTCGCAGAGGTCTAAGATTCTTAAATAATTGGAAAACTAAACTCCAAACTATTTGGAAATAACCTCAGAACTCTTAACAAAATGATGAGTAGCAACTGCTTAGGGAAATCAAATATAAAAACAATAGAAACAAGTTAAATATCTTTAAGAAAAGTGTTGCAGTTGTGACTCAAATTTGCACCGAAAAGGACCTTTAGATGATCTTCCTCAGAGTACGTTTGTGCTCATACTATCAATGAATAATAATGCCTTCCTTGCTGAGGTTCAGGAGTGGAGTCATTTAATCCTTTTCATGCAAAGTATACGTTTTGTGTTGATGCACCAGCTGTGATTTAGGCTTGACGTCCCTAACAGAGCCTCTCGTAGTGACCCTTTCTGCTCTAGTTGGCTTTGCACTCCGTGATCCCACGCTCAGCAGGTTGCCCGAAACACACTTAATTCAAAAAGACTATTTAAAGGGACCAACCAAAAGCAGGAGGAACAAACCAATGAAGTGTGTTCAAAATAAGCGTTTTGCTTTCTGAAGCAATTTCACTCATAAGCAGTTCCGGCGAAAACGGCCGGAATATCACAGGCTCTAAAGACACGAAGGGCTGTCATGGTGAATTACATCATTCTTTAGCCCGTTGCTGGATGAACAAACGGGAACAATCTGAATAATTATTTTACGCCCTTTTTGTTCTCAATGATGATGCACTCTGGTAACGCAAAGGAACCAGGAGACACAACTCTTAATATCACTTTTTGTTCATATCCGGGGTTTGTAACTTAAATGCACAACGCTTCATTCACCTCTATTTATTGAGCTTGATTTGCAACTGAAGCAGTGTGGAGCGACTAAATGTGGAAATGAGATTTTGGAAATGTGCTCCCTGACCTGCAGTGGTGTGACACTAAGTTTTGTTTTTGACAGCTTCTCATTGTGTTCAAATAAAAACTATTTATTTTCCATGTTTATGAGCTCTCTGCATTCGTTTCCTGTGATTTGCTTTGTTTCTATTAAATTTCATCTTCATCACAGCCATTCATGAGTGGCTTAGCCATTTACTACTCTGTTGATTGCTTTGATGACTCGTGAAATCAGTTTTGCTCTCTTTGTTTCAACAGTCATCATCCCAGGTATTAAATTGGACAATAAAGCTGGCAGTTCGGTTCATTTATGTTACTAAAAGTACTGTTTAATTTAATTTTTCCTGGGTTTTAGTGAGAACCTAATATCTATCCTCATTGCTTTTGCAGCACCACATACGGAGAGATATTTTTCCCGTCACATAATTTTTACATGTGTCATCTTGATTTCTTTTGGACAGATAGCAATATTGTTCTCCACAAAGGGACAAAAAAGGATATTTCTATTCTATTCCATTCTGTTATGGCCTGAGGCTGGCTGAGCTGGGCCGTAACATATTCCACAAGGGATTTGGCTGGTTTAGTAATTAGACATTTTTATCTGGTAATACGAGTCTCAAAGGTAATTTTCTTTCATTTTAAATTAAAGAGAGTTAGAAAGACTTGTGTCCTTTAATGAGACATCAGTAGCTGAAAATCAGTGTTAGTATTTAAATGTGACACTGAGCTAGAGTTTCCATGTAACAATACTTTGATGTCATAAAAGCTGAGGAGAACAAATTAAGCTCAGTGAATTGGGTTATATTATTGGACAAGATTTTATTTGATTTTAACTTATCAATTCATTTTATACTTGTGGCGCAGGTAGAACACATGACTAATATAAAACAACGCATTTCAACATTTCCAAATAACTCGAACTCGTACTCGTCGTCTTCCGCTTTATCTGGGACCGGGTCACGGGGGCAGCAGACTCAGCAGACACCCGGACGTCCCTCTCCCCAGACACCTCCTCCAGCTCCTCTGGGGGGAGCCCAAGGCGTTCCCAGGCCAGCCAACAGACATAGTCCCTCCAGCGTGTCCTGGGGCGTGTCCTGGGCCTCCTCCCGGTGGGACGTGACTGGAACACCTCCCGAAGAAGGCGTCCAAGAGGCATCCGGTATAGATGCCCGAGCCACCTCAACTGGTTCCTCTCGATGTGGAGGAGCAGCGGCTCTACTCTGAGCTCCTCCCAGATGGCCGAGCTCCTCACCCTATCTCTAAAGGAGTGCCCGGCCACCCTACGGAGGAAACTAATTTCAGCCGCTTGTATCCAGGATCTCGTTCTTTCGGTCATGACCCAAAGTTCATGGCCATAGGTTAGAGGAGTAATGTAGACCGACTGGTAAATTGAGAGCTTCGCTTTTTGGCTTAGCTCTCTCTTCACCACAACAGACTGGCACAGCGCCCCCATTACTGTGGCAGCTGCACCGATCTGTCTGTCGATCTCCTGCTCCATTCTTCCTTCACTCGTGAACAAGACCCTGAGATACTGGAATGCCTCCACTTGAGGCAGGAACTCCCCTCCAACCTGAGGAGGACAAGCCACCCTTTTCTGGTCGATAACCATGGCCTCCGACTTTGAGGAGCTGATCCTCATCCCAGCCATTTCACACTCGGCTGCGAACCGCCCCAGTGCATGCTGTAGGTCTTGGCTAGAGGGGGCCATCAGGACCACGTCATCTGAAAAAAGAAGAGACGAAATCCACTGGTCCCCAAATCAGACCCCCTCCAGCCCTTGGCTGTGCCTAGAAATCCTGTCCATGAAAGTTATGAACAGGACCGGTGACAAAGGGCAGCCCTGCCGGAGTCCAAAATGCACCGGGAACAGGTCCGACTTAGTGCCGGCAATGTACAGAGACCGGATGGCCCCTAATAAAGGGCCCCCAATTCCATACTCCTGGAGCACTCCCACAGGGCACAACGAGGGACACAGTCGAATGCCTTCTCCAGGTCCACAAAACACATGTGGATCGGTTGGGCAAACTCCCATGAACCCTCGAGTACCCTGCAGAGGGTATAGAGCTTGTCCAGTGTTCCACGGGCAGGACGAAAACCACACTACTCCTCCTGAAGCCGAGGTCCGACTATCGGCCGGACTCTCCTCTCCAATACCCTGGCATAGGCCTTACCAAGGAGCCTGAGGAGCGTGATCCCCTATAGTTGGAACACAACCTCCGGTCACCCTTCTTATGAAGGGGGACCACCACCCCAGTCTGCCAGTCCAGAGGCACTGTCCCCGACTGCCACACAATGTTGAAGAGGCGTGTCAACCATGACAGCCCCACCACATCCAGAGACTTGAGGTACTCAGAGAGGATCTCATCCACCCCCGAAGCCCTGCCACCGCGGAGCTTTTTAACCACCTCGGTGACTTCAGCCTGGGTGATGAAAAAGTCTAACCCAGAGTCCCCAGCCTCTGTCTCCACCAGGGAATGCGTGATGGCAGGATTGATCCTCGAAGTACTCCTTCCACCGCCCGATAATGCCCCCAGTCGAGGTCTATAGCTTCACACCCCCACTGTAAACAGTATTGGTGAAGCACTGCTTCCCCCTCCTGAGGTGCCGGAATCGCTTCAAGGCCAACCGGTAGTCCTTCTCCATGGCCTCACCGAAGTCCTCCCAGGCTCGAGTTTTTGCCTCTGCAACAGCCCGGGCCGCGGCACACTTGGCCTCACGGTACCCATCAGCCACCTCAGGGGTACCACAAGCCAACCACAGCCGATAGGACTCCTTCTTCAGCTTGACAGCGTCCCTTACTGATGGTGTACACCACCAGGTTTGGGGATTGTTGCCGCGACAGGCACCACAGACCTTACGGCCACAGCTATGGGCAACAGCATCGACAATAGATTCGGAGAACATGGTCCACTCGCACCCTATGTCTCCAACATCCCCCGGATTCTGGTCAAAGGTCTCCCGGAGGTGGGAGTTGAATACATCCCTGGCCAAGGGCTCTGCCAGATGTTCCCAGCAGACCCTCACTATGCGCTTGGGCCTGCCAAATCTGTCTGGCTTTCTCCTCTTCTAGTGGATCCAACTCACCACCGGGTGGTGATCAGTGGACACCTCAGCCCCTCTCTTCACACAAAATATGCGGCCGAAGGTTTGGCGACACGACAACAAAGTCGGTCATCGACCTCCTGCCTAGGGTGTCCTGGTGCCAAGTGCACTGGTGGACACCCTTATGCTTGAACATGGTGTTCATTATGGACAATCCGTGACTAGCACAGAAGTCCAATAACTAAACACCACTCGGATTCAGATCGGGGAGGCCATTCCTCCCGATCACGCCTCTCCAGCTGTCACTGTCGTTTCCCACATGGGCGCTGAAGTCTCCCAACAAAATAATGGAGTCCCCGGGAGGGACACTATCCAGCACCCCAGACAGAGACGCCAAGACGGCCAGGTACTCCGCACTACCACTTGGCCCGTAGGCTGAAACGACAGTCAGACACCTGTCCCCAACCCAAAGCGCAGGGATGCAATCCTCTCATCCACTGGGGTAAACCTCAACACAAGACGGCTGAGCTGGGGGGCAACAAGCAAACCCACCCCAGCCCATCACCTCTCCCTGTGGGCCATTCCAGACTAGAAGAGAGTCCAGCCCCTCTCGAGGACAGAGCCCATGCTGTGTGTGGAGGCGAGCCCGACTATTTCTAGTCGATATCTCTTGACCTCCTGCACAAGTTCAGGCTCCTTTCCCCCATCGAGGTGACATTCCACGTTCCTAGAGCCAGCCTAAGCATCCGGAGATCGGGCCACTGAGGTCTCCACCTTCGTCTGCCGCCCAATCCTCTTTGCACTGGTCCCTCATGGTTCCCCCTGCAGGTGGTGGGCCCACTTGGGGATGGCCTCGCGTCTCTCATTCGGGCTTGGCTGATGAGCTTCCCAGGGTGTAAGCTGGTGTCATATTTAGAGGTGGAGGTGGACCCAAATGCAGATATTTAGTGATTTAGTGAGACATTAGTGTGCTGTAGATAAACCTTTAATGAGTAACTTGTAAAAAAAAAGATAAGCAATGGAGAGCATCAGAAGAAAACAGCAGCGCATAAAAATCGGTTCAAAAACTAAAACACTAACACTAAAATAAGAATCTAAACCAATAAACAAAGATCACAAGAAGTACACTTAGTATATAACTACTACTACTGAAATAAATTAACAACCCAAAATAATCCCAAAAATGGATCATATCCCACCAGTTCTTAAATCACCACGATGGCTTCATGTTTGTAAAATTATATAGTTTCAAACTCTGCCATTGATCTATAAAGAACTACAAGGAGTTGGTCCAAAATACCTTTCTGAGTTGTTTTCCAGGTAAGAACCATGCTGACCTCTCAGGTCTTCAGAGACCTGCATAGACTATGTTTCCAGGACCAGAGGTAAACAAGGAGAGTCAGCATTTATGTGCTCATCGGCTTTGGAATAAATTCTCTGAAAACCTGAGACGTGCAGAAACTGTTGATTCTTTCAAATCATGAAGGAAAACATGTTTTGTGTTTACAGCAGCTTTTGATAAAATAATTTGACCAATGAGCTGTCTGCCTGATCACTGAGGAGTAATTGAAGCATGAGATGGAAGACTGAATTTGGATTTAAATTTTATATTAAACAATAATAATAATAATAATAATAATAATTCATGCAATGTTTTTCAGAGTTTGACATATTAAGGTCTCTTTTAAGCAAAATTTAAAGGTCTTATTTATTTGTCGTTCCTTCAATGTCATGTAAAGCACCTCATGTATGAATGGTGCTATATAATTAAACTTGCCATGGATTATGACACCTGGCTCCCACCTGTTGGCTGCTGGGAGAGGCTTTAAATCCCCCTGCACCATGGACAGCAGTAAGCAGGTACAGAAATTAAATGAGCATTAAATAGACCAAAAAGTAATTTCCAACAGCCTACTCTAAGAGACTTGTTAAATTCAGTGTCTCTCATCATGATCTGCTTGCCATCTGTGTGTCCTAATAAAATAAATCAAATGATGCATAACATCATGGATCAATCTTGGCAGCATTGTCCCAGCTTGTCAGCAACACTTTTTTGTTTTGCTAATGCAGCTCAGGGGTAAGAGAAGTGTCAGTGTAAGTGGGTTGAGGAATGGTGAATGTGTCATATGCAAATGAGCTGAACTCTGCAATATAATTACACTGCAAACAAGAAAAGATGCATGACAACTTTAACTGTTTGTACTGTTATACAGCCCTTTGTGATTGGTTGCTGAGGACAAAACTGCAACGCATTTAAACCATGAATTTCCTTGAAAAGATTGACATATGCTCTGGCTTCCTCCCACAGAG